>NC_080781.1:121701322-122003967 GCF_020826845.1 Diceros bicornis minor | reverse complement strand
CTTCTCCTCTGTGTATCTCTGTGTGTCATCTCTTCTTCTTTGTTTTTTTTAGTTGAGGTAAAATTGGTGTATAACATTGTATAAGTTTGTATAATCCATCACCATACAATTGACCCCTGTCACCCATTGCGCCCACCCTCCAACCCCCTTCCCTTCTGGTAACCACCAGTCTCTTCTCTGTATCTATGAGTTTGTTTTTGTATTGTTTTGTTTGTTTGTTTGTTTTGTTTTTTAGATTCCACATATAAGTGAAATCAAAGAGTATTTGTCTTTGTCTGACTTATTTCACATAGCATAATGCCTTCAAGGTCCATCCATGTTGTCACAAATGGCAGGATATCTTTCTTTTTATGGTTTAATAATATTCCATTATATATATATATATATATATATATATATCACACTTTCTTTATTCATCCATTGATGGACACTTAGGTTGTTTCTATATCTTGGCTATTGTAAATAATGCTGCAATGAATACAGGGGTGCATATGTCTTTTTGAATTAGTGTTTTCATATTCTTCAGATAAATACCCAGAAGTGGAATAGCTGGATCGTATGGTAGTTCTACTTTTAATTTTTTGAGGAATCTCCTCACTGTTTTCCATAGTGGCTACACCAGTTTACATTCCCACCAACAGTACACAAGGGTTCCCTTTTCTCCACATCCTCTCCAACACTTGTTATTTCTTGTCTTTTTGATAATAGCCATTCTAACAGGTGTAAGGTGATATCTCACTGTGGTTTTGATTTCCATTTCCCTAATAATTAGTGATGTTGAAGATCTTTTCATGTGCCTGTTGGTCATCTGTATGTCTTCTTTTGAAAAATGTGTATTCAGATCCCCTACACCATTTTTTAATCAGGTTGTCTGTATTTGTGTTGTTGAGTTCTTTATATATTTTGGATGTTAACCCCTTATCAGATATAGGATTTGCAAATATCTTCTCCAATTTAGTAGGTTGTCTTTTCATTTTGTTGATGATTTCCTTCACTGTGCAAAAGCTTTTTAGTTTGATGTAGTCCCATTTGTTTATTTTTGCTTTTGTTTCCCTTGCCTTTGGAGTCAGATCCAAAAAAACATTGCTAAGACCAATGTCAAAGAGCTTACTGCCTATGTCTTCTAGGAATTTTATGGTTTCAGGTCTAGCATACAAGTCTTTAATCCATTTTGAGTAAATTTTTGTGTAGTATAAGTTTCATTCTTTTGCATGTGGCTATCCAGTTTTCCCAGCACCATTTATCGAAGAGACTTTCCTTTACCGATTGTGTATTCTTGACTCCTTTGTCGTAAATTAATTGTCCATATATGTGTGTATTTATTTCTGGGTTGTCTATTCTGTTCCATTGATCTCTCTGTTTTTATGCCAATATCATACTGTTTTGATTACTATAGCTTTGTAGTATAGTTTGAAATCAGGGAGTGTGATACCTCCAGCTTTGTTCTTTCTCAAGATTGGTTGGCTCATCAGGATCTTTTGTGGTTCTGTACAAATTTTAGAATTATTCATTCTACTTCTGCAAAAAATGCCATTGGAATTTTGATAGGGATTGCATTGAATCTGTAGATTGCTTTCAGTAGTATGGACATTAACAATGTTAATTCTTCCAATCCCTGTGTGTGGAATATCTTTCCATTTATTTGTGTCTTCTTCAATTTCTTTCATCAATGTCTTGAAGTTTTCAGTGCACAGGTCTTTCACCTCCTTGGTTAAATTTATTCCTAGGTCTTTTATTCTTTTTGATGCAGTTGTAAATGGGATTGTTTTCTTAATCCCTCTTTCTGATAGTTCGTTACTAGTGTATAGAAATGCCACGGATTTTTGTATACTGATTTTGTATCCTGCAACTTTACTGAGTTCATTTATTAGTTCTAATAGTTTTTTGGTGGAGTCTTTAGGGTTTTCTATATATAGTATCATGTCATCTGCAAATAGTGACAGTTTTACTTCCTCCTTTCTGATTTGGATACCTTTTATTTCTTTTTCTTGCTTAATTGCTGTGGCTAGGACTTCCAATACTATGTTGAATAAAAGTGGCGAGTGGCATCCTTGTCTTGTTCATGATCTTAGAGGAAAAGTTTTCAGCTTTTCACCATTGAGTATGCTGTTAGCTGTGGGTTTGCCATATATGGCCTTTATTAGGTTGAGCTATGTTCCTTCTATACCCAATTTGTTGAGGGTTTTTATCATGAAGGGATGTTGAATTTTGTCAAATGCTTTTTCTACATCTATTGGGATGCTCATGTGATTTTTGTCCTTCATTTTGTTAATGTGGTGTATCACATTGATTGATTTGCACATATTGAACTACCCTTGCATTCCTGGATCAAATCCCACTTGATCATGTTGTATGATCTTTTTAATATATTGTTGAATTTGGTTTGCTAATATTTTGTTCAGGATTTTTGCATCTATGTTCATCAGAGATACTGGCCTGTAATTTTCTTTTTTTGTGGTATCCTTGTTTGGTTTTGGTATTGGAGTAATGCTGGCCTCATAAAATGAGTTTGGGAACATTCTCTCCTCTTCAATTTTTTGGAAGAGTTTGAGAAGGATAGGTATAAAGTCTTCTTTGAATGTTTGGTAGAATTCACCAGTGAAGCTGTCTGGTCCTGGACTTTTGTTTGTTAAGAGGTTTTTTATTACTGGTTCAATCTCCTTACTAGTAATCAGTTTATTCAGGTTTTCTATTTCTTCATGGTTCAGTCTTGGAAGATTGTATGTTTCTAGGAATTTATCCATTTCTTCTAGGTTGTCCTATTTGTTGGTGTATTGTTGTTCGTAGTAGTCTCATGATCTTTTATATTTCTGTGATATCACTTGTAACTTCTCTTTCATTTCTGATTTTATGTATTTGAGCCTTCTCTCTTTTTTTCTTGGTAAGTCTAGCTAAATGTTTGTCAATTTTGTTTATCTTTTCAAAGAATCAGCTCTTAGTTTCATTGATATTTTCAATTGCTTTTTAGGCTCTATTTCATTTATTTCTGCTCTGATCTTTATTATTTCCTTCCTTCTACTAACTGTGGGATTCATTTGTTCTTCTTTTTCTAGTTCCTTTAGGTGTAAAATTAGATTGTTTATTTGATATTTTTTTGTTTCTTGAGGTAAGCCTGTATTGCTATGAACTTTCCTCTTATAACTGCTTTTGCTGCATCCCATAGATTTTGAAATGTTGTATTTCCATTTTCATTTGTCTCAAGGTATTTTTCGATTTTCCCTTTGATTTCTTCGTTGACCCATTGGTTGTTCAGTAGTATGTTGTTTAATCCGACATATTTGTAATTTTTCCAGTTTTCTTTTTGAGATTGATTTCCAGTTTTATACCATTGTGGTCTGAAAAGATGCTTAATATGATTTCAGTCTTCTTAAATTTATTGAGACTTGTTTTGTGGCCTAAGATATGATCTATCCTGGAGAATGTTCCATGTGAACTTGAGAAGAATGTATATTCTACTACTTTTGGATGGAATATTCTATTTATATCTATTAAGTCCATCTGGTCTAATGTGTCATTTAGGGCTGATGTTTCCTTTTTTTTTTTTTAAACTTCTATTTATTTATTTATCCCCCCAAAGCCGCAGTAGTTAGTTGTATGTCATAGTTGCACATCCTTCCAGTTGCTGCATGTGGGACTAGGCCTCAGCATGGCCAGAGAAGTGGTGCGTCAGTGGGCACCCAGGGTCCGAACCGGGGCTGCCAGCAGCAGAGCGCGCGCACCCAACCGCTAAGCCATGGGGCTGGCCCTGATGTTTCCTTTTGATTTTGTATCTGGATGATCTATCCATTGATGTAAGTGGGGTATTAGAGTCCCCTACTATTATTGTATTCCTGTCAGTTTCTCCCTTTAAGTCTGTTAATATTTGCTTTATGTATTTAGGTGTTCCTACGTTGGGTGCATACATATTTACAAATGTTATATCTTGTTGGATTGACCCCTTTATTATTATATAATGCCCATCTTTGTCTTTTATGACAGTCTTTAAAAGTCTATTTATTACAGTGTTTTAAAGTCTATTTTGTCTGATATAAGTATAGCTATCCCAGCTTTCTTTTGGTTTCCATTTGCATGAAACATCTTTTTCCATCTGTTCACTTTCAGTCTATGTGTGTCCTTACATCTGAAGTGAATCTCTTGTAGGAAGAATATAGATAGGTTTTGTTTCTTTTTTTTTTTTTTTTCCATTCAGCCACTCTTTCACTTTTGACTGGGGAATTTGGTCCATTTACATTTAAAGTAATTATAGATAGGTATGTACTTATTGCCATTTTGTTAATTGTTTTCTGGCTGTTGTGTGGTTTTTCTCTGTTCCTTTCTTCTTCTCTTGCTCTCTTTCCTTGTGGTTTGATGACTTTCTTTAGTATTATATTTAGATTCTATTCTCTTTATCTGTTGTGTATCTACTATAGGTTTTTCCTTTGTGGTTACCATGGGGCTCATATATATCAGCCTTTATATATATTGGTCTACTTTAAGTTGATAGCAAGTTAAGTTTGAGCACATTCTAGAACTCTGTATTTTTACTCCCCTCTTCCTATGTTTTATGTTTTTGATGTCACATTTTATATTTTTTGTGTATCCCTTAAGTAATTGTAGTTATAGTTATTTTTACTACTTTTGTGTTTTAGCCTTCATATTAGCTTTATAATTGATTAGTCCACTACCTTTACTGTATATTTACCTTTACCAGTGAGATTTTTACTTTCTTATGTTTTCTTGTTACCAATTAGTACCCTTTCTTTGCAGCTTAAAGAATTCTCTTTAACATTTCTTGTAAGGCCAGTTTAGTGGTGGTGAACTCCTTTAGTTTTTGCTTATCTGGAAAGATCTTTATCTCTCCCTTGATTCTGAATGATAACCTTACGAGGAAGAGTGTTCTTGGTTGGACCTTTTTTGATTTCAGCACTTTGAATATATCATGCTACTCCCTTCTGGCTTGCTAAAACTTCTGCTGAAAAATCAGCTGATAGTCTTATGGGAGTTCCTTGTATGTAACAAGTTGTTTTTCTCTTGCTGCTTTTAAGATTCTCATTTAAACTTTTGACATTTTAGTTATAATGTGTCTTGGTATGGATCTCTTTGGGTTCATCTTATTTGGAATTATCTGGGCTTCCTGGACCTGGATGTCTGTTTCCTTCTCCAGGTTAGGGAAATTTTCAGCCATTATTTCTTCAAATAAGTTTTCTGTCCCTTTCTCTCTCTTTTCTCCTTCTGAGACCCCTATAACATGAATGTTGTTCTGCTTGATGTTGTCCCATAGGTCCCTTAAACTATCTTCACTTTTTTAAATTCTTTTTTCTTTTTGCTGCTGTGTTTGTGTGAGTTCCACTGCTCTGTCTTCCAGGTCACTGGTCCTTTCTTCTGCTTCATGTAGTCTGCTGTTCAACTCCACTAGTGTATTTTTCAGTTCAGTTATTGTATTCTTCAGCTCTGTGACTTCTGTTTGGTACTTTCTTATATTTTCTATCTTTTTGTTGAAGTTCTCTCTGTGTTCATCCATTCTTCTCCCAAGATCAGTGAGCATCTTTATAACCATTACTTTCAACTCTTTATCAGGTAAGCTACTTACCTTTCTTTCATTAAGGTTTTTTTTTTCTGGGGTTGAGGTTTTATATTATTCTTTCGTTTGGGACATATTCCTTTGTTTCCTCATTTTTCTTGACTCTCTCTGTTTGTTTCTCTGTACTAGGCAAACAGCTATCTCTCCCAGTCTTGTAGAAGTGGTCACAGGAAGAGTGGGAGTGTGTTTCAGTCTGTTCTCTGTGCATTGCCCTGGGGGTGGTAGCCTGCCAAGAACTGTCTACCCAATTGTTTCAGTCCCATGGGAGCTAGAAACACAAGCTCCCCTGGCCACCAGTGCCAGGCGTTCAAGGGATACCTCCTGTGTGGACTGTGCACACCCTCTGGGTTTGGCAGGGCTGGCCACAGTGGAGCACCAGGCTGAGATGAGCCCACCCTCCATGTTTGGTGGGGCAAGGCCACAGTGGAGCACCAGGGCCAGGCAAGTTGTGCTAGCAAGGTAGAGGAGAGGGCCAAAAATGGTGCCTGCCAGTGTGGGCTAGCAAGGTAGAAGGAGAGTGCAAAAATGGTGCCCACCAATGCCTCTGTCCCTGGAGAGAGTTCCAACAGACCCCTGCCCCTCGGGCAGGTGCTTTAAGATTAGTTAATGAATCTTCTTTGCCTATGTTCTAGGGGCTTTTCAAACTGCTGCTTTTGCGCTAGGTCCTGGGGCAAGTGAGTCTGTGTGCAAGCTCTTTTAGAGCAAAGTCTCAGTTTCCTACAGCCTTTGGGTTTTCAAACCCAGATGCTTTGGGGGCTCATATTTCTGGTGTAGGTCCCAAAGGTTGAGGTGCCTGGTGTGGGTCTTGAATCCCTCACTCCTCAGGGTGAAACTCTGTGTTTGTTATATCCCTCTCTCTCGTGGGTTGCTGTGCCAGGGGCAGGGGTTTTGGCAAGACCGTGTCTCTGCCTCTCCTACTCTTCTCATTGTGGCCTTTTTATCCTTTGTTGTGGGACAGCTGTTCTGCTAAGTTTCAGGTCTTTTTCAGAGAGAATTGTTCTATATTTCAATTGTGGCTTTGGTGTGCCTGTGGGAGAAGGTGAGCTCAGGATCTTCCTACATGGCTATCTTGAGTGGCCTCTCTTGCATGCACTTGCTTTAACTTGGCCCCCTGCTAAGAATTTCAGTTTCAACCTGCAGTTTTATAATGGCCAAGCTTAACCCACTCTTCCCCCATCCTTTTACCATTTTTGTATGCAATTCCTTAACATGATAGCTACCTGGGACATGATCTTTTTAAAGAAAATATTGTGTTAATAAGTATCTGAAGATTCTCTTTAACTTTATTTCCAGGAATATAGTGAAATTCACAGACAAACATTTTGATTCCTTTTGATATTTATATGCATACCACACACATATACACACTTTAATACCACTGATGGGAAGGGGTTTGGAAAACAAGTGAAAGTTGTCACCTACTGGAGAGTTACCACCTACTGGGGTTTGGAGATCACCAATCTGGCATGGCCTGGGTTTACTAAAATGCACCATTGCTTAGCACTGTTGTGCTCCTCACATATAGTACGTAGCTTCTCAATAAACAGGACTAATGAATGAAATCTGCCTGTTTAACCTGCAGTAGTGCAATGGAGGCAAAAAGGCCTAGAATGTTCTTAGTGGAGGAATGTCATTTCTGCTCCTATCTCACTGGGTTGGGTCACAGCTGAACTCAGGGACTTCACTTGAACCAGTGGTTCTGGAGGAGAGCACCCTAGCCGACAAACTGGCCTCCTGTTCTGCTGCAGGTACTGCTCTGTTAGAAAATGAACTGCCACTGCTGGGGAGGTAGTTCTTTCCGCTTCTGTCACCCTTCACAGTCTCAGCTCCTCTTGTATTTATAAGACTGCTTTAATAGTCTTGTCTTGTAATTACATCTGGAGACAGGAGACAGCATCTTTTGATAGTTCAAGTCCTAACGCATTTAAATTGCCCTCTAATGCTGTAAAAGAGTCAAATTATATATTCTGGTTTGCACTAGACAGCAATAAATGTCAAGGTGCCATCCACTCTGGTATTTAACTCCTTGATGCCATCTGTTTTGGTGTTCCTCACATGGACTATACACCAGTGTTTTCCTATCTCCTGGCTCGAAAGGATCAAGTTGGGAGATAAAGTTCACTGTTCAAAATATATTAAAAAGCAGAGGCAGTTTGTAAACATTGCTTTGGAAAGCTAGGCATAGCAATAAAGTCAAGGACAGGAACCTGATTCAGTAAAGGAAACATTTCACAAGATTGTCATCTACTTTATTTTTAAAGCTGCAATAAGATGTAATGATAAAAAGACCAATGATGCATTTCAGCCAAGTGATATGAACTCTTGTTAAACCAATTAAACTGTCAGTATACTATGGTTTCACGTTTTCTAAAACGTACTAGGTCACCTTAGGACACTTAGTCACTTATGACTTTTTACCGCTGATGCAAAATCAATTTGGCTATTTATAATCTTACATTTCGTTATGAAAGTATATTATTCTGCAAGAAAGGTGCTGGAAAAATGAGAGATTTCTGAATCCCATTCATTCCTCTCCTGTTCAGGTAGAGTCATAAAAGAATAAAGCCAATCATATTATCTGATGTTTTGAGACTTCTGGTAGTCTTTGATTTATATGAATTTTTAAAAAAATGTACCATGTATACAGTTTCTAACCCCGGATGCAATTCTGAATGTTAGATAAAATTTTGGACATTAAAAAGTGAAAACTTTGAGTGAAAAACTCACTTTTTCACCTCCTTTTTTTTTATTTTTGAGTGTGTGGGCTGAAAGAACTCTTTGCTTATGTATGCCAGAGGGTGGGCTTTTTTGACGTCCTGTATTTGGAATTTGGAGCTCCAGCTCTTCTCAAAGAGATGGAGCAGATGGTTATTCATATTTAATACCATCACATTTTTCAGTTTATTTTCTGGAAATTGTGAGTTACAGAATGATAAGCCAGCTGTATTTGAGACAGGGGTGGGGAAAAAGGAAGAGGAAGGGTTGGAGGCTTATTATTGTTATTATTATTATTATAACTTTCATTTGGAAATAACTTCACTTTTTCTCTCTAGGACAAATATGACACTGTTTTTGGAAAAACCAATGGCAGTAATAAAATGCACATGTCAGATGCTTAGTTTTAGGTGCTCATTAGCACAGTAGAGGACAGATCTGTTCTCATAAGATCGTATGGCAAACAAGAGAATAATTAACATTGACTGTATAGCCCATTTCTTCTGTTATGAACTCAACAAGAGTTTCCTTCAACCTTCTCTTATGACTATTAATCACCGTTGTAAACACCCCCCCCCCCCCCAAACCCTAAGCTTAAATCAGATGTGTGCCTCTGGCAAGATGGCTGCATTAACATTGGGCCATTTAAATTTGAGATTTAAACTTGAGGTTCTCTTCTTTTTTGGTTTAAGTCATAGTTACAGGGTAGGTAGGGACAATCAACTGTATTAATTTCAATTCAGCTTGTGATCAAGCATCTTTAGTCTGCACGTGATCCAAGGACTGTGCGTGCGACTCAGGTATTTGCCTACCCCCATTTTCTCAGGTATTTCCACTCGCATTGGCATTTCTCCTGTTTGTATATTCTTTCTCAGATTCCAGTCTGAACGCTTGAGAACAGATTGAATGAAAAGAGAAACACAGAGTAAGAATTGAATAATTAAAATGAGAGTCTCTTCGCACTTTCTATCTTGCTGAGAAAGGTATTAGAACTAGGTTTAACTGACTTTCTGTACACAAGGTATGGGAACAGGCACTTGCACCTGCACTGTCTCATTTAAACTCACAACAACCTTGTGAGGCAGGTAATATTATTCCCTACTTTAGAGATGAGGACTGTAGCTCAGAGAGACGAAGTAATATGCCAAGGGGACAATGCTAGGAAGTGGTAGAGTGTAGTTTCCAATTCAGAACTTTGACTCTAATTCTAGTATTCTGTTGACTCCATCAGAGTTATTTATTATTGTTGATACAGTGAAGTCTTAATAAGCCAGACTACATAGGGAATGGTAGAAGGTGGGCAAATAAACAATTTTGGCTGTTTTTTTAAAATTAAGAATAATTTATTGGTATAATACATATTAAATTTAGAAAATTCAAAAGTACAGATAAGATAGAGAAGAAAATAATTCACTCATGATGCTAAGAGCCAGAGATAGCCATTCTTAACAGCTTAGTTAATAGACTTTTTAATAGAATATATGTGTGTGTATATATATATATATTTTTTTTTTAATAATTTTATTTCTTTATTTTTTCCCCCAAAACCCCAGTAGATAGTTGTATGTCATAGCTGCACATCCTTCTAGTTGCTGTATGTGGGACACGGCCTCAGCATGGCCGGAGAAGCGGTGCGTCGGTGCGCGCCTGGGATCCGAACCCGGGCCGCCAGCAGCGGAGCGCGAGCACTTAACCACTAAGCCACGGGGCCGGCCCTATATATATATATTTTTTAAACAAGCCTTGTAATATACATGCCTTTTACACCTGGCTTTTAAAACAACCTAACAATATTTTGTGAACATTTTCCCATGTTAGTACATAGATGTCATCATTATTTTAATAGCTATGCAATATTCAGTTGTCTAAGTGTACCATAGTATATTTAACCAATCCATCTTGGATACCTTAATGAGAACTAGTCCTATGGTTCGAGAATGCTCCCCTGATGTCATAAAATGCATAGTAATGTGGCTTGTTAAAATATTCAGAATATGCGTTTCATTATTAGGTAGCTATGGTTGAATGTACATAATGTTACATACTTTTTTTCAAGCTGATTTCCTAAGACATGGCGCAAAAGTCTAACTTTCAAAGCTTCTGCTTAGACATCCACTGGCAACACTAAAGCCCGTAATCCTTGACAGAAGCAGCTAGAAGCATGGTGGCTAAACACAAGGTGTAATTTAAGGGAAACGGAAACTGTCTTTTCCCTGGAATTCTCATTGGAAGAGTCCTCTGGGTTGAGCTACTGAAGACTTTGGTTAAAAGGCAATTGTTTCTGTTTAATCAGTGTTGTGTCTGTTAAATCAATTGGGTTCATCCATACAATGGAACATTACAAAGCCATTAACAGTGATGTTTTCAAAGAATATTTCACAATGTGAAAAAACGATCATGATATAATGTTAAAATTTTATAAAGAATGGGATATAAAACTATATATATATAGTTTTTTAGTTTAGAATAAACACGTATACATCTATACTGAAATATCTAAAATATCATTTGTATTTATATTTCTCTGAATTTTTCAAAAATTTTACAGCAATATATATATATTTTTACTATAAAAAAGAAATAATCTTACTTGAGTGAGGAAAACATCAAATCATTACTTAATGCCCCAATTTTTTAAAGGTAACATTTTTGATTATTTCCTACGCGTGAGGCACTGTCCTAGTATCTTAGTCTTCACAACAACACTGGAGGTTACCATTATTGACAATTTGAGGAAGTTATTTGCCTGAGACCACACAGATTGGATGGGACAGAGCCAGGATTTGAACTTGGGTCTATATATTTCCAAAGCCTGTGTGACATAAGATGGAGTGGGGACAAGATATAGGGAAGTTTATTTTTTCTTAACTGGTTGAAAACCAAGCAGTCAAAGCAGTACTGGGACAAGAAAATACAAGTTAATGACCAAGGTATAGGTATAGGGCATTTATGCTGGTGAAACCTGGGAGGTCCTTTGGCGCCAGGGTTAGCCCAGGGGCTTTACATCCCTGGGGTTAATAATATCTAACCTTGTAGCGCTATTGTGAGGATTAAATGAGACAATGCATGTAAAGGGCACATGGTATATGCTTGCTCAGTAATGGTAGCTAGTATTATTATTTCTCTTGTTTAGGACCTTGCTTGTTATAGGGATTAGAGGCTCCAAGAAGCCCGAGGCAGGACATGTTTACCCTAGTGAATCCTGTCACATCTTAATAGTCTTCAAACATTCCTGACCAGTTGAAATGCCTTTTATTTGAACCTTTCAAATAAACAAGCCCTAATCAGCTTTGTGGACCCTACCAGCTTTTTCAGAAAACTACTCTGCTTTTGGGGGGGTTATTTATTTACTCACTGAAAATAGGGACTTTGTGTAATACAAGGAAAGCAGGAGGCGATTGGTTTGGAGTTAATAGGCAAGCTTTTTTTTTTTTTTTTCCCTTTAGTCCTGAGGAGGCTTGATTGGGTTATGCTCCTTTAAGACTCTTGGAGAGTCTGGGAATTTTGAGAACAAAAGCTCTGCAGGGAGGCCACTAAAGAGAGCAGGCTCTTTACCAATCTTTGTACATTCTTAAATTTTTCATTCTGTTTTTTTCTTCTCTTCAGTTCCTAGAATTGAGTGGCATTATCTTGAAGCCATGAAGATTTAAGAAACAACCAAGGTTGGCCTCTCTTTGTTGAGCTTATGAAAGCCATATTTAGTTTTAGGAGGAATGTGTTTTTCCCTTGGGAGGCCCCTCTATACCTGCAGCCATCAGAAATTCCATATTAAATTCCCACATTTAAGTCTTTACGGCTAAAGTCTGTTCTTGCGTGTCTGGACCAAGTCCAGCTGTCAGAGTGTAATATTATTGACTTTCTCTTCTCAAGTGAGTGGTTTACATCTACTGGATCCATTTCTTTACCACTCATTCCGAAACACCTTGTAATCTGGCTTCTGCTACTGCTTCTTTACTAAAATTGCTCTCCTTCAAGGTTACTAACAACTGACTTTTTTGCTAAATTCATTGGGGCTTATTTTTCTTTCTCCCCCTTGAATGTTTCTCTTCCCTTGGCTTGTGACACTACATGCCTGTCTCCTTCCTACCTCTCTGAGCATTCCTTCTATCCTCTTTGATGGCAAATCCTCTTCCATCCAAATGTGACTGTTCTCCCATGGGATATCTTTAGTGCTGTCATCTCCCTCTACTCTTCATTCATTTTCATGACTTCCACTGCCACCTTGATGTATGTAACTCTCCAGTTCTGACTTCTTACCCATGCCCCAGTCCTATATTTCTTATAGCCTAGTAATAATTAAAATGGTCTTTTATGAGTCAGGCATTTGTGCTATGTACTTTATATATATCATCTCTAATTCTCACAACACTCTTCAAGGCAAATAGTCTTAACCCCATTTTACATAAGAGGAAACCAGCTCAGATAAGTTACATACATTTGTGTTTTCCCATTCAGCTCTCCTACCATCAATTGCAACTCAACAGGTCCAAAAGAGTATTCCTTCTTCTCTGACTCCAAACTCCGACCTCCTTCTCACTTTAAGGCAGTATCACTCTCTCACTTTCTGTTATATCACTTGCAGGCTGAGAGTTGAAAATCAGATAGGTAATTGCTTTGGAATAATGCCCTCCTTCCCCAGTAAAACCAACCCCCTCAAAAATCCCCCAAGCCCAACTCATTACAACCTCATATCTTGAAAATTAAAGTTTAAGCTATCCTACAGATGAGCAATTCCCGGCCATTATGAGATAAGTCTGATAACTGCATGCTCTGGGCTGCCCAGAGTTAAGCATATTTCTCAGCCATAGCTGTGCTTTCTTCAATCGTCAAGATACGCTCTTCCCAGGAAGGTCCCTCCCATAGGCGGGGCTGTCCTAGGTTCTGCACAGTTCCTAGTGCATCAACAGTAATCCAGCCCCTTCCCTCTCTTCTCTCTTCCACTAGAAAGTCTATTGGAATGTGAATAATTTAGCAATGGTATTTCTATAGTATAGGAACAACTTTCAATTTGCTATTTTTTTTTTAAAGAAATTTACTTACAAATGTCAGTAGTTCAGTATTAGTAACAGCTGATGCAAAACACATATTCACAGCTGATCTGGACATACCAATGTGTTGAGAAAATTATTTTGAAAACCACTTCCACAGATTATTAGGGAAGGCTCAAATGCCCGTTGGTGAGAGTTAGCTTTCTTCTCTGTGTAGTGTATTTGCCTAATGCTACAAAATTTTAAACTTGATACTACTTAAGAATCAGAGAAGTGATAAACTCCACATCTTTTTGAAGTCCATAACAGGATCACCAGACAACAACACCTCATTGAGGATTCTCCATGTGCCAAAGCAAATGCTTTCCTTGGGCTGTTTTTACTCTGGAAGCATCTCTGAGGCCACTTCATTTTTTAAAAGCAAAAATCTGTTGTAGCTGCTGTCATTTTCCGTTGGAGCAGTACAGAGGGTCAAAAGTTCAGTTATATACCATTCTTGTGATGTCAGGCTAAAAGAAAGTATAGACCCATTGAGAAATTTCGGTTATCTGTTCAGTACTTCAGTTTCTTCTATTAGTAAAGTATGGGAGCCCAGAATTGCAGTGACACTGCTCTTTAATCAGACTTGACCAGGATGGCAGCATGGTGTCAAAAGAGAAACATACTCAGATTAGGCTTTGGTGAATTGTCTTCTTAATAAGGAAATTAGAACATACTTTTTTTTTTCTTTTACATCTGAGGAGCTGGGTATTTAATCACTGTCATGAAAAGAAGATAAAAAGCTGATGTGTTTTCTAGGATTTTAACCTATGTCTAGTTGAACAAATGTGTAAATTTGTCCTATATGTACTGCATACATATAGACTTTGTCTGCAGCTGGCACAGTGCCTAGCATATACTTGGGGCTCAATTAAAATTTGTAGAATGAATTTGTTAGTTGAGCAAAATGAAGATTAAAAAGTTCTGAATTATTAAGACATGCTTCCTATGGTGGTTAGCATAAATAAAAGTTTGATAGGGCCGGCCCCGTGGCTTAGCGGTTAAGTGTGCGTGCTCTGCTGCTGGTGGCCTGGGTTTGGATCCCAGGCATGCACAGACGCACCACTTCTCAGGCCATGCTGAGGCCGTGTCCCACGTACAGCAACTAGAAGGATGTGCAGCTATGACATACAACTATCTACTGGGGTTTGGGGGAAAAAAATAAATAAATAAAATTATTTAAAAAAAAGTTTTATAGAAGTAAAATCTAATTTGAAAAAAATCACTGAAATGCTTGTATTTTAAGAAAAGCTTTATTCTAAAATGTAAAATATTAACCATATCTCACCAAGCCACTTGTTTCATTCTTGGATTATAGTGTAGAGAATGTTTTTCACCTTTGACTTAGCACACACCAGTTGGGTCAAGGGCAGTGGGGAGGAGGTGAAGTTGAAAAGAGTCACTTGAAAGCATCACTCCATCTGGCCATATTGAGTCATGGAGGACCCTGCATCAGATTCTCTTGAGCCATCCCTGCAGTTTTTATGTCCTATGAGCAAAGAGTTTGGCCTGATGCTGGTTAAAGTCTGACCAGCAGCCAGGGTTACCTGTGATGTTCTATGCTCCTCAGAGTAAAGTTAGAGAATAGAAGCCTAATTACGGCCAGTTTAGCTCACGAATGGGAAGCCAATTCAATTGAGAAATGGCTGTAAGTGCCTCCTATGTGCTCAGATTGTGTGATGTCTTCTGTGGAAGTATGAGACATGGTCCTTGACCCAGAGATGCTTAAAGGCAAGGTAATTACAAATGAGATAGTTAAATAACAGTACCAGGTAGCTTGAGTAGGAACTATGAAGATCATTTAGTCAAAAACTTTCCAGTTACAAAGAAGATGGTCTCAGATTAGGAATAGAATTTCCCAAGGTCTGCTAGACAATTGGTAGAAATTGGAACTAGTACTTAAGTCTTCCAACTTCTAGATACTTTTTTCATTCTATCATCTAGGTGATTATATGACATTTTTACATACTTGCTTTGATCAGCTATTTTAATGCTGGGAACTTTTTGATGAGACCATTTTAATATGGGAGGACTTCTGCAATAGCCTGCAAAACAAATAAAATGTCCAGTTACTTTTTTTTATTAGCACATAATGTGCAAAACAGACAGCCTTGCCCCATCCCTCAGCTTCACCTCATCCCTCAGCCTTGAGGGTGGAGATCAGAGATGAGGTGGGAGTGGGGTCAAGGATGGAATGGGCCTCATGTATGGGGTCAAGCTCAGAGAAGGGATGAGGGATGGGGTGGGGGGTCAGGCACCATCTGGCAGGCAAAACACACATTGCCAGGAGTCATATGTTTCCCACACTTGCTCATCTTTGAAAGGCCATTAATCATTCTGGGCACATTATCTGCTCGTTCTCTGAGAATTCTTTTATTTCTTGAATAGTCTATTTCTTAAAATCTCTGATTCCAAACTTTCAAGAGACAAGAATGGAGTGGGGAAGGATATTTGGGTCATATTATGGTCCCATAGTCTCAGACCCAAGCTTCACCGGGAATCCTTGAGTTAAAGTCTGTCAGTTCTCTCATTAATATTCCATGTAGGGGCCGGGCCCACGGTGTAGTGGTTAAGTTTGGCACACTCTGCTTCAGTGGCCTGGGTTTGCGGTTTTGGATACTGGGCATGGACCTACACCACTCATCAAGCCATGCTGTGGCAGCGACCCATATACAAAAAAAAAAAAAAAAAAAAAAAGAGGAAGATGGGCACAGATGTTAGCTCAGGGCCACTCTTCCTCAAGCAAAAAGAGGAAGATTGGCAACAGGTGTTAACTCAGGGCCACTCTTCCTCCCCCAAAAAAAAAATTCCATGTAAAACACTATGGAAAAGTAATATGCTTCTGCTAGTTTAAAAATTCTAAAGCTTCGATATCATGATGTTTTGGGGGAGTAGGACTGGTAGGCTTTTTTGAGATTTGTCCTCTTTCAAAATCTAAGAAACTTAAAAATATATCTATTTTTGGGGGGCCGGCCCCATGGCTTAGTGGTTAAGTGCGCATGCTCCGCTACTGGCGGCCTGGGTTCGGATCCCGGGCACACACCCACGCACCACTTGCCCGGCCATGCTGAGGCAGCGTCCCACATACAGCAACTAGAAGGATATGCAACTATGACGTACAACTATCTACTGGGGCCTTGGGGATAAAAAGGGGAAACAAAAGGAGGAGAATTGGCAATAGATGTTAGCTCAGGGCCGGTCTTCCTCAGCAAAAAGAGGAGGATTGGCATGGATGTTAGCTCAGGGCTGATCTTCCTCACACAAAAACAATATATATATATCTATTTTTTTCTGGTTGTAAATATATGAATTTTTCACTTGCTCAATGCAGTTTTTTTTTTTTTTTTGTGAAGAAGATCAGCCCTGAGCTAACATCCATGCTAATCCTCCTCTTTTTTGCTGAGGAAGACCAGCTCTGAGCTAACATCTATTGCCAATCCTCCTCCTTTTTTTCCCCAAAGCCCCAGTAGATAGTTGTATGTTATAGTTGCACATCCTTCTAGTTGCTGTATGTGGGACGCGGCCTCAGCATGGCCAGAGAAGTGGTGCGTTGGTGCGCGCCCGGGATCGGAACCCGGGCCGCCAGTAGCTGAGCGTGCGCACTTAACCGCTAAGCTACGGGGCTGGCCCCTCAATGCAGTTTTTAATGTAAAATTATTTTTTAAAATTTACTTCTGGAATGTAAAGAATCTAAAGGCAAAAAAGGACTGCATATTCAAAAATATTCATATTGAATAAAGTAGAAAGTCCCTCATAATCTGGGTAAGGATTGAGGAAAGAATGTCAGGGAGGTAAATGATAGCCTCTGGTAGTCTGTTTTTGTTGTGGCTGCATCATGATGTCCGCATGAGAACACCGTGACAGAATGTCAAATATAAATATAGGATGTCAGGTTTTTAGCAAAACATTTGAGAGTCTTCTGTAAATCTTTGTGCATAAGATTGTGAAATTTGACTGCATAACTAGTAATTAGTCAGATTCACAGCTGGTTGAACAACTGATTCAGTGTCAACCTGGAGGGAGATGTTTTTAGTGAAGGGCCACAGGACTGCTTTTGGCTCTACCTGGGCATTCATTTATTGAACAAATACTGAGCACCTACTATGTAAAAGGCATCCTGCTTAGCACTGTGAGGAATACAAATGTGTCCTGAAGGAGCAGATCCTTGATCATAATTGATCACAAAGACAGGCTTTTCCCTTTGCAGATAACACAAAGCTGGGTGGCGTAGTTTAATATATAGGATGACAGCATCCAGATTTAAAATGACCTCAACTTGTAGGAACTCTAGGTCAAAACCTACAAGATGAAATTTAACAGTGATAGATGTAAAGTCTTGAATTTAGGTTTAAAAAATTGCATATGTACAGGATATGAGAGATGTGACTTGGCAGCAGTTTATGTAAAAAGTTCTTGGGGATTTAGTTGATCACAAGTTTAATATGAGCCAACAATGTGGTGTAGCTTATTTTTTTTTTAAGCAAAACAATTTTAGGCTGTATTAGAAGCATGTGTGCTGATCAGACCACATCTGGAGTATTATGCTCAAGTATAGTCACCACATTTTACGAACATTGACAAAGTTGAGGATATCCAGAAGATAGTGACCAGGATGGGTCTGAAAATCATGTCTCATGAGAAATGGTTGAAGGGAAGAACTGGGAAGATTTAGCTTTTGCTTTAGGGCTCAGCCTTAGACCCTTCAAGTCTTGGTTAGGTTCTGTTGCTATGTACTCCCATACTCCTCTGGACAACCCTCATGCCTTCCCCACTAGGCTAGGGCTTTGTTACAGCAGAGTAGGCTCTGTGTTCACTGTGACATCCATGGGGCCTAGCACCGTGCATGATAGAGGGTGCGTCCTCAGCAATGCTTAGAGAATGAGTGAGTGAAATTTCCAAGTGTGAGGGCCTTACATCCAGCTGGGGAAAACTGAGAAAGAACTATAATGGCTGGCATCTATCTCTAGTCATTAAATAACGGAATGGAAAAGGAACTTAAAACTTCCTAAAAGTTCTTGAATTGTTCTTTTTTTTCTCATTTTCTTTTGGCCTCTGCTAGACCCTGATACTAGATTTGCATGTCTGCTTTAACAGAAACCTTAAAAAGCATTCTCTCCAAAACTAGTGTTTAAAAAAATGAGTTAAAGTTCAGGTACTAGTATCAAGGAGATGCAAATGAAAACAATGTGATAACATTTTTTTACTTGCATATTAGGAAAAGAGTATATTAAAAAATAATATCCACTGCCAGTGGAGATTTAGTCAAATGGATATACTTGTACATTTCTGGTACAACCCTTTTGGAACAGCAATTTGGCAATATGTATTATCAAGGGGCTGAAAATATTCATGGTTTGATCCAATCATTCTATTTCTGGGACTTTCTCCTGTGAAAGCCATCTTGAATACAGAAGGAAAAAAAGCCTTATGAACAGAGGTGTTTTCTGATAACAAAAAATTGGAAACAGCAAATATCTAATAATAGAGGAGTGAATGGTTATATAAACTGATATGTCCATTTGATAGAACGTTATAAAACCATTATAGTTTGTAGTTTCCACGGTATATAAAACTGTGTATGTAGTATGATACAACTGCATGAAAATAAATAAACCTAAAGCTGTACAAAGAAAAATTCTGCAAAGTCTTATACCAAAATGTCAACAGTAGCTGTTTTTCAGTGTGAGATGATCAATTATTTTTGCATTTGGTCTCCTTTGTTGCGTTTTCTAAATTTTTCTTTGAAAATCATTTTTATATTGAAGACAATTTATAATGTGCCCCGGTACATGTAGTAATAGACCCACAGAGTCCAGGTCTTCAATACCCCTGTGTATCACCAGTTATATCAAAGGCATTCTGAAATTGTGAGGAAAAAACAAACCCAAACATCTTCAGAGCGAAACTGATTTTAATTCTAAATTTAATTAAAATTAATTTTAATTCAAGACATGTGTGTAAATATACATCATGAACACTTTTAGATCAAGGATATGTTAACAAACTTCACAAATAAAAGATGATACAAATCTTAGAAAGAAAAAGAGGTCAGCATCTCAGATTCTAGAAAGCCAGGTACCTTTTGCAAATGGAGATGAAGAAGTGCCTTGTAGGTAGCAGGCCCTTAGTAAAGTTTTGAATGACTGGCTCCTGGAGGTGAGGAGGGAAGGATGAGAGATGGATTGCAAATGGATAAGATTGAATGGCTTGATGTATACTGGAAGAACCTAGATATCAGGTATTATCTTGTTAAATCAAAATCTGTTCTAACGGATATTTAGATATTGCTCAGATGTATGAAAGTTCAAGCTGTCAGACCTTTGTATACTGTAAAAATGCATCCATTACCAGTAATTTGCACTAACCCATGACTCTAGACATTCAATCCAGTCCAATTTTCTTCTTCTATCAAAATTACTGGTAGCTTTCCCATTATCCATTGTTAAATTTAACATGCAGTTTACCTTCTACAAAGAAGACATGCTCACAGACACGTTGATGCAAACTTCATTGTGGGCTATGTATTCATGCAGCCTGTCCCCTCCTCTTTCTCGAATGACGGCAGAGATATCTTGGTCCTTGAATCACTTGCATCATCATTTTTTTTACTTCTTTCCAACTTAAAAAAAGGATACTGCAGACCTCAGAAAACTGAATGGTTCTAAGTTTTGTCTAGGATATTTCGGGAGGGGGATCAGCATTCTACCAGGGAAAATAACAGATCCGGTTTCATTGAGAATGTTTGAAGATAATCTAGGTTTGAAGAAAGTGGAGTTCTTATACATGCTCATATTTGATGACCCTGCTCTTTGTTACTTACAGTTCTGCATAGCATGTATATCTATCTTTGTGGAATTAATTTTCTCCTCTGTTTTCATGTATATTGCATGTTAAGGATAGTGAGGACAATACTATTAAGATGATGAATTTAATAACAACTATTTCTGTCCCTCGCCTATTTTTTTGTCCTTTTTTTCTCCCCCTGCCATCTTTTTCCGCCTCTTATTTTAAATATTTTCATCTTTTCTTGTATCACCTTGTTTCTGTCTCAATGGAAAGCAAACTGTTCTTCAGAACTGGTCAGTTCCCTTGTATTTTACCCCAAATCTCTGCTAAATGAAAAAATTTCATACAGCATAGGACTGGCATTTCTACAGAGCCAAAGAATGGAGAGTCTTTGAGAATGGATTTGATATGTGTTTTCTTTTAGGATGTTCTAGTCTGGTTAATACTGACAAGAGATTTTCCATCTGATAACCTGAAGGTGTGATCTCCCTGGGATGAGTCTTCTTAAGTGGGGATCTGGATAACTTGAAAGAAAGCTGTGTACTTCAAAGCTCCTTTCACCTCAACTGCAGTTAACTTTACAGTCTCACTGGTCTGGCAAGTGTTAATAGCTTGATCATTTGCTTGCAGAGAACTCCATTGGAACCTGTAGATTATTTCAGTGGGAGATAGCCAGTGGGTCTTTGATCTCCACATAGATAGAGATAGAATAATTCAGAAAGAATTCGATTGGAGTGATTTATGGCAGAGACAGCACAATTTTATGAATGTTTTCCCCCAGGTGTCCAAAATATGTTGGCAAATCTCAGTAGAAGATGCACTTTTTCCATTGTTCCAACTTCCCTATGAAATGGGGTTCTTGATTACATGATTTTTTGACCTCTTTTTCTTAAAAATAAAATAGTTTTAAGAATAATTATCTGCTGATAGTTAAACATGTAAAATATTGGTACTTGGTGAAGACAGGGGAAATGTTTACTTTGAAAGGAGCAGATGGTACCCCCAAGGGGTGAAGATGATGTGGTAAATTTGCTTTCTTTACCATGTGCATAAGGTCATGTACAAATGGCCAGAAAGCAAATGAAAGGTACCCTTGAGGCCCTTTGCACTTAGATGTCAACTTTCTTTCAGGAAAGGCTATTTTTCTTTATTTTTGTTTTTATACAGATCTAGGCCCCAATGCTGTTTGTTAGTTTCTCTTTTTTATTGCTGCTTATTTAGTGCTGCTTCATCAAGGGCTTAGGGTTCTTTTTGAAGTGTCTGAGTCCCACCTCTATGATGCAGTTTCTTAATACCTCTAGTGATAAACTGGACTTGAGCCAGTAACCTAGCCAGCATATTTTGTCTAACTGCCTTCTGCCTTCTCGGCAACATTTGAGTCTGTGGGGGTAGATATGCTAGAATGACCATTGTTGGGGGGTACGTTTCCTCCTCAGTGGCTTTGTTATTCTTGGGAACATCTTCCTTGTCTCTCTGGATAGCCAAAGACTATCCATTTTCACAGCTAAGAGCTACCTCCTCCTCTCCATCTCAAACTGGCCTCTTACCCATGTCTGACTTCTGAGAGCCTTTACTGCCAGTCTGACGATAGTCTCAGCACTTAATTTTATTCTCTAGTCCTTTCTTGTATTTTCCTTTTTGCTTCTCAATTAGTTTGCAATGCTCTGAAGGGGGAGACCATGTTTTACAGAATAATTGCTTTATTAACAAGATGTATGTGGTCCAGTGACACACTTTGTCATCACACAGTTTGTGACCAGAGAAAGAAATGATATAAGAAACATAGGGCTCCAGGATGTCAAAGCAAAAAAAAATTCTGGGGGATTGGTTGGTACGAAGGGGTTGGTACTAAGCTTTCATTAAATACTAATTAAAATAATGTCAGATATAACAGAAAACATAAAGTGGATATTGATGAGAGTGTTAATGTTCATTTTAAGGTTACAGTACATTGAATTATTTGAAACACTTCAGCTGTACTTCTATTCTGTCCTTTATTTATTTTTTTGTGAGGAGATCAGCCCTGTGCTAACATCTGCCAATCCTCCTCTTTTTTTTGCTGAGGAAGACTGGCCCTGGGCTAACATCCGTGCCCATCTTCCTCCACTTTATATGGGACACCGCCACTGCATGGCTTGCCAAGCAGTGCGTCAGTGCCCGCCCAGGATCCCAACCTGTGACCTCCAGGCCGCCACAGCGGAGCGCGCGCACTTAACTGCTTGCGCCACTGGGCCGGCCCCTGTTTTCTGTCCTTTAGATTGCTTTGGGGATCTGTACCTCAATACTGGCATGGCTGTTGCTAAAGGCTCAGGGGCTATGTGGATGGGGATTTCGTGGTCCCTTTGCCATCCTGAGCCAGGCTAGGAAATCAGTCACTGCTTATCTGGTGCCCAGGGCCACTCAAACCACCAGCCAGAGAGCAGGTAGTCCTGTGGGCCAGGTCATTGGTGCCTTCCCTGCCCTTCGAGCCGCAACCTTGTGTGTGTCTGCCTGTGTCCTCAGGCCGTTCTGCTCAGAGTCATGGTCAGGGTCAGCCAGAATCCAGAGCCAGATTTTAGAGCAGTGAGAGGGTGGAAAACTGAGCGCCACAAACGCAAGTCAGAAAGGAGAGGGACGGGAATGGTGTGAGTCAGCCCCTTATTGGCTCCCCACGGTGTTGCCCTTTCCTTTGCCAATGACTTGCTGCAAAGGAGATACAAGTCTCTGTTCAGTAATAGAGATATGTGCAAAAACATATTTATGAGGGGGTTTGCTTCATTGCAGCATTGTTGATACTAGCAATTGGGAATGGTTGTGTAGATAACACTATGATAAAACTATTAAAAATGGTGTTTTCAAAGATTTTTAATGACAGTGAAAAATGCTCACAAAATAATACATGTGAAAAAGCAAGACATCAGGCAATATTCGGATCCCAGTTGACTATCTATAACACACATAGAGAAAATACTATGAGGAAATGTACTGAAATATTAATGGAGATTATTTTGGAATGGTGGAATTGTGGGTAGTTTCTTCTTCATATTGCATATTCTAAAATTTCTATAATGCAGATTTATAATTTTTATAATCAGAAAAATAAAAATAAAATGTTTCTTATCACCATCTTTAACCTGCAAACCCACATGCCAAGATAGAGACAATTATTTTTTCTGAGAACAAAAGTAATATATTTGCATTAAGGAAAGTTTTTTAAATATAGAGAAAAAGAAGGAAAAATAACCACGATGAAGTGTCTTAAAATGTCCTTCTTTAAAACTCCTTTCCTTTTCAGAAAGGCTTGCTTGAAGGATCACTATAGTTTCTGTTACCTAATAAAATAGTGAGGACTCAAATATGGGGTTAATACAAGATATTTTAAAATAGGTCCTTATATTTAGATGGCATCTTCATGCGTGATTTTTAGAGATAGAAAGGACTTTATATATCTTCTGGCCCAATCCCGGGTCAAGTTCAACAGTGGGTTTTACTCTTTTTTTTTTTGGTGAGGAAGATCAGCCCTGAGCTAACATTCATGCCAATCCTCCTCTTTTTGCTGAGGAACACCGGCCCTGAGCTAACGTCTATTGCCAATCCTCCTCCTTTTTTTTTCCCCCTTTTTCTCCCCAAAGCCCCAGTAGATAGTTGTATGTCATAGTTGCACATCCTTCTAGTTGCTGTATGTGGGATGCCCCCTCAGCATGGCCGGAGAAGCGGTGCGTTGGTGCGCGCCCGGGATCCCAACCCGGGCCGCCAGTAGCAGAGCGCACGCACTTAACCGCTAAGTCACAGGGCCGGCCCCCAACAGTAGGTTTTAACAGTGTTCCTTGCTAGGCACAGTGTTAAAACACCTGAGGCTCAGAGAGTCTAAGTGACTTGCTTCAGGTCACATAGCCAGCTCTAGAAACCTGGAGATACCCAGTCCTTTGCTCTATCATTTATATTTCCAATGAGGAAAGACATTTTTGACATTCTAGGGGTATGACACTAGGGGTAGTGGTTTTCTTAAAAACATATACCTCAAATTTCTTTTCTGAAAAAAGAATTACCTTTTTTCTCTTCAGATATATAAACTTAACTCAAAAATATCTAAAGACAAATTAAAAATATGTTGTATACATATATATATGAAATGAGCAAATTATTTGCTTTGATGTAATAAAAAAATTAAAAATATGTTTGTATACATATATATATGAAATGAGCAAATTATTTGCTTTGATGTAAAAAAAAATTTGCTTGTGTTTGAGAATGTTTCCAAATTAAACAAAAATATTCTAAGATTAAGTAAATATTTGGTGTAAAAATTCACTTAGGTTAATGTGTTCTAAACCTTTTTCCCATACTCTCTTTCAAAAAAATTAGAATTATTTGACTTATAGTTAATTTCTGAATCAAAAGGTAGTGTTTTAGATGCCTTTAAATACACCTATCACACACACAGTTCTTTTGGTGGGTTTTTATAGTGGTATGTGACTGGATTAACAAGAAATACAATCATTCTTTTATTCAGTCTGCTTCAGACACAGAAGGAGTTGGTTTGATTCAAACAGAAATTCCTGGAAAACCCATGTGATTGTCTTTAGGAGCAATTTAACAACATACTCTTCCAAAGAAAGAGAGATGGACAATACAAAACATAATTTACTTTAAAAAATGAATCCTACTTTGTAAAGTTCCCAGATTCCTTCTGGGTGGTGCTTGGTGGGCCTTTTGGTATTGGCAGTTTGCTCTTTGTCAACTCCAGCTCAGTTGGAGCTTGTTTGGAAGCCTGCCTTGCTCAGTGGTGGTGACTCTGCCACCACCAAGTAGCCAAGAGACCATGGACTGTAACTGAGCAGAGAGATCTCCATGAGAGAAGCTTTCAGCAAGTGGGGAGCCCTTAGAGAACCTTTAAAATGGTCCTAGGTAACATCTCATATCCTGGCATCAATTTCCCCCCTTCTCCTTGCATTTTGTTGAAAGAACATTCGAGAAGGATATTGATTTTCAGTTGACTAGGAAGATGTGGGTTGGTAAAAGGTTAAAAGAAGATGAAGCCTTGTACCCTTGTTTTGTTTCATCCTCAGACCTTCTACATAGAGTGATGTATATACATCTGGTATTTTCTCAGGCACCACAGCTAGCCTGCCTGGATGGCCTCTGACTCTTAAGAAAAAGTGTGTCGAGTTACTGCTTTGTTATTGCTACCACCACTTGATTGTACTTCTTTATTGAAAACACATCCATTTTTTTCCACAGACTTTTTGCACAGGGCCCTGTATGTGCCAGGCAATCAATAAATATTTGATTGATTGTTATGTTCTAAGTGCAAAATCCAATGTTAAACATTCAAATATTGAAGTCGGCTTGTGCCGAGAAACGAAGTCTCTGCTAGGAGAAAGCCTGCTTGAATACTTGGAAGCAGCTTCTATGGGTCAATTGGCATGTGTGTGTTCTGCTTCTATGCTTTAGTTCAAGTGAAATTTAATAATAACCACTAGGCTATTAGTCAAATCGCTTAACAGCCACCTAGAGAATCAAGATATTCCAATAGCTGGTGGTCGACCTGGAATCCTGGAATTCAGTTAAACTGTTTATTGAACATTCCTTGAACTAGGCTTCTGGGTTGGGTGGTAGAGGGTGGGAGGTAGCGTTTACTTACAATAATGGTTCAGACTTAGTCTCTGTTTTCTTACAATCTCGTGGACATGGATTCATGGAAGAAGACTGGTAAGGTGCAGTTTGAGGAAGACACACTTTGACACCCAGAAGAAATGTGTACTGGAGCTGGTTGGTAGTGGGTATGAATGCCAGGCTCCTGAGGTACTGGAACAAGGAGGAGAAGAGGGGAGATGTGTGGGTGGAGGGAGCAGCAAGCAACAGTGGAAGAAGGAACAAGGGATGGCTGTAAGAAGGTAGAAGTGTCCTCAGAGAAGTAGGGCTCTGTTCAGTAACGTGTGCTGAGGTTGGTTTGGGATATCACAGAGCACAACCAGCTCGGTGTCCCACACTGTATGAGACTACTGACATTCATTATAATGAACCAGAGCCATTAAATAGTTTGTTTCATATACAGAGCTCCATTTACAGATACGAACAAATGTAAGAAATATCCATACAGCAATGTGTAAGTATTTAAAAAGTTACTTTTTAGGGCTGGCCCCGTGGCTTAGCGGTTAAGTGCATGCGCTCTGCTACTGGTGGCCCGAGTTCAGATCCCAGGCACGCACCGACGCACCGCTTCTCCGGCCATGCTGAGGCCGCGTCCCACATACAGCAACTAGAAGGATGTGCAACTATGACATACAACTATCTACGGGGGCTTTGGGGGAAAAAAGGAGGAGGATTGGCAATAGATGTTAGCTCAGGGTCAGTCTTCCTCAGCAAAAAGAGGAGGATTAACACGGATGTTAGCTCAGGGCTGATCTTCCTCACAAAATAAATAAAAATAATAAAAATAAAAAAAAATAAAAAGTTACTTTTTATCCAGAAGACCTCAATCCACAAATACTTAACAAGGTCTGACATTGTGGGGGATACAAAAAAAACATGTGTGTGCCTTTGAGCAGTTTACTTAGCTGAGAAGACCAGACGTATACAAATGAAAAGTTGACTCTCCATACAAGGTGTACAGGCCATTGCTTGTAGACAGTAACTGCCAGTGGACTCCAGGGCACGGCCAGCTCCCTGGGGCCTTGAGCAGTCAGGAAACATTTCCAGGTTCTTGAGCTGGCCTTGGTGTTTGGGCAGGATTTAGGTTGGCCCAACACAATGCCAGATCTGCAGAAACGTTGTCTTTTGCCCTCTGAGAAGTTGCAGCGTCTGACCTGCTCACATAAACTCCTCTCCAAAACAGGCTTGTGCACTTAGCAGTAATAGATTGAACCATCAACTCCTTAAAGCACACCTGGTTGATAATTAGCTCAATCACATTGTGTTTCGGTCATTACCCTTGGATTTCCCAAGGATGAGCTTAATTCATCTCCCACATTAAAGTGAGTGCCTGCATGACCAACACTCGACTGAATAGAATTTCTGTCTCTATTATGTCAATTTAATGCTGTGGTAGTTTTATTGCAAAATAGGTATTGGGTTACAATTTGCCACCCAAATATCTGCACAGAAATTGTTATTGTATGCTGTAAAAAGATCTCCGGTGGCAAAAGGCTCTCTTTTTTCCTAAACAGGGCTTCATCTGAAGGAAGACAAAGAGGAAATGAGCTGAAACTCGCATTCGAGGAATTTAGAGTTGATAAGATCAACTGTTGTTTATTCAGAGACTACTTATTCTGGTTTTATAGCTTATAAACCTATTGATGATGGATACAGCCCCTTGCTTCCAAGGTTTTACAGAGCTTATTTTGTGTTTTAACCACACTCCTTTCACCTCTGACCTGCTGCTGGATGTGAAGGGATAAACTGGTGGTGCATATGCTCTATTACCAAAGTGGGAAGGGAAAGGGGCACCTTTATTATATCGGATTACTAGCCAGATGCCCGGAATGCTCAAATCTACTCACTGGTTGCTGTTTAAAAGGGAAAAACACAGATCTAACCACTTCTAGGAATGGTGCCAGGTGTCTGTACTAAGGCAACCTAACTCCAGAAGGCTATAAAAATAGCCCCCAAGTAGTAGGTTCTGATTTCCCACTGAGCTGACCAATAAATCCAACAACCAGTTAATTAAAAATGCTAGGAGGGAATGTTCATCCTCCATTACCCACCTGTCCTTGTGAATACTCATTGGTTACAAACGGGAGGCTACAACTTAGCTTTCAATGTCTGGATTAGGAAACTCACTCCTTCCTTTTCACAGCAACCCCGAGATATAAATAGCCTATGTGGTTGCCTGATACTCCTACTTGGGTGTCAAGGTTGATTTGAAGCTGAAGGGATGTGAGGCTTCCAAAGACGAACCCAGTTATTTTCCTTGCCTCGGGGCTTCCTGGCACCACGCGGAAGAGCATGTTTAGATAGACTACCTCATCTCTCCCTTGTTCAGGCTATGAGTTTTCTTGAGTCTGCCAAAACCTGATGGAAAACCTTCCTGCCCTGACTGCTGCTATAGGCAGGATACCACAGTCACCTGCTATGCAAAGAGAGTGCTAGAAGCTGGATCTTTTAGAATTTCAACTTGATAAAACTTAAAAAAAAATCAGTTTGTAAAGCAAGGAAAACTTGGACAGAGTAGACCCTCAGTATCATCCTAATCATTAAAGTCATTAAAAGGTGCACATGGAAAGTAGTAGGGAGAGTATTGGACTTGGAGTTACAAGTTCTGGGTTTGAATCCTGACTTACTACGTGGTCTCTGTGAGCTGAGCTCCAGTGGCTCATCTGGAAAACAGGCATAATAGCACCTACCTTGTGGAGTTCTTATGAAGAAAAAACAAGATCCTGTGTGTGAAAATTCCTGGCACTTAGTAGATGTCCAGTTACTGTTATT
Source organism: Diceros bicornis minor (assembly GCF_020826845.1). Taxonomy (NCBI): domain Eukaryota; kingdom Metazoa; phylum Chordata; class Mammalia; order Perissodactyla; family Rhinocerotidae; genus Diceros; species Diceros bicornis. The sequence goes on along the minus strand of NC_080781.1, from coordinate 121,975,473 downwards.
TGAGCCTGATTTTGTTTATGAACTTAATGTCCTCCATTGCCTTAGGTGGATACAGAAAGTACACATCTACAGGGAGCTGAAAAGAGGGAAAAAGTAGTGGTGGTGATGGGTGAGGAAGACCCAAATTCACTGAATACAACTTTGATCACCGGAAACCTTTTTTCTGAGATACCACTATTAGTGAATTATGTTTCTCTTGATGTTTTTTTGCAGAATTTTTTTAACTTAGAGGCATTTTGATGGAAAAGAGAGAAAAGTAATGAAACTTGAGTTCTAGGCAGAGCTCTGTCACTTATAAATCACTTTTCCGTTCTAGAAATCAGTTTCCTCTATCTAAAAACATGTTGGACTAGAAAAGCACTGTGATTCTTTCTTCACACCATAAATTCGTGGGACAGTTGGCTTTTGAGTCTTTATTAATTGGAACTGAAAGTTTTCTGTGGTTTTTTTTTGCTGATGAGTATTCGCCCTAAGCTAACATCTGTACCAGTCTTCCTCTATTTTGTATGTGGGTCACTGCCACAGCGTGGCTGCCAATGAGTGGTGTAGGTCCACACCGGGGAACCAAACCCAGGCTGCCGAAGCGGAGCATGCTGAACTCAACCACTAGGCAACCGCGCCAACCCCTGAAAGTTTTTATGTAAAGTGAAAAGTTATGGGAGAGACTGCTGAGTCCAAGGGTGCAGAAGCTTAGCAGAGACATAAACTTCTCCTGCAAGTGAGCAGTAATCAGGAGGCCTGATTGATTGGGATGGATATACAGATTGCTTTTATTCATGCTTTTGAGCTGCCTGTGTGTGTGTGTTCGGTTTTAAGACTTTTCTAAAGCTGAAGCTCTTGTGTGATTTGCTGTGCATTAGCAGAATATGAATTATTAATTCTACTTATAGAATTATAAGTAGAAGATCATGAAGACCACAAACTGGGGCCCTGTTATTTGAGAGTCTAGTGCATCCCTTTCTCTCCATCAAAATAGGTTTGTAAATTGTCATCAGAGCCCAGCTACCAACCCTCTAAATAACACCTCTATCTGCTGCTACCTGATATTTCTTTAATAAGAAATGGCAGGGAGACTCAGAATCATATTATTGATGGAGAAAAAGTTGAAAGAACTTAACTTTTCAGCTTGGGGAATTGGAGTTTCAGGGGGCCGTGCTGCCTGTTATCAAAAACATGAAGGCTTCTCAAAGTCAAAGTAGAATTAAACTAGTTTTTTGTAGCTTTAGTGTGGGAGGAGGCAAACTCAAGGAGGTAGCAAAATTCCCACCAGCAGTCCCCATTCACAATCCTAGCTGGAGTAAAAAATGAGTCTCTTTGAATGGAAGTTAGACTCTGTTTTCTGGGGTAAACCTGTAGGGATTCAGTGGTCTGGTGATGCCTCCACTACACTGTGAACACTTCCAGGGCCCAGACAATGTCTCATTTGTATCCTCAAGCACCGAGCATAGGGCCTAATGATAGAAGGAGCTCAGAAAATGTTTGTTGATTGGCTGATTGATTGAAAATGCACTTGCAAGTACCAGTAGATCCCTAGATCAAGTGTATTAAATTGGTTTCCATGTAACAGTGTCCCCCTTTTTCTTCATGTGTTTCTATGCATTTTACTCACAGCAACTCACCCATTAACAACTTGTCATTGTTAGAGAACTAAAACGGTTTCATCAACAAAAGCCCCTTCCATACAAACATAGAAGAGAAAAAAACATGATGTTAATAATGGGTAAGCATTATCAGAGTTACATGCATGTAACGTAGCACAAAAACGACTACAAAGTCTGGAAAGAATTTCAAGCATTTTGATGGAGAAAATGTTTATACAGAAAAGTAGAGGAGAGGACAATTTAAAACTTCTCTTATTTCCTTGTGAGACAAGAAGATGTACCTTGTGACTGTCTCATGTATACCTTGTGAGAGACGTCTGAGCTAATTCTGGAGGTATTTGCAGCTCCAATGGTCAGAGACCCATGAACATACATTGTAAAACCAAAAGGTCGAGACTTTCAATCAGACCTATTATGTTCTCGAGAAGATACCATAAAGAAGGGAGAATGGGTAGGCAGGGATTTCCCTCCTCAACAAAAATTTCATTTTACCCTTACATCGCCTGGCATGATTGGATAGTGGGTGTTCTTCATGGTATTCTCAAGCTTCCTGAGGGTTAACTCATTTGGGGGTAAAATGTCTTCCCTACAAGATGCCACTACATAGGAGCTGAAACCTGCCTCTCATCACTTTACTGATTGATTCTATAATTATTAGTGTTTTAAATAAAGCACTTTGAATGAGGCCTTATAAAAATAGAGTGAAGATGGTGTTGAGGGACTAAATAGGCTAAACCTATGGGCAAATGCAATCTCTTTCCCCAAATACCTCACTAGTATCACAATGGTTTTAGAAATCGTTGAGAAATGATAGACACTTCAAAAATATAATTTGATTGGAAGCTTAAGAAGATACTGATGGCTCTCTGAAAGACTGGGCCCTGAGAAATATTTGGGCTAGTACCCAGTAAAGTAATTAAAGATGCATATAAATCTTTGGTTGCTTTTGGCTGTTGTCTTAAAACTGTGGCTTTTACTTAACCTAACGTGCACCCTGCTGGCAAAGAATTTCCTGGCTAGCTGCTTATGTGGACACTGCCTGTTCACCTTCTTTTATTCCTCGCTGAGATATGTAAAGTTCTTCACAGGGACTTCCTAGGCATTTCTCCCCAAGCATTCATACAGGCAGCTTTTGAGGGTAGTTTGTCAGACCAAGTATCTCCCTCTTCCCAGCTTGACCTTCCTTTTCTTTTGGTGTGGGGTGGCTTCAGGGTATCACCATAGGAATACTGCTTCTGAGCCACCCTGATCACCATTTATTGAAAAAAAATCCAAGCATCCTGTTTGGACAGATTGTGAGCTGTGACATTAGACCTTCCTGGTATGCAGAATGGCTTTCATCACTCTCCCACCCCATTCAGCAAGGTTAAAGGTCTCAGGAAGGTATTTGACTTGTGGCTCAAACTTGCCCTCACCGCTCAGCAATGATGGGTCTTTTTGCTTGAATCACTTAGGAGGTGCCCATGGGAGCAGCACACCAGAGAGAAGTAAAGGAGCAAAAATGAGTTCATTACAGCATTTGAAATGAAGAGGGCACCAGCAGGAAAATAGAATGTACACTGAAGGCTTTGCCTAGAGTTTTTTTTAAAGGTCTTCTCAGGAAATAAAATGGTGTTTTGTGGTGTTTTGTTCAGAGACAGTAGAGGGAAGCTGAAAAAGGATGTAATTTGTCTTAGATGAGAAGACCCTCAGAAGCAGGGACTAACGTCCCTTCTGCCATTTCTGTCTTGACCCTGAATCTGACATTTTGAGTGATGACACTATAGGTAACCTTACTGACTGTTGAAAAGTGTTGTATACTTTCATGTTAAAAAAAAAATGTGTGTTTGTGTGTGTGTGTGTGTGTGTGTGTGTGTATTCTCCAAAAAAGCATTCTGTCCTTTCTGGATTTTATAATATATAAATAAAGCCACAAGTGTTCATGATATTAATATTTTTATGCCAAGGTTAAGAAGTCTCAGTCTAGGTGATTCCCAACGAAACTATCTAGGTGATCTCACTGGATGTTGCATAACATTCAGAACATTCCCAAAACGAAATTAATTTTAGTTCATTTTAGGAAATAATTCTTTTACATCAAAAGCTTAAAATTTTTGCATAACTTGTAGCCAAACAATAACATACCTCAGAATTTTTTAATAACAGTTTTATTGAGATATAATTCACAGACCATAAAATTCACCCTTTTAAAGTGTACAATTGAGTGGTTTTTAGGATATTCACATAGTTATGCAGCCATCACTACTGTCTAATTCCAGAATATTTTGATTACTCCCAAAAGAAACCCTATACCCATCAGTAGTCACTCCCCATTCTCTATCTCCCTTAGCCCCTGGCAACCACTATGCTACTTTCTGTCTTTATGAATTTGCCTATTCTGGATATTTCGTGTAAGTGGAATTATACAATATTTGTCCTTTTGTGTCTGGCTTCTTTCACTTAACATAAAGTTTTCAAGGTTCATCCATATTTTAGCATGTATCAAAACCTTATTCCTTTTTATGGTTGAAGGCCTTTATTCCATGGTATGGATATACACATTTTATTTATCCATTTATCAGTTGACAGACATTTGGGTTGTTTCCATTTTTTGCATGCTCTGGAATTTATCCTGAGGAAATAACCAAGTAGGTACGTAAAGAATTAGTTATAAGGATATTCATTGTGACGTTATTAAAGCGAAAACTAGACATAACTTGTCTTCAACCTTAAGAGATTGGTTCAATTATGGGACATCTATATAATAGAATACTGTACAGCTCTTAAAATGGTGTTGTAAATGAGTTTATAATGACATAGGAAAATTCTGACAACTTATTGTTAAGTGACAAAATAGTACATAAAGTGTGATCCCATTTTTATAAAAAATGTATTTAATATGCATAGAAATAAGGCTGGAATCATAGGAAACACAAAATAGTGATTATCTCTAGATGATAAGATTATGGGGGGTTTTATTTTCTTCTTTTTTATCTGTATTTTCTAATTTTCTAAAATTATCTCATTATTATTTATTGAGTACATAATATGTGCCAGACATTGTATGGTATACATGTATTTTGTAATAAGGAAATTAAAAATTAATGTTGTTATTAAAAACAATACGAAAGGGAGTGTAGGGGGTTATGTGTTGTATCCACTCACATACACATACCCCAACTTCTGGAGATGTGATAGGAGTACTTACAAGCAGTACTAGGGTGTTATGTTTTAACTCCAAATAAATTAAGATGTACTGATAATGACATATTTATCAGATAAGAAAGACATTGAGTCACTTTTTTGGAGTTGTTCTGTGCATCTCTGCTTTCTCAACGGAATACCTAGCTATTCTTTCCCTACAGGAAGTGATTAGATGTGGAATACAGAGTTTATTTCCACCTACATGGTCTGACATTTTGACATTTCCTGAACTGCAGGATGTTTGAGAGCAAACAACTTGGCTTTTACTGAAAAAATTAATTATACTGCCGCTTTCGCGTAGTGATGAGTCTTTGTAAGAGGACAAAGCTATTCAAGTGGGGAAAAATGAGATGGTTAACAGGATGACAGTAACATAAAGGTCTTGAGTCTGGAGAAAAGGACCTCATTAAGCATTGATTATCAGCGTGGTGTAAACTCTTTCAGAAAGTGTTACTACATTCCATGCCATTGTTATGTGGAGGAAATTTAAATCTGTGTTCCATTTACATCATAAATGAGATTTGTGTATTCTAATAATAGGCTAGTCTTGCCTTAGGCTGCATCAGTACACACAAACTCATTCAGTTGCTCTGACTGTCTTCACATCAATCGAGTCACTAAAATTTAGTAGCAAAGAGTCAAACACATTTGTGTGTTGACATAGAACCATTCTGACTGCCTGTTTGGAGATGATGTCAATTTGGTCCAACAGGAATATATATAGTCCCTCTGAGACATACTTGAGTTACGTTTGTGGGCAGGATATAGTGTAGGGTGGAGGTTAAGATTTCTGAGTCTGCAGTCAGACCAATCTGAGTTCTAATCTCTGATTAGATTGAGGCTCTATGAACATCAATTTTCTCATCCATAGAATGGGAACGGTAGTATCTTTCTCACAGGGTTGATGCACAGATTAAATGAAGTAAGCCCTGCAATGCACTCAGCATATTGCCTGGTACATTGTAAGAGCTCAGTAAACTTTTATACTTTTAATGAATACGCAAAGGAATTTAAAAAGAAGATGGAGAGAATTCCTGTTACTTTTTTTCCTCTTCAGTACATTTTCAAATTTCCTGTTCCTTACTTTCTGCCTAAAATGGATTTTTAAAATTGCTAAAACCGAAAATTTTAAATGTAGGCTTTCAGGGTATTTTACAGCACAGTGATGAAATACTGACATTGGCATGTAACATAACAAAATATACAAAGACGTATAGCACTCATACCCAACAAAGCCTGTGCTTGGCAATCATGAAATCATATCTACTTATGGTCATCTAATTGTTACTTGTTTCTTCTCAGCCTTTGGCCTTTCATAATGATAACCTTAATGGATTTCACCTCTTAAAATATAAGGCTTTTGTGGGGTTTTCTATAATTCTCGCCAGAATACCAGTCTATTAGCACACTCCACTCTCCCTCTAACTTGCTGCTTTTAATCTGTTGGGGGCTCAAAAACTAGGTTGCAGAACTTATCAGGACTTTGGGTAAAGCGAAAGTATTGAGCTCTGAATGAGGACTTGGGGTGGAGGGAGAGGGATCTACATTTTTGATGCCGAGATACCTTTTCTTTGATTATATTCTGATTGTGCTCTACCTTCTGGACACTTGGGGTTAGTCTATATGGGAAATCCAAATAATATTTCTCAAATAAAATTTGTGACTATGTTAACATATGAGAGGAATGTTCTTTTACTCACTAAAAGGAATTATTCAGGAAACTTCATGTAATGATTCTATGACAAATAACCCAGTACTGCAGTGAATTGTTACATTGGGTCAGGTATTGCCAGAATCACCAGAAGCTAGCTTTCCAAAAGTGATAGATAGGTGATGTGGAGTCAAATGTCTTGGGGAGGGGGAATCTTTGAAATTAAGTCAAATGATGTGTTTACAAGAGTAAAAAATTTAGTGCTGTGATAATGTCATCTTGATAGAGAAAGGGGAATTATTTATATCTAAAATGTCTGGTTAATATTTGACAATAGACTCATGTACGATATAGTCAGAGTGGCAGGCTAATATTTTGAGAGTAAACTAAAAATACTAGAAAGCATTCAATTTAGGTGTGAACAAAATGTCAACTTTGTAATTTGTGCCTTTCCTAATTTGACATGGTCAATGAACAGTTCATCTCTGATATACTTTCAGGTGAATTTTCTTGGATTGTGGTTTATGTTGAACACTGAGCTTTCCAGTGAATACCAGATGCTAACTTTGCCATTTATACAAATGACTTATAATTTTCATTCAGGAAGATTCTTGTCTATTAATGTGCCTGAGCTTGTTTGTACAGATATACAATTACAACACTGTGGCTGAGGCCTTGCAGTCAGACAACAATTAGCTGTGTGATTTGGCACAAATTATTTAATCTCAGTGTCCCAGTGTCCTAATGTGTATAATGGGACAGATAACAACCATTTCAAAGGATTGCTATGAGGATTAAATAAGAAAATAGTGCAAAGCACCTAGTACAGTGCTTGTACGTTGTAGAAATCCATAAGTTAATATTACCACCTAGAACTAGGCTTGGCTTTGATGATTGGCTAAGGAGATGTCCAAAAAGTGAGCTAGCTGTGTCTTTTTCTTGCAATTTGTTAAATCTCTTAAAGGCCCAGGGGCTTGTGGCAGTCTGGAGGAATGAGACTCCGTGGGAAGTGAAGACAACTTGCTCACAGAAAACTGATAGGCAATCATAACAGAGTATTCTTGACTCACCAGAATGAAAACTTAAGGCTACTGGTAAATGCAGTTAGAGGCTGTATATTTCTTTTGCTAGTGAAACTTTCATATTTGTGCCTTATTTCTCTCTTTCTCTCAGGATATAGTCCGCTAAATGAGCACCCGTGGAAACTTTTGACTCTGGGATCTCAGTGAGCTCTGGACCAGAGGCTTAACAAACTTCATCTATGAATGAGCTACATTAACATAATAAAGGCTCACTAATCACTGTTGAAAGCCACAGGTTAATTATTGCATAGGGGTTGTATAATGTAATTTCAAGAACTAAATAATTAAAAAATTTAAAAGGCCATTTAACATATCTTTGACACAGAGCCAGAAAGTAGAAGACAACCTTACTTTAATCATTTAACAGGGATTTAGCAACTCATGCAACACGTATCTGAAGCAGTTAGTGTATTATGGTTGCAGTGTTGAAGAAGAACATTTAGTCAGGACAGATGGAATCCAGTAATGAAAGCTAAAATTGAATACAAATAAAAGAGGGGTGGGGTACTGGGGGAAGAATATCAGTAATGAGTACCTTACAAGTAGACTTGATAGTGTTCAGAATTTTAGTGTCTAGATTCTAGAACATATCCAAATCTGCTTTTAATTTTTACCCCAATATAGTTGCTTAAAAGATTTCTTTGGCTTAATTGCCTTCTCTTTCATGCTCTTGTCCTTCAACTTGAATTCCTTATATTCTATAAAACCTGACTTTAAATTCCCCTACCTCATTCTGTGTCTTTTCAGTACACATGCATTCAGTATATATTGCATGTAAAATTCTACCTAGTGGCGGCATGGCCATAATGACCACATTGTATTAGAACCTCATTTAAATAAATGCCTACCATAAAACCTACAGTTTTGATTTGGCCATGCTAAGCTGGGTACTGTAAATGCTCATAGAAATGAAGAGATAAGGAAGATTGTACAAAAGGGGCTATTTTGCTGATTCCAGAGCAGTAGTGTTTCTAAGTAAATACCTCTATAACCTTCTCCTGTAATTGTATTGGAAAACAATACAAGTGGGATCTATAAGTATTGAAAGGCCCAGAATAAAGGCACAGTCAGAATAAACGTATTCTTAACCTTTTGCAGGTTTCAAATTTTGTTTAAAACGTGATTAGGGAAGGGCTTTACTTACACATATTCAAATGTGTATATGCACACATATATATATATACACATGTACACGTACATACATATTTTGGGCAAAGTTCAGAACCTATGTTTAAGTAAATGATGGCTCAGTTTGAAACATTTTGCTAGACCTGGGAACTTGTTTTAGCAGAAGATGGATTTGATCTTAGGCCATCTGGAGAAGGGAAAGTGGGAACAGCTGTGGGCAAATCTATTTGGCGTTCTCTGACCTACTGGGAGTCAGATTGGAAATGAGGCTCTCAAGTGGTTAGATAGGCCCTCCTCCACCATGCCTCCTGCTTCTGAGCAGGACATCTTCCTGTTTTGACCCTGTCCTCTTCATTGTTCTCTTCCTGTTTGCACAACTTACCCAAGGTCATACAATGAGTTAATGGCAGAGCCAGACAGTAAATTCTCTGTAGGCAAAGACTTGGTCTGTAACTGCTCATGCTTAGGTTGGAGGGCACAATTCAGGTTCTCAGTAAATGCTTACTGACCAGTACCCCAAGGACAACTCCTTGTTAATTCAATTGGCAGCTAAGGGACAAAGAGCTGTTTAAAATATCTGGTGGCCATTTAAATGGAAATCAAGCAAAATTATTTGTCTTTCCCTCTAGGGGAAAAAAAATGATGCCTGTAAATCGTTGTTTCTAAAGAGCACGTCCAAGGTGCAATGTCTTTCAGGAGCAAAAATAGGCAAATCCAAGCAGGATTTAAGGGCTGTTTTGCTCGGTAGCACCTAGAAACAATTTTAGTCAAGGTCCAGATTTAAATGGTTGTTACCCAGGTCAAGCGAGAGATTAGGAAAGGTGGCAGATGAAATCAACTCAGGGTCTGGCACCAGTTACAAAAGGAAGCAGGTCATTGGGTTGTGTTTATAGAGGAAAGAGAAGGGATTGTAAGATTGTTATCGCTGGAATCATGGTAGGGGAGGGGGAGACCCTTACTTGAAGACTTGGCCTCCAGACTAAAGGAGCCCAGAGTGCTTTAAGAACTCGCACATAATTGGCCATACATTCCACAGGAAGAAGCCCTGCCTCTGGCTACATCCCTCTGCCTTGAAGAAACGGAAAAGGAGGAGGGATCTGGGTGGGAAGGGGGAGTGGGGAGTGGGGAGAGGGCCCTCTGGCATCCTGTGAAGACGTTTCTAAAGCATCTCCAGATTTTCCAGCCTAGTTTCAGGCTTTTTATTGAAAACTGGCATATCTTTAGAAGCTTCAGCTACCAACTTAGGGAAAGAGTTTCTTTTACTATCGCGTCGGTAAGCAATGGCATATGGAGTTTACACAGTCCAAGTCTTTTGGTGCTGGGTGATCTCCTTGCCCTTTGATTTAAATGTTTTGTGCCGCTTTATAGTTTGCAGCAAACATTGTCCCTGACGCTAGAGGGAGGAAAAACAGAACTTAGTTTTTCACTTCACCCTTTGAGGATCCAGGTAACAGAGTGACAAATAGGAAGTACAGTTTCACTAGCCAGAGGTCTTGGGTGTAGTTCACCCTGGTAAATCGTACATGAGGATCAACATGAAAACAAGCAGCTAAGTAGTTTTCATTAGTATCCAATTAGTAGGTGATTTGGTTTCTGTGTTTGCTAATTCATTAACAATTAAGTAAATTAAGGGAAATGATTTAAATTTGAAAATAAAATGCTACACATATTAATTTTAACTTTATAGATTAAAATCCATTTGCTGCCTCCCCCCACCCCCTTCCTCCCTCTCTCTTTCAAATCATACAGAGTACACAGGCAATTAGAGCCCGCAGGGTAGATTGTTTTTCTCATTTAAAGTATCTCTTCTCTCTAGAAATCGGTCCTCCAGTGGAGCATGTCTGTCTGTGTCTCTAGATGAGTGTCAGCAACAAATGGTGCATGTGCACATAATACTGATGGGGATTGTTGCTGCACAGTGAGAGCGGGAAAAGCCCTTTGCAATACTGTGAGGGATTCAGGAAGGTATTTTAGAATTTGAAGGGGCTTAAGGCTTGATTCCGCTGCTGATATTGAATTGCAGCATGACCAAATGATTAACAAACTTGGCTTTCTTGAAATATCTCAGGGCAGAGAGGTTCTCAAATGATTGCAAATTGGTTAATGACTTTAAAAAGCATGGTCCTTGCTGTAAACAAGTAACTTTGCCGGGTTTTCCTAAACAATTGGGTATGTTTAGAAGATAGCAATATAAATCAAGTCAAGATAGACTGAACGGGAAAGCTGAGGTTACATTTTTTTTTTTTTTTTTGGTAAATCTGCAGTTCAGGGTGATACTTCAAAGACTAGCACCTCAGTTTATTTTAAATAACTTCGCCTCAGTATTACTGTCGATGATTGTAAAAGTTGCAACACATTCCTGTTGTAACACTTTGGGTTCTTTTCATTGTCTTTCTGATGTTTTTTCTGATCTTTGGATAGATCTCATTCACAATTTCCTGGAAAAACAACCAGTCTTTTCCCACAAGGGATCACATTATGTAATTTTTCCTTGTTATCAAATAGAAGATTGAATTAGCAAAGCTAAACAGGTAGGCAAGGCAAACGTCAATGTCAATTGGTCTTTTCATTTTTAAAAATCAGTGTTCAAATGGGGAAAGTTGTTATTGTTGGAATCTATTCAGTGTGTGTAGCTGAAAACAATAAGATGCTGCCTGTAGGCCTTTGATCTTTACCATGGAATGGTGGGAGAGAATACGTGGCCCAACGTGGTTGCTGACTTGCCAGGATAGGTTCACACTTCTGAGAAACTGGCTGTGGTCATACAGTTAACATCAGTACTTTGCTTTCAACTCATATTAATAGGTTGTTGAAAGTTCAAGTGAATGTTGTTGAGGTTGAGTGAGTGAAAAATTATTTAATAGCGTCTGTTAAGTATAAGAGGAGATAATTCACTGCTAGCTTCCATCAGGATCTCAAATTTCTCCTCGAGGACCTGACCTGATTTTCTATCATATGAGGGTCAGATTACCATTTACCTCCAAGTCAGCTACTGTGCTCATAAAAGTTGTGTTTATTTTCTCTCTCTTAGGTATATGGTCATAAACATTGAGATAGAAGCATCATTGGATTTTCGTCCACCTTTCTCTGAGTGGACTTTTCCTGTTTTTGCCTTTACCTTTATATTCAGTTTTAGGGGATTGTATAGAAAAATCCTCTTAAAAAGAAATGGTTGATGACTTTTATCTTTTTAAACTGTTTAAACTATGATAAAAGGATGTGCCTTTAAATGAAGCAACGTAGTGATAGTCGATTCAAACAATAATAAGGATTCTAATAAGGATTGCATTCTTGTTTTTTTGGTATAGATCTATTCATTGGATTGTCTTTATTGTTTCCATTCATCAGTTTTCTCAGTTGATCATTTGACTGATTGACCTATCAATATCACTAATTTTTGAATTTTCATTTAGATGTTACAGAGATGATCACGGAGTTATTTGATTTTGGCATTTGGAGTCTGTTAGGCATCATCAAGCACCATAACTGTACTCTGTAGAAGCTTGGATTCTATACATAGAATAAACCTTAAAAAGCCATGGATGGAAATTTGGGGAAATTTTCTTATCACCCAGGATGGGGGAGGGGATGGGGAGGCAAAGTACTTAATCCTATGCAAATAATTTACTGATATGTCAGTTTCAAAATGGCTCTCTGGATGTACTCTGGCCCTTTCTCTCTGAGGCTGATTCAATTCAACAAAGCCCAAGAAATCCAGTAAACACATTTCAAAATTCTGTCTTTATACCTCTATTTTCTATATTTGTCTTATATACTCCCATTTTCCTGTATTTTCCCAAGCAGATGTTTGACTTGTATAGTTTTCCAGCATTGCTCTCTTCTCTAATGGTTTATAAATTCTAAGTTTGTTTTATGGATGGGAGCCTTGTCAGTGATGAGAGATAGATAAATGAGCTGAGTCCTCATTTGTCATACTTACTAAACAGAACACTTTTTGACTTGACTCTACAGCCATGTGGACATTTTAGCTGTGTATCTAACTTGGCAGAGTAGTGGCACATCCTTTCTTACCTTATAAAACCAAGACGTTGTACAGCTAAAATAACTCCAAGGAGTTTTCAACAATTCTGACCCGTATTACCAGGAGCTGTGTGTAAAAAGAGAAGAAAACATCAGAAGCACAATTTTGGGTGTGGAAAAGTTAATCAAGGCCAACAGAATTGAACTTTCTCAGCCCAGTTCTTTTCAGAAACACCATGTCTTTGCTCCAAAGTTGAATTATTTAATTTTTGCCTATTGACAGTGAGGACTTGGACTTCTCTAACAATGATAATATGATCTTACTCTTATAATATTATCTCAGAGTTTACAAATATGCCTTCAAAAATGTCTCGTATAATTTCCAAAATGGAGGTAGAGAGGAAATGTTACTTAAGATTTCTTTCTGATTATAAATGCAATGCGTATTTTAAAAATAATATTTGAAAATTCAGAGAGTATAAAAAGACTATAAAAATTATCCATAATACCCCCCAAAGATAATGATGGTTCAATGGTTAATATGTTGGTGTATTTCCCTCCAGTCTTTTTTACTTTGCATGTGTGTGTGTCTGTATTACATTTTACATTATATTATACGTACTGCTTTGAAACCTACTTTTCCTGCTATTTATTTATTGTGAACATTCTAGTTCATTAAATATTTTTCTAAAACCTCATTTTTTAAGCCTGCATAGTTTTCATTGTATGGATATAGAGTAATTTATTTGGACTTGATCCTCTATTTAGATTGTTTCTGACTTTTCCAATTAGAGCTCCTGCTATGTTAACATTCTGGTACATAAATATTCGGGTACATTTCTGATTCTTTTATCAGGATAAATTCTTAATATTTTAAGATTACTGGGTCAAAAAGCACGCATGAGGGGCTGGCCCCATGGCGTAGAGGTTGAGTTTGGCACACTCCACTTTGGCAGCCCGGGCTCATGGGTTCTGATCCCAGGTGTGGACCTACACCATTCATCAGCCATGCTGTGGTGGCGACCCACATACAAAATAGAGGAAGATTGGCACCGATGTTAGCTCAGGGCCAATCTTCCTAAGCAAAAAAAAAAAAAAGGCATGTATGAAGATATAAAAGTTCTTTGATGTGTTTTCCAAATTGCACTTTGAAAATTTGTTTCTGTTTAATCCCACCTGCAGTGTGTGAGTAGAGAACAGTTGGTATTATCCCTATTTTACAGATGTAAAAGCTCAGGTCTAGAGAGATTCAAGACTTGCCCAGGGTCACATGACTAATACTACTTGTCCTTTGCTTTTCTGACAGTCAGTTCTATATTCTTTCCACTTGACCACTCTTGTCATAAACTTAGTGACAGATCTATAGTGATTTAGCTGTGCAATTCATGAAGGAAAACTTAATGCAGCCGTGGCCTTAAAATAAATTTATTTCTGGGGCCGGCCCGGTGGCGCAAGTGGTTAAGTGCGCGCGCTCCGCTGCGGCGGCCCGGGGTTCGCTGGTTCGGATCCCGGGCGCGCACCGACGCACTGCTTGGTAAGCCATGCTGTGGCGGCGTCCCATATAAAGTGGAGGAAGATAGGCACCGATGTTAGCCCAGGGCCGTCTTCCTCAGCAAAAAAAAAAAAGAGGAGGATTGGCTGATGTTAGCTCAGGGCTGATCTCCTCACAAAAAAAAAAATAAATAAAAAAAAATAAATAAATTTATTTCTATTATTATTTACAAACTCTAATGTGTTTGGAATTTGATATATAGTGAGGACTAAACATGAATGCATAGCTCACTTCCTAAAGGCATTCTTTTATGTTTTCAATATGTTTTCTGACTTGCATCTAAAATATCCACTACAGAGGTTATGTTTAACTGAAAAATAATAGCCTAAAGTGATTTTGTTGTAATTTTTTGGTCACCAAAAGCTGGTTTACAGTATTATTCTTTATTAAGTAATAGTCTTTCCAGTTCAGCATCAAGACGTTGAAAAGATTGCTTCTGTCAGGATTAAATCTGCTCTCAAACCATAATAAGTAACCCTTAACATCTACAAAATGAAATAAAACATTTATTGACTCTCATTTTTGGAAGAAGAAGAAAAAAACACATAATTTTTATGTCAAGACACCAGAATGAGATGGGATATAGCAATTAAAGATGGTTTCCTTAGTTGGAACATAACCAAACCAAATGTGGGAAGTAAAACAATCATCTACTCCTTCCCGCAAACGAAAACAAAACAATACTGCCAAAAGAACAAACCACATCAGTAGTCTCCATTTCTTTCCCATAGCACACAATTATTAGAACAGTTAGGCACCATAGCTTTTGTCTGAGGATGGCCCATTCACAACTTCCAGGTCACCAGGGAGCCATATTTGGACTCTGTTGAAGGCCTCTTGCTTTCTGCCTTAGCGAATCAATGTGATAACATTGTTTTGCTTCTGGATTCCCAGGTAGATAGGACATAAATTGGAACTAAAACATTCAGATTCTGAAA
This sequence comes from Diceros bicornis minor, assembly GCF_020826845.1. NCBI lineage: Eukaryota > Metazoa > Chordata > Mammalia > Perissodactyla > Rhinocerotidae > Diceros > Diceros bicornis. The sequence goes on along the minus strand of NC_080781.1, from coordinate 121,960,357 downwards.
GCTGGCATAAGGCTTTATCATATTTGAGGCTGCATTTTCTTTAGTATCTCACCTTACCTTGGGAGCACCCCCCCTAAGTGTTTAATAGGTACCATTGCTTCTGGAGTTAGGAGTGCATTGCTGGAAGTCTTCTTTTTGCATCCTGATATGGCTTTGGGGAAAAAAAAGGTTTTCAAGTGTTAACAGGGTCTGTATTCTGTTTTAGGCCCTTGTCATTTTTATTTCAAATCATATTATCTTAATGAAATAGGAATCTATGTAATATGAATTTTGTTTTATTTGACACAATAGTTAAAGATGCCTAGGAATTGTGATCATGTTACACTATTTGCCTAAAATATGGTGTTAATGTTCCTCACTTCAATTGTTTTGTGTTGATTGGACAACCTTTGGGCTACATGGCAAATCTCAATGGCTTTAGTAATAAAGATCTGAATAGCCTAATAATGTTTCTGAATGTAGCAGTTCTTCAGTGTTTCAAGAAATGACTATTTTTTCCAGCTTTATCACTATATAATTGACATATAACATTGTGTGAATTTAAGGTGTGCAACATAATGATTTAATATATGTACGTATCGTGAAATGATTACCACAATACGGTTAAACATATCCATCACCTCACAAGTTATATTGTGTGTGTGTGTGTGTGCACGCGCTGTGAAAACTTTTGAGATTTACGCTCTTAACAACTTTCAAATATATAATACAGTATTGTTAACTATGGTCACCATGTTGTACATTACATCCCCAGAAGTTATTCATCTTATAACTGGAAGTTAGTACCCTTTAACCACCTTCATTGAAGGAAATGACAATTTTTTATCAGTTTATACTGAATTCAGATAGTGATAATAGTGTAGGTTCCTGTTGCTTAACTGTTTTCAGATAGCAAGAACTATATTTTGAATATGTGCATCTGCTGTAGTTAGATTCTCAAGAATGTCCATGTTACAGTAAGCATCTTGATACAGATATTAATTGATGGATTCATTCAATCCACAAGTATTTATTGAACATCTACAAAGTGCCAAGCACTGTGCTGAGCACTGTAGGGGTGATATGTAAGACACAATTTCTACTCTCAAGGGGGTTTATAGTCTCAAAGGGGTTTATGGTTGACAAAGAGGCCATGCACATATTATGCCTTTTTGAGCTAAGCTGGATGATGGGGAGGCTATTGATGAAAGAATATGAGAGACTGTGACATTTATTGTAAGTAGATATAATAGCCTGAGCAAAATCTTTGAGGCAGGAAAAATGAGCTTGGTAGGTGCCAAAGAAACTATTTGGGCTGGAATAAAAGGTTCCTTAAAGGGAATACTGTAGTGGAAGAGAAAGTTGAAAAGGCTGGCAGAGGACAGAATACCCTCATTTCCATTTCCCAGCTGTTTTCTAGGGCTATATGCCTAGAACTCAATAAATATGAATAAATTTTTTTAAAAAATCTTGTCTAATTTAAAGCAACACCCAAAGAACAATATCTTGAGTTAATCCGTACAACATGTGGCATGGTAAAATAGCCCTTCAGGGTGTCCTACTTTAAACAGCCCCCTTTTTAGTCTCTGCATATATCATGTGGGCCACCCAATGAGACCAGTTGGAAATGAGAGACTTGGATTAGAAAATTTTGCCGGAGTGGTTAATATCTCATTGGGTCAAGCTGAGCAGCTGTATGATTTCAAACTCACTACTTTCTAGTTAAATGATGTAGTATCTATTTCTGGATGTTTGGAAGTAAAAGTTGTTGATCAAATGATCTCATATGTGAGCCCTTCCTATGAGATACTCCACTAGCCAGGGGACGGCCCAGAATCTGTCCTTGACACATTATCTGTCTTTCTCTTGTTCTGTCTTGGCCACTGCCCTCATCCGTCGTGTTCTTTTAAAAGCAAGACCCTAGAACTTTACCTTTCAAATCAATATTCTAAAGTGAATTTTGTGATGCTTTGAATTAATGGCAGAGAACCAGAGGTATGGGCTATTGCAAATGGCAGATGATGAATAACTCATTTATATGTGACTTGGGTAGTCTGTTTATACTTACATTTGACTATGGGTGAGTCTGTTTTTGAAATTCACTTTCAAACTAAATAATGAAGTCTCACTGTAAAAGTCTGACTTGAGCTGCTGAGAGGCTGGCCTAATTTCCTGCAACCTGCTCCGTGCTGGGTAGAGAATAAAAACATCGCCTGTTGTCCAACATATTACTTACATAGCATCATTCTAAGTCTAACTGACATATCTAACTGAAATATTTTATTCTGTGGCTTACAGCTATTTCCTCTTAGTTTGTTCTCAATAAATATGGAAGGGACCACATTCAGAAGACGTAAAAAGGAAAAGTAGGATAGTTGTGTATATGGAACTATAGGGAAAGAAATATAAGCATAAAATGGAAGGATTAGGGTTCAATGATATAAACAAATCTTTAAAAGATTGCATGAAATAAAGGGGCTGAAGCAAAAACAAGATAATGTGACATTTAATGCTCAAGAAGCTCTTGGTCCAACCAAACAGAAAAGCTCACACAGATAGAAAAAAATAGTTTCTCTGAGATAAAGAAATTGGATGCTTGATGCATTCCCAAAATGCAATTGCAAAATATTGGTCGGGGGGGGGGCAGATGGCTACGGAACATGAAAAGGGAAGATTGTAAAATTATTCTTGAAAAAGCAAATGAGAATAATCTTGTTCCTTAGCAAGAGGGAATATGTCATTGTGATTTAGTGATTTTTTTTGGTAGAATTCCGATCCCAGGTAAACCTTGGGAGCTCTTCTTAGGTATCATAATTAGAACTGGATCATATCTATGCTTTCTAAGAGTCTGCTCCTAAAGATCAGGGTCTATTTTGAAATTAGGCATATTCAATAAGTCATTGTGGATTTAAATCTTATGAATGTGTCTAACTCTGTTTTTGAGAAACTATGTATTTTCAGCCATTAGCACCTCTTGGTTTGAATAATGTAATGCGTTCCATATATTTAAACCAGCTGCTTCCCACTCCACCACCCATTTTAATCCGTTTTAAGCTTATCTTTGTTTAGTTTCAAAAGTCTTTCTTATCTCTACTGCAGTAGGACTTGGCGAATGAGTTCATGTAACCTCATCAATATCCATTAATATTTGACGGACAGATTGTATCCCTTCTCAACCTTCATCTGTTCAGACTAGAGTGCTTGAGGTCTATAATCTGCCTTCATACAGCACCTCCTCCAGCCATCTAAAGATATCAGCTCATTTTCTCAAGCTTTGTTCTGTCTTGTCACCCATGGAGCCCAGAATAGGGAAAAGCATCTTGCTTATACCCCTGGGTGCCATTTTGTTCATTTTAATACTTTGTGGATGATTTACATATCAGCAACATTCTTGGATTTTGGGAGGAAATATACACATGAGGACTGGCATAGTACTGCCTGCACTTTTTGTTGGCTGGCCTGCCTAGGAGCCTACTGAGTTGTCTGTGATATTTGTTCATTGCCAAAAGAATGCCAAAGGGTAGTGTTTATGCCTGGCATCACTTTTTAATTCATTAGCCTTGCATTTTAGTTTTGTAATAAACTTCAGGAATGGCAGCCTGCCAGGGTCCATTAACTGAAGTTTGGAAGACTATGTGGTTGAGGTTCCAGTCGTCTGTTACCTGTGCAATTCTTGCCAGTTAGATGACTTTCACTAGGGCTACTTTATGAGGGTATAAAAACTTCTTAGCAAATTCAGCTTTTTATTTGGCACTGCACAGTCCCTATTTCAGGAAGACAGTCTATACCAGGAAATATAAGGGAAAGGAAAGACTTTTAAGTTCTGTCTGTGGGTGACTTTTAAACACTTTAGCCATCTTGGTAGTTGGCACTAAGTGAGGGAGGCAGTTGTCATTCAGAAGGGATGGTGTTAACATCTGTGATTTGGGGACACAAAGTGAGGCAGAGTACTAATAAATACCCCAGCCCCAGGGCGTTAAGGTCAGGCATGTTTCTTCCAGCATTGATGCTTTTCCTACCTGAGACTTCAGGAAGCAGTAGCACCAGGAGCCTCTTAAAGCAACAGTAGACAGCAAAAATAAAACTGAGGGGAAAAAAAAGACAGGTTTTGAAGCCAGTAGGAGAAATAGCATTTGTATCTTCTTTTCTCCCTCCTTTCTTCTCATCTCTATTTCTCTCCATCCCCATCCCTCTCAAGGTCCCATTAAAAGCCCAAAGCAATATAGGAATGAGGAAAAGACAGTTGGGTGGAAGGAGAAATCATTCTAGTATTTTAGTTGCTTTCTCTCCCACGTCCACTCCAGCACTATTTGTTGCATGAATAGTTTGAGCTCCAAAGGACCATGAACTATACTAACAAAAAACAGGGGGCCAGCCCGGTGGTGAAGTTGTTAAGTTCATGCACTCTGCTTTGGTGGCCCGGGGTTCATGGGTTCAGATCCTGGGCGTGGACCTACACACCGCTCATCAAGCCATGCTGTGGCGGCGTCCCATATAAAGTAGAGGAAGATGGGCATGGATGTTAGCCCAGGGCCAGTCTTCCTCAGCAAAAAGAGCAGAATTGGCATCGGATGTTAGCTCAGGGCTGATCTTCCTCACACACACACAAAAAAACCCAGGAATGTGCCTTTAACTAACATTAAATGTTTAGTGACATCAAGATGCCCCCAGAGTCAGTTAGGTAGCCATATACAACTTGCAAGAAGCAACATTTTGCATCCTTTAACATCCACTTGACACTTATATACCAAAGGAGAATGTCTGAAACTCAGAGAAAAAAATACAGGGTGTTTACGGGTACTTGAAACAGAAAATCGCGCTTTTTCTTCCTGTCATGTACCTTCAAATTCTTGAGGAAAATGTTGTATGAAGTGCCTGGAGACATTTAATGTAAAAGGTAACTTGTTATAATCCTCAAGTTCCTTGGGCATAAACAGGGTTGAAACCAGTTTAAGGGCCATACTTCTATTCTGTTTGGCATCCTTGTTGATCCCTTTGGAAGGGACTAAATGTATTGGCACCGTTTTCACTATTGTATGATTTTCTTTTCTAATGTGAGGTGACACAATTCTACTTATTGTGTCCTGTACAGTTGCACTGCTTGAGGATGGTGAACTGCCACTTTATATCATCTAATTACTTCTTTCATGCCACTTTATATGTGGTTAAAAGTGTATGATCTCTCGCCTAGTATTTTTTATTTTTAAAGGAAAATTCTTTGGGGAGTGCCAGTTTGAGGTGATGGTTGTTAATATTTGTTTGGAATCACCTGTAGGGAAAGGATAGTATATCGAACAAAGATTTCTTGTGCACCTGCTATGTGAGATATGTTATGTAAAGCACGGAGAACAACGCCTCTCACATAGGAGGTGAGACATGATGAAGATCTTTACTTGGGCGGTAGCAGTGGAGATAGAGAAAAGCTGGAGATGGGTATGAGAAATATTGAGGAAAAGAGAGCTGATTGGACTTGGTGACTGGATGGGTGAGGATGAGTGAGAGGAAGGAATGAAAGATTTTTTTTTACTTTCAGAGCCATTGATAACTGGGAATGAGCGTGATGATGCCATGAATAGAAATAGAGAAGTCAGTTGCAGCAATAAGGATTGTGGGGCAGTCACTACAGGAGGGAAGATGATGACTTTGGTCGTGTTGAGTTTGTGATACGGGTGACCCACCTATGGGGAGATGTCCAAGAGATAGTCAGAAATATAGACGTAGAGTTCTGGAAAGAGGTTGAGACTGACAGAGAAATCCAGGAGTTATCTACATAAGGCATCATAATTGAAACCATGAAAGTTGGAAAGTTTGCCAAAGAAGAGGTTTTAGAAAAATATCCAGCAAAGGAATGGTCAGAGAATCAGAATGAGAACCTTGAGAGTATGTTAGCATGGAAGGTAGACAAGTTGAAGAAGGAGCAGTGTCAGGTTAGAAGTGGCCATCATGTTTAGCAACTCTGAAGTCATTGGTGACATTTGAGAACCAAATTTTATTAGAATGATGGGCGTGGAAGCCACATTGATTGGAGTTGAGGAAGTCAGTGTTGATCCCTTATTTCATATATTTGGGAGTGGAGTGGAGGGGAGTCTGGTAGCTTGAGATAGGAGGGAAGGAGAAGAGATTAGGTGAGGAGACAGAAATGTTAAGACAGAGAGGCAAGACATTATAGGAAATCATGTTTAGTATCTTCAATTTTATCGGGTAAAGAGAAATGTCATTTGCTAAGAGTGAAGAGGACAGGGTTGGGTTTGGGACTTGGGAAATTTGGGAAGAGTGGAAAATGGGAAAGGTTTAGTTTGGCTGCCCTGGGAAACGACAGCTAATCAGCAAGACATAATTAAAGGCCTGTTCAACATCGACCAGGGCTCACTCAGCTAAGTTTAAGCTATATTGTGAGTTCAAACCATCAGAATGGCGAAATTTCAAGTGTTACTGGAGAAAGTCATGAAATTAAGAATGGGAGCAGAGAAAGTAAATGATTTGGGAACTGGCAAATTGAGGATAGAGAAGTCACACAGTGCAGACTTTTAGGGGACTTCCAAGAGCACTGGATATTTAGAAAAAGAAAAGTGATTACTTATCATACATTTTCTGACCATTCATTCTCTTTGAAACAAGTGAAATTTATTGTCCTTCCAAATGTGGCTTGAAAAAAAAAAAGAGGCTTCCCTCCACCCACTAGCTTATTGCTGTTAGAGTGATGATTGGTACGTCATCACTAAAAAATCAGAGTTGAAATTTCCATGTGTGAGAATTCATTGAAGCCATATGAAACATGAAGTGGTATTTCTGTAGTTGCCCAGGACTCTTAGCACCAAAAAAAAAAAAAAAATTTCTCTCCTTCCCCACCCCTTGGAAAGTTCATGTTACTATTCTCCTCTCGTTATTAAAGCAGGCTGTGCCATTCAAGCTTGAAATGTGTTTGTGTTGCCATGGTTTGTGTCAATATTCTTTCCTATCGTGCTTACAGTTGCTCATGTTCACTGAACCCCAAGACGTGTGACTTAATGTAGAACCTAAAGAAAGATGCGTGAAAATATCTGTTAGCGCTGGATTCTGTGTGCACTTTGAATGAAGTTATAATTGTGACATTTACCATTACTTACTAGGGTTGATTTTGCAAGGCATTCCTTCCAAAACTCCTTAGTTCTTCCTAGGTATCATGCATCTGATCTAAGATGAAGAAACCATTAAATCTACCTTATGGGGCCGGCCCCGTGGCTTAGCGGTTAAGCGCGCGCTCCACTACTGGCGGCCTGGGTTCGGATCCTGGGTGCGCACCAACACACCGCTTCTCCAGCCATGCTGAGGCCGCGTCCCACATATAGCAACTAGAATGATGTGCAGCTATGACATACAACTATGTACTGGGGCTTTGGGGAGAAAAAGGGGAAAAAAAGGGAGGAGGATTGGCAATAGATGTTAGCTCAGGGCCAGTCTTCCTCAGCAAAAAGAGGAGGATTAGCACAGATGTGAGCTCAGGGCTGATCTTCCTCACACACACACACAAAATCTAACATGTTTTCTGAGATGTAGAGGACTGTCATGTTTACCTCTAGAGACGCCCAGTTTTCTACCAATACATTTCCTCTTGGGATTTTAGGGGTGTGAAGGAAAAGGAAGGGAACAGGGACGAAGGAAAGTGGGTAGTGCTGCATACCAGAAGAAAAGCCTGGAGTGCAGTGAAAGGAACTAGGGAAATCAGGCCTAAGCTCATCTCCATTCCACTTAGGATCTGTGATAGCTATTTCTGGAGACTGTTTAGGTTTCTTAGAACTTCTCCGTGTGTGTTATTAAACCTTGTCTGTTCCCCTATAGTTATTAGCTGTAAAACCCTTTACAAAACCTCAAAAGGGTTTTTGGGCTTAAGTAGATACAGATGGGGAGGGGGGGAAACTATATAGCTGTGTTCTGCTTGGCAGTGGGCCCAAGAGAAAACCTGAGTCAAAGAATAAGTGTTGGCTGCAGAGGAGGGGAGGGAGGGGAGGGAGGGGAAGGAGGGAAACAGCACCTAGGGCCCACTGAAAAGAAAATGAAGGTCCATTAGAGGGACTCCAGAAAGGGCCCAGGAGAGGGTGCCCTTTTCAACTGGCACCTTCTTATGAGGGGGTTTTCGCCTTTTCCTCCAGCTGGAACTCATCTTCCGTTGCTCTAGACTTTACCTGTATCCCTTTAAAGGAGTCTATTATATGGTATCTTGTATTTATTGTCATTATCTTATATTTTAGCAGCTAATTGTAAATATGCCTTATCTCCCCAATTAGACTCTGAGCTCCTTGAGGGGCGATACGGTGACTTGCTCTTTGTCTCTCCCACAGCATCTGTTCCAGTGCCTTGTCCATAGTGACTACTTGTTATATTTTGCCTGAATGAATAAGTGAATGTAGGTTACGGTATGCCATTTCTCCCATTGATCCTGCAAGTATTTTTTGAGCACTACCGTTATGGGAATAGAGGGAAGTTTTGAGATGAAGGCCTGCTCTCCAGGTGCTGCCTATCTAGGTGGGAAGACTGACACCAAAGACTGTTCCACCTGTGATTCTATAGGCTCCATTCAGTTCTGCGCTTACGGTGACTTGTTCATGTGTCTTTCTCATTTCCTCAGTTGCAATTTTAGCTAATATTCTCTTTGCTCTGAAAACAATTATCAATTCTCCTTCGGCCATTTATTTTCTGGGCCCAGTAACCCAATGATTCAATACCTGATTCAGTGAAGACTCATTGCCAGAACTGACAGTGATGGTAACAAACTCCTTCTTGGGAGTTAGCCACTTCAAGCCACAAGAGTATCTTAGAGTAAAGGATCTTATTCAGGCACTAAATGCCTAGCCTAGGAGCCTGAGAGAGAAGCGCTGGTTCTTTCCTTACTAGGTTCAACCCCAGAGAGCCACTGCCATCTCTTATTTACCTATTCCCTTTTCCAGTTCTGGTGATTGATTAGAGAGGTTTTGGAGCCATAGCTTGATCTCCAAAAAAACACAGAAGTTCTTTGAAAATGACTTTAGATTTTTTGAAGAATGTTGAAGTAGCAGGTTAGACAGTCGGGGAAATTCTATTTCCAGTATTTGCTAAGAATATTATGAATGAGTTAACATGTTACTGTAGGTTAAAATAATCTAGAAATGTATCTGTAAAATCTATTTCAATTACCTTCTGGGTGCTTTTAGTGAAAATAATAAATTTCAAAGAATTAGGAGAGTCATAAAAATAAGTGTTATGAGGGGAGTACGTCTCGTTTTTCACCTTCAAAATTAAATATGCACTGTGGAATTATGCACTGCCAGGGTCACCGTATTGCTTGTGGGCATTAATAGCTGCCATAGGTAACTTCTGAAGGAGGTGAAGAGAACCATTTCCCATAACACAGAGATTAAAGCATGCAATTTACTGAAAATCTCCTAAATAAATAGAGACCTAATGCTCAGTTGTGCACTAAAAGGAATGCTGCTTCATATTTACAATTTGCATATGGATACCCTGTTGAAACTTGCATTTGCATATATAAGGTATTGATTTTGGTTAATGGAACATGAGGTCATTTCTCTTTAGTTTCTCTCAATTTAAGTATCATTTTCTTTCTCTCCTTATTGCTCACATAGAGGAAGGCAGAAAAATAGCTTCAGATGATTATGTCTGGAAATACTACATATATTGGTCTATTTTTATTTCAATTTTTCATATTTAAATTGTCTATATACCTTAGTAATCTCAGTAGCTGGCTACCGCTCAAAATTAGAAATTTGCATTACAAGTAACAATTATTTTACAGAGCTACATAAGTAGATCTAAAACGCCCTCAGACATCCCCATAGCATTGTCTACTAAGACCAGTGAGGCCCAGCGTCCCCGGCCCATGTGAAGTGGCTTGGTTGAGCTTGTTGGGAAACAATACAGTGAATTGCCTGGCCTTCCTAATTGTGCTGAAGATTTAATGCCAAAATGGCGCCAGGGCTTAATTAGATGTAGGCTTCAGGTTTTTGTAACTGTTGTCTTGGTTGCTTACTAATTACCAAACATAAGAAAAGATGAAAAAGGCACTCCATTTTACTGAGACAACAGAAACAACTCATTTATATCTGCCTATACATTTGAAAATAAGCAAACTTCATATAGATTTTTGTTGCAGCGACCAAAATCCAAACTGATTTCCCCTTCTATGAGTGCATTTTCCTGTATGAAATGTTTCTTGTCCTCTTTTTCTTCCTGTTTAATTCAATAGGAACATATACAGCTCATTATAGAGTAGGTACCCCGTGGAGAGGATTGCTTGTGACTTTCCAGTACGAAATGACAATATGCATCTATTTTGTGTGGGGTATAAATAAAAAGACATCCCACAGATAACTGTAACTGAATTTTATTGAAGGAAGAGAACTTGTAAATAGGGCAACAGCTGGACATGTTAAATTAAAGAAGCAGAAAACAATACCACATTTAAAGTACGAGAATCTAAGAGGACGTTTATGGTGTACATATCACATTTGCTATTCACGAAGATCAGGGACATCCTTTTTCCCACTGGCCGATTGTAATCTGTGTAAAGCACCAGGTATGTTTCCATAAGCTGTTTAAATGCAAGGGACATTCAGAATGAAAGAAGATCCAAAATTAACACTAGGTATTTTAGTTTCATTTCATTCACAGTTTGAGAGTTGTGTTTCACACTCATATTTGAATAAGAAACTTTCCTGCTTCATGAATAAAAATTTTTAACGACAAAAAAAGTCAAATCAAATGTTGGTAAATTGTAACACATTTCCCCGTAAATTTTCACTAAAACTTCAGAATTGTACTCCCAAGAACAAATATTTTTAAATTGGGCAACGTAGCGAATGTCAGTTACATTTGGGTTCAGGATAGACAAGGCTGCAGGAGATGTGAGCATTGCCTGTTCACAGAGATTAGGGATGGGCTGAACAGTGATCAGGGCCAGGTGGAAAGCAGAGGCGATGGGAGTTGCAGCTGTTTGTATCTACCGACCGTCATGATATTCCAACAGCTGGAGAACAAATTTGGTATAAATTCCCAGGAGCTACTGTCGGTTAACGTGAGCCTTCCAGGAACACATACCAAATAATGGCCTACTTTCCTAATTCTATTATGGGAAATTTTTTCAGAGTCAATCCCTGTGAAATGGGATCAGGAACGGTTTTAGTCAAAACCGTGAAGTGAGCGCGATTTGGGTTTCATGCCCTTTAACCTTTCCTTCATCTTTCATCCTTTTTCCTTTCCCCTCCTAAGGTACCCAGTATCTGATGCCTTTAAAATACTACCCCAACTGTCCTTGTTCTTCCCACTCAAACACCACTACCCTGTTGCACCCTTTCTAGAAAATACCCTGTGATCAAGGTTTTGAATCTATTGCCCTACCCTCCTCTCCCTCTACTTAGTTAGCTGGATATTCCTACTCTTCCAGACACTGTCTGTGGGAAGAGAAATATGCCAGTAATCAGAGGCTTAATGTGTTATCTCTCTTAGGAATGTTTTCATGTTAACTAGGGATTTGTGTGTGTGTGTTGATGCTGGTGGTGGTTGCACAATGCTCTTAATACAAAGGGATGAAACATAAACGATAGCATTTATTAGTTGTGTGGGCTTCTCAGCACTGTTCAAATCCCATCACTTGGGTGACCTCCTTCTCTGCCTGCCAAGGCTATCCCTAAATAGGAGATGTTTGCATCCATTTATTTACTGCCTGCCAGGAATACAACTTAAAATTGTCCCTGTTGCCCAGTGGCGTCAAGAAGAAACTTTCAAGATTTTCAAAATGTTCATTCTTATTTAGCGAGAGAGAGAGACGACATCATTCTTCAAAATTCTTCTCTTACTGTACTTAAAGAAAATATTTTTTTCCTTAGAGCACTGGTCAGAATATTGAGACTCAGATTTATGGCTATTCTATTGACAAGGGGTTATTGCACAGATGTTTTACTTGCTGTTTCTAGGGGCTTATCAAAAATAATTGACTAGCTGTCATTTTCTACATGAGACCAATTACTATTGACCCAGCTTTGCTTATTGTTTTCATTAACGTCTAATAAGAATTAAAATGTTGCTGAATGTTCTTAGAACTGACATGAGAAAAGCAGTGGTGAGAAGTGAGTGGGTATCTCTTGTGCTTTCCTAGTGCTGCTAAGCAGAGCGAATGTTCAGTGACAAGAGGTTGTGTGAACAAAAGCATCTCCAGCATGCAAAAATCAAAACTACCCAAGCGATGTTTTGGGGTAATGGGGGTGAAGTGAGGAGAGGTAGTAGGCTGCTATGTGCAATTGTGCAGGTTGTACTCTGCACATTTGCATCATAATCCAGGTGAAAGGCACCCTCTAGAGTTGTGCAAGGCACAACCATATGTGGAAGCCTGAGAGGCAGTTGGATAGCTTCTGTCTCTTCTGTGATTAACATAGTCAGGATTTTTTAAGGAAAAGATGGAAGTGATACAGCTGTAACTGATAACTTGGCACCTTATAAAAGCGAGGGTTGCCTGTTTTACCTTTGTTATATAGTCTATTGGTTGGACATTAACTATATGGTGCATCTTTGAGCTGTCGTCTAGGAAAGATTATATTTCTACAGTGGGAGGAGGCTGGTAGGTGATTTTTTTCATCATATGCTGATTAGATAGGAAGATAGATATGACTTATTAAATAAGTGTTCCATTCTTCAAGGGTAGAGTGGAAAGTAAAACCCCTCAATTATTGAGTGGCCAAAAAAAAAACCCCTTTTCCTAAAATACCAAGACTGTAGCCAAAAAAGAGGAAATGCAAGCTTATATTCACATGCAAGACTAATTTATGAGTTTGGTTTAAGGAGCTGAAAGCTATTCTTGTATGAATTTGGGCTTTCCCCTTTCAGTTTCTTTAAGCATCACCAAATACATTTAGTACCATCCGTGATCCAGTCCCCATTTAAACTAGTACAGAAGACATAACCAAACTTCAGCTGATCAAACTTTGGGATTGTTAATCTTGTAGAAACAAGAACTCAAAGTTGAAACTTTACATAGTAACTGGCCAGATTCTAGCTCTTAGGATCCAAATTTTAGATATGCTTAAGTAGGTTTCATTCTTGTGATTTAAATTAAATGATCCCAGTCATAGGTCCTCTGTTTTTGAGAGCTCAGCAGCCCCAAGTTAAAGGTAACCAGACTAGATGCAGATTAGTCGTTTAATAAGATAAGATTGTCTGTAACTAAAATTTTAAGCCTCTGCAGTTTTGTGCCTATACAAATAAAGCCTCCTCCCAACTGGGTTAAAATGAATATTCCAATCAACTTTTTAAGAAGATTTACCATATGTGCTGGGATGTGAAGCTTAAGATGCTCTCAATGTTGATTCCATAGGACCTTCTATAATTAACTTAATAGTTAACAGCAAATGTATTGTCAAACCAATTTGAGTTACAATCCTGGCTCTACCCTTTCCTAGCTAGTCAGCTCTAGATTAGTCAGTTCATCTTTCTCAGGCTTAGTTTCTTCATTTTTAGAATGGGAATAATGATAGAACCTTCTTGGGAGGAATGTTGTTAGGATTGAAGAAGATAATGCATGCAAAGCACTTAGCACGGAGCCTGACACATAGTAAGCGCTCATAAGAGCTAGCTGTTATCACGATTTTTAACTGTCATCGTAGTTTTTCACGGTGTTCTCTGAGGGCCCTTTATTTGCTGGCCTCCCTCATTAGGCTGTGAACACTTTGAGGAAAGGACTATGTCTGCCTGATTCTCCTTTGTATTCCCAGCACCTAGCCCAGTGACTGTTATAAAGTAAGTGCTCTGAGCCTCAGTTTCAAATTCTGGAAAAAGGGGAGGGTAATAATGGCACTTACCCTCACAGGGTTGTTATGAGGGTTTATACTATTCACTAAGATAATATATGGATGAAAGCCTTAGTGATTCACATATATACTAGGTATTTACTTCCCTTTCTTAATTCACGGTATTGCCAAGGGTCCAATGACATAATGCTTTGCAAGTAGTGCTTTGCAAACTCAAAATCTTGACAGAGATGAATATGATGGGTGAGAAGGGTGTCTGTAAATCTCTCTTGAAATTTTCTCTTTGTCAGGAAACTGAAACCAGCACAGACATGCACTGTCTCTTTTCCAAGCCCCAGACCTTGTTTGCTAAAGTCATTCATCTCCATCTGAAGCAGCTGGAACTTTCCCCTTCATCTCCACCCACACATATACAAACCAGGCCCTGGGGTCCCTGGCAGAGCAAAATTCCTTGACAATAGCTTTCTTTCACCTAGGTGCACACATGGGCCTCCTGAGGAGCTTCCTAGGGAGACACTGAGCCAGGGAATTTCAGTCTGGAATTGTTGCTCTCCAGGAACTCCTCCCTGAGGCCCCAATATCTCTGCCTTCAGAAATCCTCTCTGGGAAGGCTGGCCAGGGAGAGCAGAAGGCCCGTATTGTTGGGAAGTGTCCCGGGAGTGAAGCTTTGAATGGAAGGAAGATGAGAACGTCTGAGTAAGTTTCCACGGTTAATAAGTTCGGGAAATGGTGGGTGAAACGGAGCCTTAATTCACTAATGTGTGATTTTTATCTCCAAGAGGTATAGTACGTAGAGTTTCCTAAAGTTACTAGACCAGAAGACTTATTTTCCAAGGAGTAGTTCATGGGACAAAATGTTACATGGAACCAGCTTTTGGAAATATTATTCCCCTTCACCAATGAGACTCATTCTGGTTTACATCTTCCAAAATGATATCCTTTTCATTAAGATACTGACTGAAACCTTTAGTTTTGAGTCACTCAGGGATGAATCTGGTCCCAATCCAAAGCACAGTGAGAAATGACAGTAGTGCCCAGTATAATTGGAGCAGTGATGGAGGCGGGGCAGGAGAATGCAGGAGTGGGCAGCAATTAGACAGAAATTAACCTGGCCCTGGACTAATGCTGGAGCGGGGAGTAGGGGGTGGGGTGTGAGCAAGAGAGCGTGCACCATCAGGGTCCCAGAGTACGGTAGATGCCAGGCTGAGGGGGTGCAAATGGGAGCTGAAATCCAGCCAGGGTACTGCTTGCCAACAAAAGGGCTTCTTTTGCAATCCCTCCATCCTTTTTCTATCTGGATGGCCCGGAGGAGGTGCCCTTTAGTGCCAGAGCGCGAGCTTTTTCCTACTTGATACAAAGGCACACTATATGCTAGCAGTGGCCCTAAGGGTAATTGCAAGAGATGGTGTGAAGGTAAAAGTGTCTATTTGGTATTAGATGGGATGGGTGGAGGGAAGATTGCTGATTGTTGGGAATTTTCTCTGGATAATGGCAAAGCACTCCCTCAGTAGCCCTCCTTCCTGAATTGCCCGTTGTTCTACTTATTAGCCTCTATACATATGGCCTGCTCTCTGTACCCAGATATCCATTTATCTTGATAACAATCTGATCTCTCATCTACCATACCATCTCAGAATATTGTCTGGCAGACTAAAATATCTCCCCAGCTCTGTTAACCCACTCTTATAACAAGACTAGCTCCCTTTCCCCCCTTTTATCCCTTTATCTATAAGTACTTTTTAAAACAAGGGTTGACAGCTTTATTGTTCAGGAATAATTGCCAAAAGGCTTAGTGGACTGTACATGCCAGTAAAAGGTTACTTGCGGGCTTGAGATACGGGCTTCTATGCTGTGGTGTGTCAGTCCAATTATGTTGTCATATATTGAGCTTCTGGTTTGTGCCTGGTGTTGTTCTAGGCGGGGACATAGTGAAGAGTAGAGGTGGCTCATTTGTACAGTGATGCTTCCCCATTTGTCAGGATGCTTTCATATCTGTCATCTGGGCCTTCTAGATAATCCAGGCTGCTCCTTTCATCTTAAAGGTGAGGAAACAGGCCCAGAAAGGGGATGTGACTTACCCCAGATCACACTGTGGGTTGGTGGTAAGACCAAAGTAGAACCTACCTCCTCTGACTCTGAGGCCAGGACTCTTGAACTCATAACTTTTGAGGCTGAACTCGTAGGGTGAAAGGGGAGATTACATTCATATTTGAATGTTTTCTAACATATGAAATTTATAGAGATAGCTATACCTATCAGGAGCCAGAGAACAATAATTTTAAAATAGTTCTGTAAACTTCATATCCAAGTTAATTAAACAAGCTTTTATTGATTTAAAAGAAACTGGTTAATCAAGTTCATGATTCATTCATAATCAATTTAATTTTATATGAAAGTATTTGTGGTACAAGCAAGAGATGGAGGAAAAAAGAGCCAGAGAACAAGAAAAATGGGACAGAAGAAGAAGGATTTAGGGAAAAGAAGTGTGTTACGTGTGTTGTGGAGAGGGGTAGATAGAGGTTTGGGAGTCATCTACACAGACATGATAGTTGGAGAAATGAGAGTGGGTGAAATTGCTGAGGACGATCTAAACACAAATATTACACAGTAGATAATTAAAATATCCATTACTACTTGCTGTATATCTCTCTTTCCTGAGTTCAAAGCGTTTCACCAATGCTATCATATGCACCATCACAGTGTCCGTTCGAAGCATGCAGTAATTATTGATTCCCTAAAGCACACACGAGTTAAGTGACCTACCCCAAACCATAATCAGTGGAGAGATAGAGCCTAAAAGTCTTGCGAAGCTTTGTGGCAGTAGAACTAACTCGTTTAAATAATATACACTTATTCATGTCAGTTTTTGCTAATTCATCTGACAGTCCAGTTTTTCTCAATTGAGTTTTAGTTTTCAGCCCTATGAAGTTAATACATGTCTACTCTAGAAAATTTTTAAAAATATGGGAAAAAGAAGATAAAACTTATACCATCATCCCACTATCCAAAGAAAATTACTGTTAACCTTTTAGTGTATATTCTTCCTTTTTCTAGGAATTGTAATACACTTTTTTTTTTCCCTGAGGAAGATTGGCCCTGAGCTAACATCTATTGCCAATCTTCCTCTTTTTTTGCTTGAGGAAGATTTGCCCTGAGCTAATGTCTGTGCCCACCTCTATTTTGTTTGTGGGTCGCTGCCACAGCATGGCTGACGAGTGGTGTATGTCCGTGCCTGGGATCCGAACCCGTGAACCTGGGCCACCGAAGCGGAGTGCACCGAATTTAACCACTATGCCACGGGGCTGGCCCATGTAGTACCTTTTTATTACTAGAAAGCAATAGTATTGTTGCAGAAAATTTTGGAAATTCAGAGAAACATTAAAAAGAATAGTAAAATCACCTGTAATCACACTACCCAGTAATAATTACCATTAACATTCTGGTATATTTCCTTTTAGTCTTTCTTTCTCTGCATTCACAAAAGAAAATATAGTGTTTTACCAAAATGTGATTATGCTTATATACAGTTTGATACTTGCTATTTTCATTTAATGTTACAACATGAGTATTTTACCATATTATTAAATAGTTTTGAAAACATTATTACTATTATTATTATTGTTTTGCTGAGGAAGATTTGCCCTGAGCCAACATCTGTTGCCAATCTTCCTCTTTTTTTTTGCTTGAGGAAGACTCGCCCCAAGATAACATTCGTGCCAATCTTCCTCTATTTTTTTTTTGTATGTGGGCCACCACCACTGCACAGCTGCTGACAAGCAGTGTAGGTCCACACCTGGGAACCGAACCTGGGCCACCAAAGCAGAGCATGCTGAACCCAACCACCAGGCCACGGGGCCAGCTCCTGAAAACATTATTTTTAATCGTTGCATAGGATTCACTTGTGTGGATGTACCATGATTTATTATGGATGCACTATAGTTTATTTATCATTTCCGCTAACAGTGTGTGAAAGTACCCATCTCACTATACTCTCATTGTCATTGCATTGTATCTTTTTACATCTTTGCCAATTTGCTAGGAGAATGATGGAATCTCATTGTTTTAACTTTCATTTTTTTAATTACTAATGGGTTGAATTTTTTCTTTAAAGCAGCTCAATTTTTGACATGTAGCTTTCAACGCCTACTGAATGCACAACTTCTAGTCAAAACCATATATACATGTTGAGGACTCATGGCTCCAGTTGTGACAGAACAAAGATTGCCTTGCTAATATGTTTTATATAGCACTGGGCTCAGTGCCACAGCCACTAAATAAATCATAAGCTCCCTGACAACCGGACCCATATCTTAATCATTTCTGCATCTCCCATAGCCCCCAGCCTAATGCCTGACATAGAGAAAGCCTTAATAAATGTTTGTTAAATGGATATGGAGGTGGAGCTTTCGTGAGTGTCAATGTTAAGTTAGTAAAATAGTTTTGTTTTTGAAGTCTTGACATGTGAAAAAAAGAATCCCTGGAGTTAAAATTTAAAACCATTGCTCAGGACACAGCTTATCATATTATTTCATGTTCCATTGTTCAAGGAACAATGAAGAAACTGATCCTTTCATGCAAGGGAAGTTCTTTTTGCCAAAAGGAGCCCTTTTGTAGCCATATCAAATCCATAAACACAGCACCACCCTGATGGAGAAGAGTCAAAAGCAAAGCTACTAGAAATGACAAACCGGCTGCAAGGGAAAAATGAATGGATAAGAAGAAATAGGGAGGGAAGAAGAAATATAGAATCTGGAGCTATTTTTCTTTCACTTTCCTATTTGGTAAAAAGTTACAGGGCATTAAAGTCACAAGGACTACTGGAGGTTGTCAAATCCTATCTCTTCATTTTTCTGATAAGGGAAATGGGGCTCAAAGAGATGAATTGACTTGGCGAAGGTGATGCAGCTCGTATAAGAGCATAGCTAGGACTAGAACGAGTGTCTTTTTCTATGAGATCTTCCTTGACTACCATCCTGCTCCCATCCCCAGCCCCCGCAGCAGTACAATCCAGCTGTTTGGGTTTCCGCATCCTCCTTCCCAGCTCTGTACTTTATACAGATCGCTCTCTTTTTTTATTGAGGTATAATTGACATACAATGTTATATTTCAGTTGTATAGCACAGTGATTCGCTATATGTATATATTGTGAAATGATCACCACAAGTCTAGTTAACATCGATCACCTACACAGTTATGGAATTTTTTTTTCTTGTGATGAGAACTTTTAAGATCTACTCTCTTAGCAACTTTCAAATATACAATACAGTATTAACTATAGTCACCATGCTGTACATTATATCCCCATGACTTACTTATTTTATAACTGGAATTTTGTACTTTTGACTCCCTTCACTCACTTATCCCACCCCCCCACCCCCTCCCCCGGCAACCACAAGTCTGTTCTCTGTATCCATGACCTTAGTTCTTTCTTTCTTTCTTTTTTTTTTAAAGATTCCACATATGGTGAGATCATACAGAATGTATCTTTCTCTGTCTGACCCATTTCACTTAACATAATGCCCTCAAGGTCCATCCATGTTGTCATAAATGGCAAGATTTCATTTTTTTTATGGCTGAATAATATTCCATCATACACACACACACACACACACACACACACACCACACTTTCTATATCCATTCATCCATCGATGGACAGTTAGGTTGTTTTCATATCTTGGCTATTGTCAGTAATGCTGCAATGAACATGGGGGTGCATATATCTTTTTGAGTTAGTGTTTTTGTTTTCTTTGGATAAATACCCAGACATGGAATTTCTGGATCATATGGTAGTGCTATTTTTAATTTTTTGAGGAACCTCCATACTGTTTTCCATAGTGGCTGCACCAATTTACATTGCCAGCATCAGTACACAAGAGCTCCTGTATATCTCTCTTCTTGCACTTCTTATATTCTACTACAATTATTTGTTTCTATGTCTGTCTCCCCCAATAGACTCTGAGCTCTTTGAGGACAGAGACTGAGTCCTCATCTTGGTAACCCCAATATCCAGCATAATACTTGATGCATCTAGATGCTGCATGTTTTTCCATGAAGGATATCACATCGATTACCAAAGCTGTGCCGTTATGTTTTGGCATTCAAACCCTAAGCATCTGGAAATCTTTCTAGTCCTATAAATTTGCCAGGCATCTAATCACTTTCATTAATTTCTGCTAATTGCTAGGGTTTTGCCATAAGTAAGGCTGCACTTGGAAAGGGGAAGAATAACTATTGTAGAGAAATGACAACTGTCTGGGGAAGGAGAATATGAAGGAAACAGAGGAGACTAGGGAAAACTGAGGAGGCTAGAGGAGGAAAACAGTGAGTAAAAGGAGATCCTAAGAGAAATGAACCATTATTGCTAAACATATGCTGCTGTGCTATGTGTTCTTATATGCACACATTCTTCACAGTAATTCTTAATATAGTATCACACCCATTTTACAGATGAGAGAAGTGAGAGTTGTTAACTGACTTGCCCAGGGTCACACAGTTATGAAGTGGCAGAGCTGGAATCCAAATTCTTGTCTGATTTCAAAACCTCTATTTTTCCTTAGATTTTTCTAATACTGCATGCTGCCTCTCACTATACAAGAGGAGGTCACTAGCATTAAAAGGAATAAAACAGAAGAAAGCTTTTATTTTTAGAAATTAAAAATTACATTTCACATTCACCAGATATTAATGATATGCCATACTTTCTTTGAGACTTTCCCCTAAATTTCCCTGATAACTTTTAGCCATTTGGATTTGCTTATTTAGGTAATGTTACCTGTGAAGTGCTCTACAAGGTAGGGTAAAGGGAAAGTTACAGGCGAAAATGGTGTTAATGAAAGGCAATAGCAGTATTTAAAAGCACCAAAGTTGTACATATAGTATCTTGCCTCATCACTGAAGGGACAAAATAGCAGGCTGTGTGCTGTTATTGGAAACCTGGCCACCTTGAGCCCACCTCACACTCTTTTGCCTCTCTCCTGTCCCTACCGAAACTTCCCACCAGCTCCATGGTCCCCATCTCAGCATGCTGCTTATCTCTTAACTGGCAAAGTTCCCATTTTTTAGTATCTCACAACCAATTGGCAGTTAATTAAAAAGTGATTAGTTGCTTGCCAGAATTTTAAAAGTTTAGGACGTATTTTGTTCCCCAACAATGAGGAAATCTTGCCTGGATCTTCAATGAATTTCATTTTTAGCTGTGTGTTCTCAAAAGTAAAGTTAATATCCATAGGAGTTGATTGCACCTAGTTGGCTAAATAATGCTCCAGACTCAATAAATTTTCTAGTTATTCCTGTCCTCCTTTCCGGAGGCAGCCTGGCACCAGCTTTTAAGGGAAGGCAGGAAGACGAGTCTGTCTCACTCCTCCACTCCTCAAAGGCCTTATTAAATTACAAATTCCAACTACTCCCAAGGAGAACTCAAACCGAATAAAATATTGCGTCATTTGGTATGATATCTTGACTTGGTTTTGCCTTAATTAATTTTTATCATCTTTCTATAAGAACTTAAAGCTTTCTTAGCAAAATTTGAGAAATACAGTTAGATGACTATATTGTGGGATCTTAGACCTGGAAGGAACGTAACTAAGCCATTTAGTTTATCCCTCTGTTTAGGTATCTCAACACCTAAATGATATATGAGCGATGGTTTTTCATCCTATTTGAAGAGACTTTTAAAGATAGATATTTTGTTTTGTTTTGTTTTCAGTAGTCTGTTCCAGTGTTTAAGTCTCTCTCATGATCAAGAAGTTATTCCTAATGTTTGAATTCTCTTCTGGCTGTGCTTTTAAGCCCAATACATATGAGCAATTTAGAAATCTGAGGGAGATGCATGACATTGAAATTTGCTGAAAAGTACTCAGAGTTGGATTACAGTAGAAACGATGAAGAATCATGCCAGTCTGCAGGGATGTAAGCAAAAAAGGAAAACATACAGCTGATTTCATCATGGATTTGCATGCAAATAAGGATGAAGCAACATATGGGAGAAGGAAAACAACAGGAAGGGAAAGTGAAACATATATTAATGTCATTGGAAATGAATCAGTAGGCGAGAAAGATTTTAAGGTAATACTATGAAATAATTTGAAGAGATAAGGCCCACTTCAGAGACAGTAGCAAGATTTGAGGGGATAGACTTTCAGTTGAGAGAACAAGATTGATTGTACAAAACCCATGCAATCTCTCCGCTATAACTAGTGTACTAGGAAGTAGGGAAGGGAAATAGATAGATGAAAATATTAACTGGTTTACCAGGAGGGTGGGGTAGTGGTGCAGTATCTAAAGAGCTAAGGAATCCACTGATTTTGAAGTACAAGTGAAGAAAAACATTTAATACTGTAATTGGAGTGACGTGCATTATGGGATTTTATTGAGCAAGGACCTTTGTAAGGCCCTGGCAAAATTAGAAATCACATTTGAAAAGTATCCATTTTGAACAGGTATTCATGTGGGCCAGAGTAAAGGTCGGTCTTTGTGTAGAACAGCTGAATATAAATGAGGAGTAAAATCTTCAAGGGGTGAATTTTGGAATAGCTCATTTAGACAAATGAAAGTTCATGTTTAATCCTGAATATTATCACGGTTTCCTTTCTAATTGGAGATTCTACCTGAGGGAAAAAGAAGGGGGACTTGGTGAAGACTATTCTCACCCAGAGTACATTCTTGGGTCCCTAAACTGAGGAGTTGCCATTGGGGAGGAAGGATGAACTCACCAAATACATATGTCTTATATATACTTGAAATTGCATGATCATTGTGCTAGTTATTAAAGAGAGCTTGCATGATTCTGAGCCCACAGGCTCAGCTAGCATTTCTTTGTACTATTGTCGGAAGTTTTTGACTGAGGCTAGCAGCTATTGTAGTAAGGATTACTGAGTAAATACCATGTCCCTGTTTGGTAGAGTGCTATTGATCTCCAGCCCCCTCTGAAATTGGACAGTAGTGATCTCTTCTCATTCTTCAGGGTACTTCCCAAGCTTTGGAGGTTCTGATAATTGTGTGAAGTTCTGAACCTTCACTCTTCAAATCATCTTACAAGTGACTGTGGAGAAGCTAATGAGAATCCTGTGAATTTGCTGGGTTTGAACAGTAAAGTTTGAACTTTTTTTTTTCATCTTAAGCTGTAAGGAAGAGCTCAGCTAGCTTTATTAAAAAAAATCATCTTTATCAGACCATAAAGATGATCATATCCAGTGAACAGAATTTTAGTATCTTAGAGTTTAAAGTTGTAATCTCAGGGCTTAAAGTGAAGGTTATTGATTTCATCCATTATAATATTTTGCACAATAATCCAGACTTGAAATGAAAGAAATAGAGAATTAGGTAGATTCCACTCAGTGAATTATTGATCAAGTAACAGTGTCTTTAAACCCAGGAGATGGCTTGAGTTCAACTCATTAAATATCAGTACCCATGCAGTTTCCTTGGAGTCATAGGGATCCTGAGATGAGTCAGCCATGATTTCTGCCCTCAAGAGACTTCTAGTCTGGTAGGAAAGAGAAGACACAGCCCAATAATAATCCAAGGTAGAATATGTTGAATGTGGTAAGAGAGGTAAACACAGAGTTCTACGAGTCTAGGAGTGGATGCGATTACAGTTGAGTGGGGGTAGGGAGATCAGGTGAGTACTGGACCAAAGGATCAGGTGACAGTTATGTGGGCCCTGTCTCCAGCAAGGATCAGGCAGGCTGGGCACAGGAAATGAGATTTTTCTGTTACCTTTTTGCCAGATGGAAAAGATTTGAAAGTGGTTGAGGGGAGCTTACAAAAAAAAAAAAAAAAAGATGCCGATGAAATAGAAATGGTTACCTCTTGAGCTGAAGGCTAGTATTAAACTTTATTAGAAAGTTATGGTGAATTATGGGCATATTATTGTTATATGTTGACAGATCAGGGTGGATTTTAAGTACAGTGATTGGAAAAAACATGTATCTCCGTGATCTCTATAAGATTTGTATTTGAATTTTAGAATTCTTACTAGAATTGATCAGAAAGTTATCATAGCCATCTGGAACTTCAGTGAACTCATTTAGTCTGTTGTCTAGCCGAGTTTATCTTGGTTAGATGAGAAATACATTTTATTTTAAAATATCTCCAGTTTCCCTTAGTAATCTGTTCAAGTATTTGACAAGAAGTTTTCTTTATATTTAACCAACTCTTCTAAACAGTATTATATTTTGTTCTGTCTTTAGTAGAGATGGAGATCAGCCATGTATATAATATCCTGGAAGACTTATTAAATATTTTCTCCATTTTATCTAAGCTTAAATAATTCCACTGTCATTGCCTTTACTCACAAACCTTACTCCCCAACCTTTTGATTATCTTCTTTTTCTCTAAACCTCTATATTCTATACATCTTTCTTCCCTCCTTCCCTCCCACAGATATTTAGAGAGTGTGTCAGTCTTTATGCTAAGTGCCGCAACATATCAGCCCTCCTTCCCGCACAACACTGATGTGTACCTTGCTGGTTATGAGACCACATGGCCCTTTTAGGGACTATATACCATAAAGGAAGGGTGTGCCTTTGAACCTTACAATTTTAATGACTTTCATGAAAAAATTCACCAGTGTCACTGGAAAAGCTAGATTTCTTGTCTATTTCCAATTGATTTCAGTTTCCTCTGGGAATGTGATCAGCATTGATATTCTTGCAGTCTATCAGCATGCATGCTTCAATGCTGCTTTTTGTTTGGTATGGCCACTTCAGTTGGTTTATGTGAAGATTGCATATCTCCTAGTTCATCTTCCAGTCCATCTTCCAGTCCATTACCCTTCTCCATCTGTGAGCTCTATGGGAGGAATACCGTAGAATCTTTTAGAAAGCAGGGCTATGATGGAATTTTTGTAAGGTAACAAATTCTTCCTTCTTGTTTGTTCCTTGACCCCCCTTGGCTCCAACATCTTCTCTCACCCCCACCCCATATTTCTTCACCCCCCAAAACAAACATAGGATCTGGGGCCAAGACATGTCAGTAGACTTTGATTAAGGTGTGAGCCTGAACTAATTTGGGGTTCTTGGCTATCATGAATGTTTCCATAATAATTATTGGCAACATTTCTTTCCACCTATGTTTTTATGAGTACTGATTGACCCTGTATGAGAAATACAGAAACGATTTCCCTTTCCTTTTTCTATGATTTTGTGTGTTTGAAATGACACCTCTCTCTCTTTCTTCATTGAAGTGGCAGCATTGATTTTCTTTTGTTAATTTATGCTTCCATTTTCAGAAAGAAACAATCAGACACATGTTGTCTCTGCAAGTAGCTGTTTCTTTTGTCTCTTCTGGCTGGTATTTTTAATACAAATTTCTTTTCTTATGGTCAACTTCTTTTGTACATAAATAGAAGCAAGCACCAGAGAAATAAGCACAAAATGTTAATCCTGATTCTGACCCCCATCCAACAAGTCAGGGCCTCTGCATTGTGCTTTTCTCTGTAAGTGGGCAAAACCCTGAGGATTAACTCGTTCTAGTTTGGAAAGCAGTTCATTCTTATTTTTGAGCGTGACTTATGAAAAATTTCCTGTGTGTAGGTATGTGCCTATACTAACTGTTGTTATAAAAGATCTTTCTTTCAGATTTGAAAGCCCTGAGCTGGAGAACTGTCATAGAAAATAGGCAATGGAAACATCTCCCAAAATTGTTTCAATTTAAGCCAACTTGTTCCATTTATAAAACTACTATATAAGCAGTTGGATTTCTGCTTTCAGTGAGTGCATGCGCAGTGGTACCTGAAATTGAGAGCATATGAAATCCACAATTCATATAAGATATCCTTCTTGAATAATGAAAATTATGGTAGAGAAATAAATCTTCTATCAGGAATCAGATTTTTAAGAGTTTTTAAAAAATGTATCTATGCCCACTCTGAATTAAGAGAAGATAAAATATCCCTTTTGGTAAGAGAAATAAAAATACTCCTTACTACAGATGGCAAACTGTAGAGAAATGCCCTGTGTGTGGTATCATGTGTAATTTTATCATTTCTCTGAAACATTTTATGGGCTTTGCCTTGCTGGATGTCTGTTGTCTTGGTTTTGTGTCATATGCAGATATTCAGTGTATATGTATGTATACATATAATTTGATTCTATGAATCCACTTAAATTAGATACTCTGGATTTTTCTTTGCTATATGACTGGAGAGTTCACATACCAGAGATTTCAAAATAAAGAACATTTAATGTATCAGCCTCAAAAAAATGTCTGTTATCTATTAGTTCTCATAAGGAGCAGTTTGGACAATGGAAGCTTCAGAATGAGTTCTATGAGCAAAGCTAGTTTAGGTGATGAAGTTTTGTTTGATAAAATGATACTGAATCTTATGATATCAAATCTTAGAATTATTCATCTGTTAACTCATAGGCACAGAAAACAGTATAGAATGTATTTATTAGGGCTGATTAAACTATAAAAATAAAATATTCTGGTGGCACTTAGGAGAACAATGTAAAGAAAATAAAAGGTGCCATTTTTCAGGATTTCTGAAAGAAGGCAGTTTTGCAGAACTGAGTGAGTTCTGCCTTTTCATGTTAGATATCGTTCTGATTTTTATTCAGACTAGGTCACAAGTTCAGTATAACAAATTTATGATGACTGCAAAACCAAACCATCCCTTCAGTTCTTTGGAGAGAAATATGGACAGAGTAGTGGAGAAAACAAGCATGTATTTTTGTTAGCCATGTCGTGTATAAAGGAGGTAAATATGAGAGTATTGGTCATTCACTTCAGAATGATGCCATTGGACGATGAATCTCTGGCAAGAATTCTTCAGTAGCTCCCAAAAGAAAGGTGATGCCTTTGAGGTTTGGTGTATCATTGGAGTGGGAGAAGAATTATTTCCATATGTGTTAAGAGTTAGCCTGTATTTGAAGTTATTTAAAAAGAAAGCAGTTGGACCTCATTAATTCAGAATTTTGTTAATTTGTAAACAAGATTGCCTGAGGGAGCTTTTAAACTGCTTAAGAGAGTAAACTTTTCAAATACTTTAGAAGTAACGCCTGGTGTACTAATTTCAAGTAGTTATTTGCCTATGAGGCAAAAATCTTTGCTAGGCAACATTTTGTTTGCTTTGTTCTAGCTATTGTATATACAGTAATCCCTCCCCACATCTGAATTCCCTTAATCCAAATTATAGCCCATGCAGACTTGCACCTATGTATTTTCCCCACCATCTCAAGAATTTCAGATCAAGATTATAGAAATCTCCACTTACTCTCGATTGTGAATCAGGGAGTGTTATATAGGGACTCAAAATCAAAATACTTGGATGAAGGATTGGAATAAGGAAAAAATGTCTCTTAATATTTTATTTGTAACATAGAAAAGTGAATTTACAAGAATCTCACTAAAACTATGTGGGCGGAAGATCCTGGAAAGTTTGCAGTCAGCAGATAATGGTAAATGAAAGTTAATAGTATAGCATCCTTTAATGTTCATTTACCAAATACCATTGATATTCTTTTTGCTTAATGTGCTGTTTTTATTGTTTTATTTTGATGAACATTAAAACAAATATTTATAGGAGTTCTCCTAGGGTAACTTCTAACCATAGTCTCCTGAACTCTAGGGAGTGTGGCATTCAACTAAAGAGAGAATTCTGAGGGAGCCAAAGGTCCTAGGTTGTTATTTATTTATTTATTTTTTGTGAGGAAGATCAGCCCTGAGCTAACATCCATGCCAGTCCTCTCTTTTTTTTTTTTTTTTGCTGAGGAAGACTGGCCCTGAGCTAACATCTATTGCCAATCTTCCTCCTTTTTTTCCCTCTTTCTCCGCAAAGCCCCAGTAGATAGTTGTATGTCATAATTGCACATCCTGCTAGTTGCTGTATGTGGGACACCGCCTCAGCATGGCTGGACAAGCGGTGCGTTGGTGCATGCTCGGGATCCGAACCCAGGCCGCCAGTAGCGGAGTGCGCGCACTTAACTGCTAAGCCACAGGGCCCGCCCCTCTAGGTAGTTATTTTTAGCTGCTGAGACCCACTCCAATCTCAGACTTGGACCTTCTTTTCCTGAGTATCTGAGAAATAGGTTTTCTCTTTCTAGTTCTATTCTACTATTCTTGTCAAAGGCTGAACTTTTCTAAGCTGCCCTCATCTTTGAAGAAAGAAAAGCTTTCATGCAAACCCCCACCTTCTGTCTCAGCCAGGCATATTGGCACCGCAAGCCTATTTCTCATTATTTTAAGTCAACAGGACTCCACTATGCATTAGCTATGCATTCCCCTTATTTTATTTTGGACTTTTGTCCTTTTTCTCACAGTTTTCAGCTCCTTCCAGGCCTGACTTCCCCTTTCACCTCATCTGATCTATTATTAGGTCTCGGCTTGTGTTTCTCCTGACCAGCACCTTATCTATTCCAAATTAGCATATACAAGCAGAGTCATTTGTCTAAATGTGGAAAGTTGCATCCTAGCCCCATCAAGGAGGAATGTGAGAGGAGTACAAAAAAGGGACGTTGTATTTCTGCTGCTTCCACTGTTGCCTACAACCTCCTTGCCTTCCAAGCCAAGACCCTCAGGGTTTGGCCCTGGATTAACCATTTTTTCTATAGCTTCTTCCAGCTGCAGACCCACCGGCTCATTTACCCTTTTTCTACAGTGACCATACTTGCTGAACTAAACATGGTGGGGACATGTGGTCTAAAATGGGACCAAATATTTAAAAATCATAACCGTTCCTTATATACTGCTACTCTTGTAAGTCAGCCATCTACCCTCCATAAGCACGAGGGTGAGGAGAAGTGGGAAGAGTGAAAGGGTTTTGTGAAACAAGTCTTACCTCACTTTGAATATGAAAAATAAGTTCTGCTTTTTTGTGTGTGTGAGGAAGATTGGCCCTGAGCTAACATCTGCCAATCCTCCTATTTTTGCTGAGGAAGACTGGCCCTGGGCTAACATCCATGCCTATCTTCCTCCACTTTATATGGGATGCTGCCACAGCATGGCCTGACAAGCAGTGCGTTGGTGCACACCTGGGATCCGAACCAGGGAATGCATAGTTCCCATAAAAGCTTTCCAGATTTTTTAATTAGTGTCTAGATTCAGGAGAGGGAACCATTGTATAGTTGTCTATTTCTGCATACAAATCACCCCCAAACTTTCTTGCTTAAAACAGCCATGATAATTTATTATCTCTCATGGTTTCTGTGGATCAGGAATTGGGGAATGGCTAGGTTGGATGGTTCTGGCTAGGAGTCTCTAATGGGATTGCAGTCAGATGTTGGCTGGGGCTACATTCATCTGAAGGTTTGACTGGGGCTGGAGAATATATTTCCAGGTGTCTCACTCACATGGCTGGCAAATTGGTGCTGACTGTAGGTGGGGAGTCTCAATTCCTCTCTACATGGGCTTCTCCATAGGTCGATTGGAATGTCCTCATAGCATGGCAGCTGGCTTTTCATAGAGCAAATGATCCAAGAGACCAAAGAGGAAGCAGCAATGCCTTTTTTGACCTAGACTTGGAAGTCATACATCATCACTTCTGCTGTATTCTATTGGTCATGCAGGGCCAGGCCTGATTCATTATGGAAGAGGACTATACAAGAGTACAGAAAACAAGAGGTGCCCATCACTGGGGGCCACCTTCGAGGCTGGCTACCACACCATCTATGTGAATGAGGAAAAACCTTCTGAGTACTAAAAATAGGAACAGTAATAACAGTTACTAGTTTTCTGTCTTCCTTATTTCTGTATAGAAACTCCTTATATAATTTCTGGACTGTCATTCTCTCCTGATTGTCTTCTTTCCTCTTTGCCTCTATTTTGTCTATCACTCTCTTTCATGAATCCCTTGCTTCAGTCTGCTCTTTCAACATGTTTCCTCAGGGGCTTATCTTTGCTTCTCCATTCTCACTGTATACACTTTACCTGGGTGGCCTCACAGGTGCCTAATGCTGAGGATTCAAGTACATATCTTCAGCTTAAACTTTTGTCATTACAGACACCTATCTCCAAAGACATTGCAAACTGAACATGTTCAAAACATAACTGACTGCCTTCGCCTCTAAGCTTGCCCTTCCTGTACCTCCTTTCTGGATGAATGACCTGCCTCATCACTGGTCTCCGAACTCCTTCAGAGTAAAGCCACCTTCTTATTATCTTTTTAACCCCTATGCCTAACCTGATGCCTGGCATGAAGTAGACATTGGAATGTTTGCTGTATGAATGTATGCATTATGAAATCTCTATTTGTAGACATCTTTATGCTTTTAAGAGTAGTGGAATGCCAAGCTAGCAGAAATACTTTGAGAAAAGAATTTTAAAAGTATTGATAATGCATTAGGGTAAAATGGGCAAAAACAAATATGTATGTACGTATAATACGTGTGGGTTGTTTCGAGTACTTATTTATGAACCAGAAGAGATGTCTGAGAGTCATTGTCAACTATTCCCTGAGGTCGCAATGTCCAGTTCTGCAAAAGGGGCCCACAATCACAGGCATCATCAGGATGGGAACAAAGCTCTGCCTTTTAAAAAATTCCTTTATTGGGTATTTCACAGTGTGGCCCTTTGCCACCACTCCTTGCTCCAACTCCAGCCAGATCTCCAGCTTTCTCCTTTGACCTACCTACTGTCCATATAACGCACTGGTTCTGAGAAGCTCAGACTGAGACCTCTGTCAAAGGAGAAGAAAAGAGAGAGTGGTGATGATGACGATAATTCACATATTCTGATTGTTTTCCAATATTCCGGGTACTGTGCTAAATGGTCTATCTGCATTATCCCATTTAACCCTTACAGCAACTCAATGGAATAGATGCTCCTATCTTTAACCCCATTTTAGGGATGAGGAAACTGAGGTTCCCA
This sequence comes from Diceros bicornis minor, assembly GCF_020826845.1. Lineage (NCBI taxonomy): Eukaryota > Metazoa > Chordata > Mammalia > Perissodactyla > Rhinocerotidae > Diceros > Diceros bicornis. The sequence continues at coordinate 121,929,798 of NC_080781.1, read as the reverse complement.
AGATCACACAGTGAATGAGAGGTGGGTTCAGGTTGAGATATAAGTCCATCTGACTCAAGACCTCTCTGTGGCCCCTTCTGCACCCCTCAGCCTCACCTTAATGGTTGCTAGCTGCATAATTTCCCGGGAGAGATAATTTTGCCTGAATCATTGTGTTAGAGGGAACTCTATAGGTGATATATGTTGCCTATAAATCTACATATGCTAGATACAAGACACTATAACTGCTGTTAACTTTGGTGTCCTCTCTAATTTGAAACTTTCAACAGCTCAGTGAAGTACCTCTGAAAGCTATTATCACCATTTATGAAAAAATAGGGACTGAAGCAGCTAAGTGACTTGCCAAAAGTCATCCAGTAAACTTGTGACAGAGCTGGAACTAGAATCGAAGTCTCCTAACACCTAGTTCATTCTTTTTTCTTCTGTTTTAGTGTTTGGAGGTATGAGATTGGGGCCACGTTTCTAATCCTCATTAGCCAGTAGATACACATAACTGTTTTGTGTTCTGAGATATCGCAAATGATGTATGTTTTTAAAATTGGGGAACAAAGGACCAATATCAGTTATGAGCTTGAGAATCACCCCAAAAGTGTTGATGACTCATTTGCCTTCACCAAGCGCCCTCCTGATTCTTTTAACATGATTAAAATAAGTCTATGGTCCCAGGATTCCCAGAACCTCCTGATAAAGTTTGGCTCCTGGGTCCTCCCTCAAGGTATGCTTTAATATAGCTTCTCACCACAAGGGGGAGCAAAAAATGCTTTGGGGGCTAGGAGATGAAAATACTCAAATATCAGGTTCTGAAAATCCTGTTTTCTCTCTTGTTTGTTTTCCCAATAAGGACCTCCCAGCATAATCTCCAGAAAGGAAAAGCAGATGTGCTGATGCTGCTGGTGGTGTGTTTGTATATGGACATGGGATGGGGGTTGGGAGCTTTCATCTGCAGAAACTCAACTCTGAGAGATAAAGCCATTCTCAGCAACCAGTCAGCATTATGCTCTCCTTACCTGCTTTTCCTGCTGGAACTTTGTCCTGCAAAGCTGCTGTTTCACCACTGTATGTGGGAATCAGTTCAGCTGCCTGCTCAAGTTAGCTCCTTTAGCACTGGATCAATAATCTTGGCCCATCAGCCCACTGGAGCTGCTTCTGGCAGCTCCCACTAAGGGAGTTAAAGCGGACCTGGTACAAAGACTTCTGCTTTCTTTGCAGAAGGTGGGTGGATGTGGGGGAGCGGACTCCGCAGGATTATACCCTTTAGCACTTCTTTAACTTTAGTAAAACCTATATTTCAGTTAGGCCAGGAGCAAAAATAGTTGCTGTAGCTGTGACAGATACAGCAAACTTCTGAATCCACGTTTGAAGAATAAACTTGGCCAACAACCAGGAGTATGTATAGGGGGTGAGGAAATGAAAGCTTTTTCTGTGTGTAAAAATTAATTAAACTATTGTTTTCATTGACACCCTGCAGATCTCTTTTCTATCACAAATATTTAAGAAGTTTATGTGTAATAATAACTTTCAAATACAATATTTCCAAATGTCAAGTTAATGTGTTCAGAGAGCAAAAAGACTCAAGTACTCGGTATGAGTCTCACATAACATCTGCTTCCACAAGTACTTTTGGGACCCTTTGAGGCAAAGACAGTGGGGAACCTTGACTTATTTGCTAGCCATGAAGGTGAAGATGGGAACATCTCTCCCATCTCCCTTTGTTTTTAAAAATGGAGATGAGGATTTCTGAGTATAACCTATTATTTCAGGAAAAAATTAATTATGAGTCATTTAAGTTACATAGATAATAATATTCATAAATGAAAAATGGGGCTATTTTTTTAGGATGGAGAGAAGCAGGCTATTACAATGACATACTTCAAATAATGTAACCCCCCAGCTAAGATGTAATTACTGAATTTTTTTAATAGTAAAGCAATAATCTAGTAATTCTAAAAATCCATTCAACTTTCTGTAAGCATTTAAGAATTACTGTTTGTTTTTTGGAGTGGAAGTAACATCTTTCTCAGTTAGTTTTTGGAACACAGCCACTGCTGAATAAAGGGTTCCAGTCGTGCATTATATTTCTTCCGTATAACTGCACTAAAAGAATACATTGGCATATTGTATGGTTTATAATGAGCTGGAAATAAAAATGAAAAAAAAACCCAGAAACCCTCAACAATGAATTAGTTTTTCTAAATATCTGACTTTTCGAACAGTGATACTATGTAAGTTGGACAAAAAGTCAAAAAGGGCTTGTTGGCATTTAGTCTGAGAATTAAAGCAAAGCTCTCCCAGGTACAGAACTGATCAGTGACTAGACTTCTTGATTCTTCCAAGGAGGTACTTCATAAGGCAGTTTAGCTTCTGTCTAAATGTGCCCTTGAAGACAATAGACGTTCTGTCTAAACCTGCCCTTGAAGGTATATTGGGTTAGGTCTAAACCTGTTCTTTTATCACTATGGTCCCAAATTAGGCACTGATGAGGTTTTGTGACCCTGTGGCCCTAGTTGCAACTAAAGTAGTTAATGAAAATTGTAAAAAAAACACCTGCAGTTGTTATGTGACAATGCTTATCTTGATCCACAAGGAATCCTTTAACCTTTAGGCTGTAGGTTCCTTACTTTCTTGCTAATTCCTTCCATGGATTTTGTAGGAGTCTAGTCAGGGAGTACAGATGGTTAAGAACTGTGAAGTGGACCAACTCGGTGGCATAGTGGTTAAGTTTGCGCACTCTGCTTAGGAGGCCCAGGGCTCACAGATTCAGCTCCTGGGCGCGGACCTACGCACCACTCATCAAGCCATGCTGTGGTGGCATCCCATATACAAAATAGGGGAAGATGGGCACAGATGTTAGCTCAGGGCTAATCTTCCTCAGCAAAAAAGACGAAGATTGGCAGCGGATGTTAGCTCAGGACTGATCTTCCTCACACACACAAAAAAAAAGAACTGTGAAGGATTATGAGGCCAACGTTACCCTGATACCAAAACCAGACAAAGACAACACAAGAAAAGAAAATTACAGGCCAATATCTTTGATGAAAATAGATGTGAAAATCCTCAACAAAATATTAATAAACCGAATGCAGCAATACATTAAAAGGATCATACACCATGATCAAGTGGGATTTATTCCAGGGATACAAGGATGGTTCAATATCTGTAAAGCAAACAACATGATACACCACATTAACAAAATGAGGGATAAAAACCATATGATCATCTCAATAGATGCAGAAAAAACATTTGACAAGATTCAACAGCCATTTATGATAAAAACTCTCAAGAAAATGAATACAGAAGGAAAATATCTCAACATAATAAAGGCCATATATGACAAACTCACAGCTAACATCATACTCAATGGTAAAAAACTGAAAGCTTTTTCTCTAAGATCAGGAACAAGAAAAGGATGCCAAGTCTCACCACTCTTATTCAACATAGTATTGGAAGTCCTAGTCAGAGCAATTAGGCAAGAAAAAGAAATAAAAGGCATCCAGATTGGAAAAGAAGAAGGAAAACTGTCACTATTTGTGGATGACATGATTTTATATATAGAAAACCCTAAAGACTCCACCAAAAAACTATTAGAAATAAAAGTGAATACAGTAAAGTTGCAGGGTACAAATCATTATGCAAAATCTGTTGCATGTCTATACACTAACAATGAACAACCAAAAGAGAAATTAAGAAAACAATCCCATTTACAATTGCAACAAAAATAATAAAATACCTAGGAATAAATTTAACCAAGGAGGTGAAAGGCTTATACACTAAAAACTATAAGACATGTTGAAATAAATCGAAGAACACACAAAGAAATGAAAAGAGATTCTATGCTCATGGATTGGAAGAATTAGCATTGTTAAAATGTCCATATTACCTAAAGCAATCTACAGATTCAGTGCAGTCGTTAGCAAAGTATCAATGGCATTTTTCACAGAAATAGAACAAAAAATCCTAAACTTTGTGTATGTCCACAAAAGACCCCAAATAGCCAAAGCAATCCTGAGAAAAAAGAACAAAGCTGAAGGTATCACATTCCCTGATTTCAAACTATACTACAAAGCTATAGAAATCAAAACAGTATGGTATTGGCAGAAAAACAGACACACAGATCAATGGAATAGAATAGAGATCCCAGAAATAAACCCACACATATATAGACAACTTATTTACAACAAAGGAGCCAAGAACATTCAGTAGAGAAAGGAAAGTGTCTTCAATAAACGATGTTGGGAAAACTAGACAGCCATATGCAAAAGAATGAAACAAGACCACTATCTCACACTATACACAAAAATTAATTCAAAATGGGTTGAATGTAAGACCTGAAACCATAAAATGCATAGAAGAAAATATAGGTGATAAGCTCCTTGACATTGGTCTTAGTGATGTTTTTGTGGATTTGGCTCTGATGGCAAGGGAAACAAAAGCAAAAATAAATAAATGGCACTACGTAAAACTAAAAAGCTTCTGCACAGCAAAGGAAACCATCAACAAAATGAAAAAGGCAACCTACTGAATGGGAGAAGATTTTTGCAAACCATATATTCAATAAAGGGTTAATATCCAAAACATATAAAGAACTCATAGAACTCAACAACAACAAAAAACCAAACAACCCAATTAAAAATGGGCAGAGGAGGGGCCAGCCTGGTGGTCTAGTGGTTGAGTTCATGTGTTCTGCTTCAGTGGCTTGGGCTTCACGGGTTTGGATCCCAGGTGTTGACCTACACACTGCTCATCAAGCCATGCTGTGGTGGTGTCCCACATAGAAAATAGAGGAAGATTGGCATAGATGTTAGCTCAGGGACAGTCTTCCTCAAGCGAAAAGAGGAAGGTTGGCAACAGATGTTAGCGCAGGGCCAGTTGTCCTCATCAAAATAAAAAATATGAGCAGAGAATCTGAATAAACATTTTTCCAAAGAAGACATACAGATGGCCAACAGGCACATGAAAAGATGCTCAACATCACTAATCATTAGGGAAATGCAAGTCAAAACCACAATGAGATACCACCTCACACCTGTTAGAATGGCTATTGTCAAAAAAATGAGATAAGTGTTGGAGAGGATGTGGAGAAAGGGAACCCTCATACACTGTTGGTGGGAATGTAAATTGGTGCAGTTACTATGGAAAATAGTATGGAGATTTGTGATAAAATTAAGAATGGAACTACATTATGATCTAGCTATTCCACTTCTGGGTATTTAGTCAAAGAATACAAAAACGCTAATTCAAAAAGATATATACACCCCTATGTTCATTGCAGCATTATTTACAATAGCTGGGATATGGAAACAACCTAAGTGTTCACTGGTGGATGAATGGATAAAGAAGATGTGGTTTATATATACAATGGAATACTACTCAGCCATAAAAAAGAAGGAAATCTTGCCATTTGCAACAACGTGGATGAACCTTGAGGGTATTATGCTAAGTGAAATAAGTTAGATGGAGGAAGATAAATACTGTATGATTTCACTCATATGTGGAATATAAAAACAAAACAAAATAAATAAAACCAAACAAGAACAAACTCATAGATACAGACAACAGATTGATAGTTACCAGAGGGGAAGAAGATTGGGGGTGGGCGAAATGGGTAAAAGGGGTCAATTGTGTGGTGATAGATGGAAACTAGACTTTTGGTTGTGAGCATGCTGTAGTGTAAACAGCTGTCAAATTATAATGTTGTGCACCTGAAACGTATGTAATGTTATAAACCAATATTACCTCAAAAAAACAAAAATAAAAGAAAGAACTGCGGAGGTTCTGGGATTTTCACCTGACTTGCAAGCCTGCAAGTTAGTCTGAAACAGTTTCATGGATGCTGGCAGGAGGCACAAGACTCCTGGATCAAAGATGAAGAACAGTTTATTACTCACAGCAGTAGCAGTAGCCAGAGTATCAGCATTTCTGCCCTGGCCCTCTGAGTTCCAGTACTCACAAGATGATATGAAGATGGCCAGGTGATATCTGCACATTCAGTGGGTTGCATTACAGGAGAGGAACCCTGAGCTTAGGAAGCTCAAATCTTTTATAATGGGCAGTAAGCACACCAGCCGTTTGCTCCAGAGAAAGACACTATCTTTATTATACTGGACCGTAGTCACCTCTATCTTCCAAGGCTGTAAGCAAACCTGCTCTTTCCTTCAGAGCAAGAAACTATCTCTGTCTTCCATGTTTGCTATACAAACATTCTTGAAAAGATATTTCAGAACAAAGGCACTCAGTGCTTCTGTTCACAAGACATGTAGAAGCACAAGAGATCCATGGAGAATTGTCTCCCAACATAGACTAAGGCCAAGATGGCCTCTGAAGAACTGTCGGCCTGGTCGATCCTTGGAAATCGCTGCTGACAGGACAAAGCAGCACAGTTGCCACCATCATTACTATTTCTGTTGTCTGGAAGAGTATGGTCCTGAAGCTACTTCATCTCCCTAAAACAAAAAGTCTGTACTCCATACCTAACTCCATGTTTAGCCAGGAGATTAGGGAGGATGTCTCTTGGTCACCATTATTTGGCTTGTGACTGAAGATTAGGACCCAATGGCCCAGAAGTTACTGTGCTACTGTGATTTACCATCATCCTTTCACTTTAAAAAACAACAACAAAAACTGATCTGACTGAGGCTTTGTGTAGCCCAAGCTCAGAGGCTCAAAGCCTTTAAAAGGAAAGACTATTCTATTGGAAGGAAAGAGGTGGAATTTGGAAGATCACGTCAACTCCCAGTCCCTGAAGAAAAATCAATTTCCCGACATAGCCTTTACAAAGCCTCTGGACCAAGGGGTCAGGAGGCCAGCCAAAAGATCTCTGTTTATCTGCCATATTTTTTTCATTTAGGTAGAAATGTTATTTTTAAATCAGCAAGCTGTACAACCTGAAATTAACAAAAAATATATTTAATTATAGAGCTGTGCCAGTCACAGAGGTCTAAAAATGTTTCTGTCTTTAAAAATTATTTTGCCTTAAAAATACTTTTTTATTTGTTTCTCTCTTGTCTGATTCTAGGAATTCCAACCTCAGAGAAGGCTGTGTTGCCAGATTATATTTCATAGACACTTAAAGTTGGAAGGAATCTTCGAGCTCTGTGGCCCAGCCTGGCCCCTAAGGCTAAGCTCTTGCTGTAGCATTTTGTCAGAGGGTTATTGGTCTTCCACTCAGAGAGGTAGCAGGGGCATCAGAGCCCTGGACTGGGTGAAGCCGTTGATCTGTTCTAGGCTCTGCCGTTGATTGGCTGTGACACTTTCTGTATATCACATGTCTTCTAACAGCCCAGGTGTGGTCAATCTAAAGAGAGAGAGGCCAGATGATCTTATAGTGTTCTACTAGCTACAACATGCCTACAGTGGGTCTCTAATTTCAGGAATATGTGAATATTTGAACTTTTTAAGAGGATGATTCTTTTTTTCTGATGACAGAAGTAAAACATGCCCATTTTAGAAAAAATAAGAATACATAGATTAAAAAAGAATCATTTTTAACCCTATTACCAATTTCAGTGCACATTTTTAGGGTATTTTATTTGTGTGTGATAAAATTTAGATCATATTGTTCTGTAATTTGCCTTTTTTACTTAAGATAGCATAAGCATCTTACCATACAGTTGGATTTTATCCTGAAGGCAGTGGAGAGCCATTTAAGAGTTTTGAGTAGGTTTCCCTATGAGTCATCTGTCTCCAGATCAGAGATAGAGAAGAGAGAAGAGCCCTTTCATACAATTTTGAGTTTGGTTCATTTCATTCTTTATTGCTTTCTGCACCAAAAAAGAACAGCTCATGGTTATCTTCATTAAAGATGGGAGTTATAGATTATTCTAGAAGTTTAGTCATCTTGAGATGCTATATTATTAGCACTTATTATTTATTATTAGTCTATTTATGTGTTATGAAAACAAACTAGAATGGCACATTTCAAGACATTAATCACATAGAGACCATTTAATTATACCACAATCAAAACTATAACTGCAAATATCAAGTCTCACAGCCCCCAAATCAGATATTGATAACCATTGAGTGAATTTTTAGTAGTGTGTGGGCCAATTGTTACCAAAAAGCTTTTAGTATCAAATTTATTTAAGATTTTTCATTTCATATATCTTCAAAAGGATTTGAGGTAATGTACAAAATTAAACAATACAAATATAGGACCTTTAAAATTTAAAAACCAAGGAGACCAGCTAAAGGAATCAGGATGGATGGATGCCATGAGGTATCTGGACAGGACAATCCAACAGTCTGTTTCCTAGCAGCAAAAAGGTAAACAGGAAAATACATTGGCTTATATAATTTTTATTGTTGCTGCAGAAAAATATGTATACTTCTTTTCTCCAGACAAATTTTATCCTGAAATTTATTATATGGGCTCTTGTGTGAGAGATAATATGTTAGAGTAGACATCTTCAACCACAGTTTTTCAAGGTAACAACAACCCTGTTGAAATGGATAATTCCTGTATCGAACTTGTACATAAAGGGTGAGAGTGTAATATTAAATCGTAATTCAGTTTAGACATTTCTTTGGAGGCTGAGATAATATGGTCCAGGTACTTGGCTTTCTGAGGATTTAATATGGGAATAGGACTTGGGAAACATAGGTGATCATCTAGCTACTATGCCCAGTAGATTCTTTCTCATGGGTCAGTTTCCTCAAGTGAACCATTGACTGATGATGGCTTGCATAGGAGATCACATTGGAAACGTCAGTGAGGTAACTCCCGGACCCAGGCTCTAGGGTGATTCATAGGTTTTAAGTAGGTATTCAATAAAGTTTCGTTGAATGAATAACTTACCAGGGTCCACGACATGGACAGATTCTTTCCTCCCTCTTAGTATTCTCTCTCTACTAGGAACCACCTTACACGAATTCATTTTTTTATATACACGCTGACTTCTCTCCTTATTTATCACTTAGTGATCTTCTCCTTTTCTTTTTTTCTTTACCAGTCCTATCCTTATGCAGGCCACAACTGCCATGTTTCCGGACAACAGCTGTCACGGAATGCAAACGCAATTGCATTTCAAAAATAACTCCTACTATAATTGCAAAAATAGGAAACAACCAGCAATAAGGGACTGGTTAAATTATGAAATACCAATATGATGGAATCCTATGCAGTGTTAAAAACATATCATTGAAGATTTAATGACATGAATAAATATTCATTACATATGTTTAAGTAGGAAAAAACTGCGTGTGTGTGTATGTGTGTGTGAGCGTACATATATTTCTCTTGATAGATGAAGAGATACAGACATATCTATCTACCTAGAAAGAGGGAGAGACAGACACAGACACATAGAGAGAGTGTGCAGCTTTGAGTGGTAGAATTACAAGAGATTTTTTTCACATTTTGCTTTCCTGTATTTTTAAAATATTCTACAGTAAAATGGATTATTTGTGTTTAAACAAAAGACATAAAATGTAAAGCTCCTTGGCATAGAATACAAAGCCCTTCAGTATGGGTTCACTGCATATTCCTTCAGCTTCTATCTTGATGATCTCCTATCCTTTTTTGTATGCCCTGTAAACTCCAGTCCCATGGCCCTACTTGAATTTTCCCAAATGCTCTGGGATCTCCCAAACCAGATTGTAAGCTCCTGGTGGCAGATTGTGGACTGGGTTTTAGCCATATCTGTATCTCCTTCCCTTAGTGCAGTGCCCAACACTTAGCAAGTGCTCAGTGCCTGTTTGTTGAGTGAATAGCCAATGTATCATGGTCTTCTCCCAATTTTAATGAGACCCTTCCTCCTCCTTCCTGGCCACCAGTGTGCTTCTGCCCCACACTTTCAGATCACTGACAGTCATGTATCTGAAATATAAACAGGCAGTTTGATTCTCAAATGGTGGACCTTACAGCATACAGCTGGCTGTGGTATGTTAATGTGGATTTGGGGAGAGTCACTGAATTGTCCAGGGTTGTTTAATGATGAACCTTATATGTCTATGCTCTTGTCCTCATACATTACTTAACCTCTAATCAGGCTCATTCCCTGTCTACTTTACGAAATCATTTCTTCATTTTAGGACTTATTTTGAACACGTAAAAGAAGGAAATGATCCAAAGGCATCTTAACTATAAAAACCTGCAGGATCCATTTCCCTCCTGAAACAACATATCTGGCTCTGTATTCCCCTAAAAGTAAAATCAGACATTGCACAAACATTATGATTTAAAGAGCACCACCCAATTAATTTGTCTGGTCAATTTTATTTCCAAAACAAGAATTAGGCATAGTCCTCTGTAACAGTTATTCTTTTTTTTTTTTCCCAAGGAGAGATTTGGTATTACTTCCTTTTTGCCTTTGCTCAGCACTTTGGCATGTGTGAGTTTTCATTAACTATTCTGAATGTAGGCAAAGGCAGTGTGGTAGGAACAAACACAAATCAAGACCTCATAAATTAATAATAATTTTAGTACCAATGTCCTGTGTGCCTTTAGAAATTAATTTTAATACCAGCAAACAAGTTCAAAAGCACCTCCTTCTCCAGCTACTATAAGAAACCCAAACTTCCTTTGGCCATTTTGTGAATGGTAAAGGTTCATTTTTGTCTATGTTTAAGTAGCAAGTATCATACGGGTTTATACAAGAAGAACAAAACTTTGTGGCAAGAAGCCAGCCACCTGTGTTAATTAGTATAGTATGTGGGAAAGTGAGGTGTAAATTATGACAGGTAGATCTTTCGCTTTCTCTTTGTCTTTTTCTGACTAATTGAGTGTATGAATTTATCCTTCTGAATCTTCAAGACTTTCTTTGGAAGATATTGGTTAATAAGTACCTCAAATAGGTTTATTAACGAAGAGAGTGTCTTCTAAAGAGCTCGGAACATATAGCATAGAGCGTGGTAAAGCCTCATGGTTAACAGCAGAGACTCTGGACTTAGACTGAAGCTTGGCTTTAATCCCAGCCTCACCACTTCCTAGCTCTGTTGTTTTAGACAAAATTGTTTAACCTCAATGTGTATCACTTTCCTTGTGTGTAAAATGGGGAAAATTCTAGTTCTTACCTCATAGGATTATTGTGAAAATTAAATGAGTTAATATTTGTAAAACACTTAGAAAATGCCTGCACTTTGTAGGTGCTATGTATGTATGTGCTCTTATTTTTAAATCTCTAGATAGTAAACTGATGGTATTACAGGCATAATTACGTTAATTTTATAAAATATTTTGCAAGTTAACATACAGTAAAATTGACTCTTTTAGTGTGGTTTTTTGATTAACACATGCATAAATTCATGTGACCACCACCAAAATAAGGATACAGAACAGATCCATCACTCCCCCATCCAAACTCCCCCATGCTACCCTTTTTGTATCATGCCAGCCCTAGCTCCTGGCAGTGCTGATCTGTTCTCTATCACTATAGTTTTACCTTTTCCAGAATGTCACATAAATGAGATCTTATAGTGTTGCAAACTTCAGAGACTAACTTCTCTCATTCAGTGTAATGCCTTTGAGATTCATCCAAATTGTTGTATATATGAATAGTGTGTTCCTTTTTATTGCAGAGTAGTATTCTGTGGTTTGGATGTACTGCAATTTGGTCTTCCGTTCTCAACCTGAAGGATATTTGGAATGTTTCCAGTTTGGGGAAATTACAAATAAGGATGCTGTACACAATTGTGTACAGGTTCTTGTGTTAACGTAAGTTCCATAAGTTTTCATTTCTCTGGGATAAATGCTTAGAAGTAGGATTTCTGGGTGATATGATAAGTGTATGTTTAACTATTAGAAACTGTCAAACAGTTTTCCGAGCGACTATACCATTTTGCATTTCCACCAGCAATGGATGCAAGTTGCTATCACTTCAGATCCTGGTCAGCACTTGATATTGTCAGCAATATTTATTTTAACCATTTTAATAGGTGTGTGATGGTATCTTAACAGTGGCTTTCATTTGCATCCCCCCAATGCTTAATGATATTGAGCATCTTTTCATGTGTTTATTGGCCATTTAGGTATCCTCTTTAACGAAGTATCTGCTCAAGTCTTTTGCCCATTTTCAAATTGGATTGCTTGTTTTCATACTATTGAGCTGTTTTTTTTTTTCCTCTGGTGAGGAAGATTGTCCCTGAGCTAACATCTGTGCCCATCTGCCTCTATTTTGTATGTGGGACGCTGCCACAGCATGGCTAGATGAGAGGTATGTAGGTCTGCACCTGGGATCTGAACCTGTGAAAGCTGGGCCGCCAAAGCAGAGCACATGAACTTAACCACTACACCACTGGGCTGGCCCCCTACTGAGTTTTTAATATAACTTTTTATTTAGAAATAGTTTAAGAATCACAAGAAATTGCAAAAATAGTATGGAGAATTCCCAAGTACCTAGATTCCCCTGATGATAATATCTTACATAACTATAGTACATTGTCCAAACCAGGAAATTGACATTGGCACAATACTATTAACTCAGGTTTAGACTTAATTAGGATTTCACTAATTTTTACATGTGCTTTTTTCATGTATTGTTCTATGAAATTTTATTACATGTGTAGATGTGACTAGACATCCTGACAATCAGGATACAGAACTGTTCCATCACCACAAATAAATTCCCTTGTGTTACCCATTAAAGTCACACTCTTCCCTCAACTCTAACCTGTAATAACCACTGATCTGTTTTCTATCACTATAAATTTGTCACTTTGAGAACATCATATAAATGGAATCGTACAGTAACCTTTTGAGATTGGCTTTTTTTCTCTCAGCATAATGCCCTTGGAGGTCTATTACATGAGAGCTCTTTATATATTGTGGATACAAGTCCTTTGTGGCATATGTGATTTGCAAATATTTTCTTCCAGTCTGTAGCTTGTCTTTTTGTTCTCTTTAAAAGTGTCTTTCTCAGAGCAAAAGTTTTAATTGTAATGAATTACTCCACATTATCATTTTTTTTGGTAATAGATTGTGCTTTTGGTGTCATGTGAAAGAACTCTTTGCCTAACCCCAGGTCAAAAAAATTTTTCTCATGTTTTCTTCCAAAAATCATATGGTTTTATAATTTATGTTTAGACCTATAATCAATTTTGAGTTACTTTCTGTATAAGGCATGATTTTAGGGAGAGGTTCATTATTTTTCCATAAATGTGTCTAATTATTCCAATACCATTGTTGAAAAGATTACCTTTGCTCCATTGAATTGCCTTTGAACCTTTGTCAAAACTCAATTGGTCATATTTGTGTGGCTCTATTTCTGGACTCTCAGTTCTATTACATAGATCTATACTGATACTATACTGTCTACTGTCTAGAGTACTGTAGCTGTATAGTAAGACTTAAAATTGGGTGCTATAATTTCTCCAATTTCATTCTTCTTTTTCAAAATCGTTTGGCTATTCTGGGTCTTTTGGATCTCCACAGAAATTTTAGGATCAGCTTGTCTGTATATACAAAGAAAATCTTGTAGGGATTTTGGTTGGAATCATGTTAAATCTATAGATCAATTTTGGGGAAATTGACATCTTTTCTATGTTGAGTCTCCATGTATTTTGAAGCTCTGTTGTTAAGTGCATGCATATTTAGGATTGGTATTCTTTCTTGGTGGATTGACCCTTTTATCATTATGTAATGTCCATCTTTATCCCTGATAATTGTTTTTGCTCCGTAGTCTACTTTTTTCTGATTTTAATACAGCCACTCCAGTTTTCTTTTGATTGGTGTTTACATGGTTTGTTATTTTCTATCTTTTTACTTTTAATTTCCACATATTTGTGGATTTTCCAAATTTCCTTCTGTTATCGATTTCTAATTTCATTCCATTACAGTCCGAATATCCTTTGTATCATTTCAGTTCTTTTAAATTTATTTAAAAATGTTTTAGGGCCAAACTTTTAGTCTATCCTGGAAAATGTTCCATGGGCACTTGAGAAGAATGTGTATTCTGCTGTTTTTGGAAGGAACATTCTATAAATGTTTGTTAGGTCTAGTTGGTTTATAGTATTGTTCATGTCTTCTGTTTCATTGCTGATCTTCTGTCTAGTTGTGCTACACATTATTGAAAGTGAGATATTGAAGTCTCCAACTATTGTTGTTGAATTGCCTATTTCTGTCTTTAATTCTATCAGTTTTTGCTCTATGTATTTTGGGGCTCTGTTGCTAGATTTAGGTATGTTTATAATTGTCATATCTTCTTAATGGATTAACCCTTTGCCACTATAAAATATCTTTTGTCTCTAATAACAATTTTTATCTCAAATTAGTATAGCCATTCGAGCTCTCTTTTGTTTACTGTTTTCATGGTATATCTGTATCTTTTTCCATTCTTTTACTTTCAACATATTTGTATCTTTGAATCTAAAGTACGTCTCTTGTAGACAACATATAGTAGAATCATGTTTTTATGTCTATTCTGCCATTCTCTGTCTTTTGATTGGAGAGTTTAATAAATTCCCATTTAATGTAATTACTGATGAGGTAGGATTTACATCTGCCATTTTACTATTTGTTTTCTATGTCTTATGTCTTTTCCTGTTCCACTATTTCTCCATTTCTGCCTTCTTTTGCTTTAAATAGATATTTTCTACTGTGCAATTTTAATTTCCTTGTCATCTCTTTTGCTATATAATTTTTAGTTATTTTCTTAATGTTTGTCCTTGGGATTACTATTAACTTCTTAATTTATAACAATGTAATTCAGATTAATACCAATTTAAAATAATATACAAAAACTTTGGTCTGTTCCTCCCTCTCCATTGTGCTGTCATTGTCACAAATTATATATTTATACATTGTGTTTCCATAAGCATAGATTTATAATTTCTGCTTTATGTAATTGTCTGTTAAATCAGCCAGGAAGACAAGAATTATAAATAAAAATATACTTATACTCTCTTTTATATTTACCTATGCAGTTGCCTTTAGTGGCGTTCTTTATTTTTTTGTGTGGATTGGAGTCACTGTCTAGTGTGTTTTCATTTTAGCCTGAAGGATTACTTATAGTATATCTTGTAGTGCAGGTCTGCTAGTGATGAATTCTCTCAGGTTTTGTTTATCTGGGAATGTCTTTAATTCCTTCTTCATTTTTTTTGTTTTGAGAACGATCAGCCCTGAGCTAACATCCATGCTAATCTTCCTCTTTTTTTTTTTTGCTGAGGAAGACTGGCTCTGAGCTAACATCTATTGCCAATCCTCCTCCTTTCTTTTCCCCCAAAGGCCCCGTAGATAGTTGTATGTCATAGTTGCACATCCTTCTAGTTGCTGTATGTGGGACACAGCCTCAGCATGGCTGGAGAAGCAGTGAGTCGGTGCGCGCCTGGGATCTGAACCCGGGCCGCCAGTAGCGGAGCACGTGCACTTAACTGCTAAGCCACGGGTCCGGCCCGTCGTTTTCATTTTTTAAATTGAGGTGAAATTCACATACCATAAAATTAACCATTCTAAAGTGAACAATTCAATGACAATTAGTACATTCACAATGTTGTACAACCACCACATCTATCTACTTCCAAAATATTTTAATCACCCCAAAAGGAAATCTTGTAACCATTAAGCAGTTACTCCCCATTTCTCCTTCATTTGAAGGATAGTTTTGCTAGATATAGAATTCTTGGTTGACAGTTTCTTTTCTTTCAGCACTTTGAATATGTTAATCCATTGCCTTATGGCCTACATGGTTTCTGATGAGAAATCTGCTGCTAATCTTGTTGATGATCCTTTGTACATGAGTCAATACTTTTCTACTGCTTTCAAGATTCTCTCTTTGTCTTTGTCTTTTGAAAGTTTGATTATGATGTGTCTAGGTGTGGGTCTCTTGGAGTTTATCCTACTTAGAATTTGTTGAGTTTCTTGGATGTATAGATTGATATTTTTCATCAATTTTGGGAAATTGTTGGCCATTATTTCTTCAAATATTCTTTCTGCCTCTTTTTCTCTCTGCTTTCCTTCTGGGAAACCCATTATATGTATGTTGTTATACTTGATCATGTTCCACAAATCTCTGAGGCTCTATTCATTTTCTTCATTTTTTTTCTTTCTGTTCCCCAACTGAATAATCTCAATTGATGTATCTTGAAGTTTGCCGATTCTTTCTTTTGCCTGCTCAGCTCTGCTCTTGAGCCCCTCTAGTGAATTTTTCATTTTAGTTATTTTACTTTTTTTTTCTTGATGAGGAAGATTAGCTCTGAGCTAAAATCTGTTGCCAATCCTCCTCTTTTTTGCTGAGGAAGATTGGCCCTGGGCTAATGTCCGTGCCCATCTCCCTCTACTTTCTATGGGACGCCGCCACAGCATGGCTTGGTGACTGGTGCATAGGTCCATGCCTGGAATCTGAACCCGTGAACCCCGGGCTGCCAAAGAGGAGCATGTGAACTTAACCACTATGCCACCAGGCCGGCCCCTATTTCACCTTGAAAGCATAAGAATGTTTTCTCACCATGAAGAGAATATTAATAAAGACATAAAAATTATAAAACAGAACTAAATAGAAGTTCTGGAGTTAAAAGGTAAAATAGGGGCTGGCCTGGTGGCATAGTGGTTAAGTTCGCCTGCTCTGCTTCGGCAGCCTGGGGTTCGCAGGTTTGGATCCCAGGTGCAGACCTACAACTTCTATTTAGTTCTGTTTTATAATTTCCATGTCTTTATTAATATTCTCTTCATGGTGAGATAACATTCTCATGCTTTCCTTTAGCTTTTTTTTTTTTATAATTTTATTTATTTATTTTTTCCCCCAAAGCCCCAGTAGATAGCTGTATGCCATAGCTGCACATCCCTCCAGTCGCTGTACGTGGGACGCAGCCTCCACATGGCCAGAGAAGTGGTGCATCAGTGTGCGCCCAGGGTCCGAACCCAGGCCTCCAGTAGCGGAGCGTGCGCGCTTAACCGCCAAGCCATGGGGCTAGCCCCCTTTAGCTTTTCAGACATGATTTCCTTTGGTTCTTTAAACATATTTAAAATAACTCATTTAAAGTCTTTGTCCAGTAAGTCCAATGTCTGTGCTTCCTCAGAAAGTTTCCATTGATTGCTTTTTTATTCTGTGTATGGGCTACACTTTCTTGTTTCTTTGCATGTTTTGTGAATTTTTGTTAAAAACTGGACACTTTAAATTATATAATGTGGCAACTCGGGAAATTAGATTCTCCCTCCTCCCCAGTATTTTTTGTTGTTGTTACTTGTTTTAACTGTACTTGTTTGTTTAGTGGGCTTTTAAAATTAATTCTGTAAAGTCTGTATTGCTATGTGTGGCCACTGAAGTATCTGGTTGGTTATCTTAGTGATCAGCTAATGATTGAACAGAGATTTCAATAAATGCCTGGAGCCAACAAATTTTCTACTCTTTGCTGTGGCTCTGTGTGTTTGTGAGCATGCCTTCAACACTCAGTCAGGCAGTTGACAACTCTGCCTTAGCCATCACTTCTTGCTTGCACAGAGCCTCAAGGTCAACTGTAAGTGAGATCTTAGTGCCTTCTCAAGTCTTTCTTGAGCGTGAGCACAGCCCTACATATGTGCATAACCATCTGTATTCCCAGGAATATGTCCAATATTCTCAAAGCCTCTGTGGATCTGTCTTCCCCAGGTTTTCCTACTAAGATTTTCATTTAGTCTATTCTTTGCTTCAGCTATCTACCACCTCAGGCAGTCACAAAGTTAAAACACTTGTCAGTAATTTTCTTCGACAACCCCCCCCCCACAACCCAGGGAAAATGCTTTTCGCACTGAGTAGACTCCACATCAGGTCAAATATAGAGAGCTTTGTAAGTTGGGTCTTCCAGGGAACCTCCAGACTGGTCAAATCATAACAATTCTTTGGGAATGAGGCTTTGAGAGATCTCAAGTTCCATTCTGCTCCTTCAGGAATGCAGGCTATTATTTTTCAAGGCTACTGCAGAGCTGGAGAGCAGGAACTAGATCTAGAGCATGTTAAAATGCCACAAAGTTTACCATTCTCACCAGAATTCAGCCATTTTTAAAAAATAAATGCTCCCTGGGTTGCTCCAAGCCTTTGGTTAATTTCCAGAATTCTGATTCTCACATTTTTTTTCCCCAGTTTTGTTCATTGCTTTTGTGGAGAAGCAAATTTTCTGAAGTCCTTACCCTGCCATTTTTGCTAACATCACTCTCCATCCTTTTATTTTTTAATGTACCTGTATCATGACATCTGAAATGGATCTTTTGTGGACTGCTTATAGTTTATAATCTCTACCTTTTGGTTGGGTTGTTAGATGACTTACACTTAATGTCATTATTGATATGTTTGGATCTAAATCTAACATTTTATTGTTTTCTGTATTTTATTTTCTGTTTCTCATTCTTTTTCTCCTTTCCTGTTTTCCTTTGAGTTATTTGAACAATTCTTATTATTCCATTTTACTTTATTTTTTTTTACTCTATCTCTGTGTGTAGTCTTTTTGTAGTGATTGCTCTAAGAATTACAATACACATACTTTTCTTTTCACAGTCTTCTTTTTTTTTTGAGGAAGATTGGCCCTGAACTAACATCTGTTTCCAATCTTCCTCTTTTTCTTTTTTTCTTCCCAAAGCCCCAGTACATAGTTGTATATCCTAGTCGTAGGTCCTTCTAGTTTTTCTGTGTGGGATGCCACCTCAGCATGGCTTGATGAACAGTGAGCAGGTCCGGGCCCAGAATCCAAAACAGTGAACCCCAGGCCACTAAAGCAGAACACACAAACTTAACTGCTACGCCACTGGGCTGGCCCCTCACAGTCTTCTTACAATCCGTATTTTACCACTTTAAGCTGAAAGCAGAAATCTTCCACCATATTGATCCCTCTTCCATCCCCTTTTGTATTGTAGTTGTCATATCCAAATACATTGAAAAATCCCATCAGACATTGTTATAATGTTTACTTTTAACTGTGAAGCATATTTTAAAGAACTAAAGAGAAGAGTAGTCTATTTTATTTATCTGGATATTTACTTTCTATTTCTTGAGTCCTGATTTTCCAATTTTCCTTTTGGTATCATTTCCCTTCTATACAAAGAAATTCCTTTAGAGCAGTTCAATGGCTATGAATTCTCTTAGTTTTCCATCATCTGAGAATGTTTTAATTTCATCTTCATTTCTGAAAGATATTTAAGCTGGATAAAGAATTGTGGATTGATCTTGTCTTTCAACATTTAAAAATGTGCTGCTTCTTTCTTGCATCCATGGTTTCTCATGAGAAATCCAGTCATTCAAATTGCTATTCCCCTGTAAATAATGTTATTTTTCTCTAGCCACTTTCAAGATTTTTTCTTTTTTTTCTTTAGTCTTCACTAGTTTGATTATTATGTGTCCAGGTGTGTATTTCTCTGGGTTTATCCAGTTTGAAGTTTGCTAAGCTTCTTGAATCTGTAGATATATGTATTTTGCCAAATTTTGGAAAATTTCAGCCTCTATTCCTTTAAATATGTTTTTCTGCACCATACTCTTCCTCCTCTTTTTGGGACTCTGAGGACATAAATGTTAGTCTTTTTGTTGTTATTCCTCAGATCCCTAAGGCTCTGTTCATTTTCTTTTTTCAATTTTTTTCCTGTCTGTTATTCATATTGGAGAATTTCTATTGCTGTATCTTTAAGTTTACTGACTCCTCCTCTGTCATTTCCATTCTGCCATTCAATCCGTCTAGTGAGATATTTTTATTTTGGTTCTTGTGTTGTTCAGACCTAAATTTTCCATTTGGTCCTTGTTTATATCTTCTATTTCTTTGCAGAAAGATTCTATCTTTCCACTCCTTTCAAGAGTGTTTGCCTTTATTTGTTGGAGCATTTTATAATAGCTGCTTTAACATTTTTGTATGCTAACTCTATCATGTGTCATTTCAGTGCTGGAAACTATTGATTATCTTTGCCCACGTGAGTTGAGTGTTTTTTTGCTTTTATTTTTTATTTTTTAGTTCTTTGTATGCCAAGTAATTTTGGATCATATCCTGGACATTTTGTATATTATACTACGAGACTCTGGATTTTGTTTATATCCTATGATAATTAGGTCAATTTTATCTTCTAAACATGCTTGAATGTTTGACATGTGATATTTATGCGTGTCCTTTAGGAAGGTAAAAATGCATGGTCTCTGCAGCATATAGTTACCTGTTTACTGGGTCAAGTGATGTCAATTCGAATATGAAGGTTAAATCATGCCAAAGCAATTTATTTCAACAAAATGATTTTGAGCATGAGTGACAATTGTAGAATTATTATATTTTTATGTTTATTTTTATAATTTTTTTTAATATGACTGTCTTTCTGGCAAACACAAAATTCCAAGGTCAAAAAATACTATATTTTTTTGAAATTTTCATCACCAAGCAACAAAGCTTTCTTGGGCATCTGCTCACTATTTGTCTGGCACAATTTTCAGTTCCATGACGGATATAAAGATGAATAATACGTACACTGGGAGGGGTAGTTATTATTATCTTTGTTATGTAGGTGGGGGATCTGAGGCACAGAGAGTTTGCTAGGCCAGTAAGTGGTAGAATTAGGCCTTCACCTCAGGTCTTCTGACTGTAAAGTATGTGTGTCTGTATATCCCAGGGTTGGCCTCTATCAAGTACGTAATCTGAGACAAAAGGAAGGAAATGGTTCAACAGAGAGATAAGCTAACTATTCATCTCACTACAATTTGAACAGAACTATCCATGTGTTAATATTCCCAAATGATAGATACAGTTAACTACATAAAGATTATGACATTGTTTCTCTTCACTTGTTTGGGCCACTTAAGAATGTGGTAGGATTAACAATGACATAAAGAAATGGAAAGATATCCCATGCACGTGGATTGGAAGAATAAACATAGTTAAAATGTCTATATTACCTAAAGCAATCTACAGATTCAATGCAATCCGAATCAGAATCCCAATGACGTTCTTCACAGAAATAGAAAAAAGAATACTAAAATTTATATGGGGCAACAAAAGACCCCGAATAGCTAAAGAAATCCTAAAGAAAAAGAACAAAGCAGGAGGCATCACAATTCCTGACTTCAAAACATACTACAAAGCAATAGTAATCAAAACAGCATGGTACTGGTACAAAAACAGACACACAGATCAATGGAACAGAATTGAAAGCCCAGAAATAAAACGACACATATACGGACAGCTAATTTTCGACAAAGGTGCTAAGAACATGCAATGGAGAAAGGAAAGTCTCTTCAATAAATGGTGTTGGGAAAACTGGACAGCCACATGCAAAAGAATGAAAGTGGACCATGTGCTATCGCCATTCACAAAAATTAACTCAAAATGGATCAAAGACCTGAAGGTGAGACCTGAAACTATAAAACTCATAGAAGAAAATATAGGCAACACACTATTTGACATTGGTTTTAAAGGAATCTTTTCGGATGACATGCCTACCCAGACTAGGGAAACTAAAGAAAAAATAAACAAGTGGGACTTTATCAGATTAAAGAGCTTTTATAAGACAAATGAAACCAGAATCAAGATGAACAACCAACCAACCAGCTGGGAGAGAATATTTGCAAAACATACATCTGACAAGGGGTTGATCTCCATAATATATAAAGAACTCACACAATTGAACAACAAAAAAACAAACAACCCGATCAAAAAATGGGCAGAGGAAATGAACAGACACTTCTCCAAGGAAGATATACAGATGGCCAATAGGCACATGAAAAGATGCTCAACATCACTAATCATCAGGGAAATGCAAATCAAAACAACACTAAGATACCACCTCACGCCCGTTAGAATGGCTATAATCACCAAGACAAAAAACAACAAATGTTGGAGAGGATGTGGAGAAACAGGAACCCTCATACACAGCTGGTGGGAATGCAAATTGGTGCAGCCTCTATGGAAAACGGTATGGAGATTCCTCAAAGAATTAAAAATAGAGAAGCCCTATGATCCAGCCATCCCACTACTGGGAATCTATCCAACGCACCTGAAATCAACAATCCAAAGAGGCTTATGCACCCCTATGTTCATTGCAGCATTATTCACCATAGCCAAGAAGTGGAAGCAACCTAAGTGTCCCTCGACTGACGATTGGATTAAGAAAATGTGGTATATATATACAATGGAATACTACTCAGCCATAAAAAAAGACAAAATCGTCCCATTTGCAACAACATGGATGGGCCTGGAGCGTATTATATTAAGTGAAATAAGCCAGAAAGAGAAAGACAAACACTGTATGATCTCACTCATATGTGGAATATAAACCAACACATGGACAGAGAAAACTGGACTGTGGTTACCAGGGCAGTGGGGGTGGGGGGTGGGCACAAGGGGTGAAGGGAGTCATATATGTGGTGATGGACAAACAAAAATGTACAACCCAAAATTTCACAATGTTAGAAACCATTAAAACTTCAATAAAAAAAAAAAAAAGAATGTGGTAGGATTATACAGAAATTCAAAATATGAATAATTGGCTATAGTCTTTACCAAAATTCTTTTTTCTTTCTTATGAAGTCAGCAAGCTTACTATTAGTCAATGGAGTACTCATGTTGCCAGCTGGTAATAATTAGTATACATTTATATTTCCAAAATAAGCTATTTTGAGGTTACCCTTGGTTATTAACTCACCTTCATTTTTCAATTATTATGTGTTGAAAAAAAATGATTCTGTCAAAAATGTTGCTATATGTGTGTGGCTAGAAAGATCACCTTGTATACAATTGAAAACTTTCATCCTTTGGTTTTTAGGTATGGTCCCTTCTGCAGGACTTTAAAAAAATGTGTTAAGATCTAACTATGTGCTAGCTATTGGACTAACTTCCTCGCATACATTTTCCCAGTTATAACTTCTAGTGCCAGGGTGCCTAATCACTTTCCTTTATTGTCTCTCACCTACCAGCTAGTTGTTCCTCTGTCTTTTTTGCTCAGCTCTTTACACACCGCCCAGTACCTTCAAAAGCCCTTGCCAGCCAGATATCATTATCCTCTTTGCTGTTAGCTGAGGACAACTGGTATATTCTTTCTGTGAGAGACAGTATGTGTGAGTATCAGGTTCAAGCTAGGTGCCCTAATTAATGATTTCTTGTGTGGACTTACCCCATTCGCTACCCCAAACACATGGCCACACTGCCAGCTCTGACTTCTGACATCTGTATATTTCTTTATCTCTGTCTTACCTCTTTGGCTTCCTGACCTCCTAATAGTGGTAACTACTAGTATGGTCTTATCAAACCTCCCAATACCGCAACCCATCTGGTGACCCCAGTTTTACTGTCACTCAAAGTCCCAGCATGACGTTTTATGGAAAACAAGGCATCCTATTTTTGATTGCTTCACACTGGGTTGAACTACCTGCTTCCCTTACTCACAAATAAACTGTATCATCTGATGTCATGATCAGTAAATATTGCACTAATCTGCAAGAAAAAATGCATCAGTAACACTACTGGAAAATCAAGTCAAAATTGACTGTATAAGATATATGTCTTATGGTGCTCTTTACATTCTTGTTACAACTTCTATTTTTGTCCTTAGAGTTGGGACGCTTATTTCTCTTCGATTAGATATATTATCATGGTGACATTGGTAACAAACATGGCTTCAAGAAGTGAGATTTCCATGTTTTATTTCTAAGCATTTCTTGAGCAGGCATCTAAGTTATCATTGGCTGCTCACACTGTAAGTGGGATTATACAGTTCTGTTGTGGTTAGCTATGTGGCCCAAACTTGATTTCTCAGTGACCAGAGAGACAGTGAAGATAATAGCTCAGGCTTAGATTGGACTGGAAGGACTGCAGCATGATGGGCATAGTGGTAAGAGTAGATTTTGGAACCATACAGATCATTGTTTGAATCCAGACACTACAACTAACTGTGTATGACTTTAAGCAAGTTTACTTAAGCTCACTGAACTAGTTTTTTTCATTTTTTAAAATGGAGATAACAACCTATAGGATTGTTGTGAGGATCAAATGAGATATTATGTATAGCACACTTGTCACTGTGCCTGCCACTGATGTATACAAAGGCTAAGTAACTTGCCCAAGATCACACTGCCAGTAAGTTGCACAGTCCAGTCTGGAACCCAAGTCAGTTTGATTCCAAAGACCCATGCTCTTTCTACTCTGTTTTTTTTTTTTTTATTAGTAATAGGGAATTAGAGCTGCTATTACTTAGACATAGAAGCTCAGAACTGAAAGGAATTCAAACATCATTTATTATGCCATTGATCAAATATGTGAATTCCCTTCACAACATACTTCACAAAAGCCCTCCCAAGATTTCATCATGCTTCCCTTGAACACCTCTAGTTTATCTATAATTTACCTAATCTGTGTTGAGCTTATACTCTCAAAAACAGCAAAAAAACTGTTGTTGTTTAAATTGTCTAAGCGTATTTGTGTTATGTTGGAGAGGACACAGTGGAAGGGGAGGGGCTATCAGAAAGATAAACAAGCAGAACAGGGACATAGTTTAATGAGGAGAAGCCTCCGCCTCCTTCAGTGTTTGTAGCAGGTTTAAACAAATTCATCAATAGAGAAAATCACCGAGGCAGTCTCCAATCCAACATTCCTGTGAACTGATTTTATCATAACGTGCCATGATGTGGGCTTGAGGTTGTGGCACACCAGTTTTAGAAAGAACTGCTTTGACCTGGACCCAGCTCCATTTTTGCTGAAATAAGAAATTTTCCCAGATTCCCATGGGGATTGGGCAGCCTTTTATTGCCATAGTAGAGATAGCTATAACTTTACGCTTGCCCAGAGTTCATGTGGCCTAACCACTCTATTGAGCTTGTTGGGTTGTTTGGGTAATTTGTTTTTTCCTTCCTGTAATTATATTCCGGGGGGCAACCTGTCTATTGTACTCATTACCTGTTGTTCAATACCAACATCTAAGAATTCAGGGCGTTTGGTGCTGGAGTCCTAGTTTAAATCCTCATCGTTTGGATTACACAGCTGAATCAGTGCTCTGAGTTCGAGGAGTCAGACTAACTCTGGAGGCACCCAGCTGCTTTTAGACCAGTGTTGGGGGGTAGTCCTCCATTCTCAGCTCATTTCAATTCCATATCTTGAGGAGGATGCTACTCAGTCCCGTTTGATGTCATAATTTTAAACCACTTGGAATAATATTCTCCTTTGCTTTAATGTTATACATCCCTGTTCATGTTCTTCAGTAATTGAAAGGGATATCAGACAAATTTGATCTGTCTAGCTTTGAGTTATGCTGTCCTTATCTTGGCCTTTGTGTCATTAAGAAAAAAATTGGTATTGATCTTGGACCATACCACTACATTGTGCTGCAATTTTTCTTCCTTGCTAGTGGAATATAAATCGATAAAAGGCAGCTGCTTTAGACAAGGGCCAGATATGGTGCTGTCATTTATATATTGTAAATCCAATGATAGCTGATCAAATCAGTGCCTCTCCTGTTCCAAACTTGACATGATTGAATTGTCAATAAAAAAGATTTTACAGTAAGAGAAGGAGAGCTGACAGTGTAAATGTCTGAAAACCCAATGAAGCTCAATATAAAATGAAACAATGAGCTAGGATATCATTTTATAATTTCCAAAGGGAAAAAATATTTAGTGAATCATGGCTGAAATTGAGGATGATCACAGGAGGGGGGAAGCAGGAATGAAAAGCCAAATAACTTGCATTATAATTTTTGAGAAATCTGAAATGCAAATTTGCAGATGTAAATTTTAGGAATTATGCATTGTACTCACTGAGTTGTTTATTTACAGAAATGGTTCAAATACTCTCCACCTCTTCTCTCCTTCATGCACATATTTTCTAGTGATAATACCCAGTTGCTGGGGAAAAATAAGCATTTCCTTCCCCAGGAGTCCTGCTGAGTTCTAATAAGTGATTTCAGGAGCAGATCTGGTAGAATTTAACCCTGCATTCTTAATGTCAACCAGTAGAGCTCTAGTTTCACTTAACAGATCCATAGAAGTAGTCAGATTTGTCTTTTAAAAGGAAAAACTATACATAAGAAGCTGTAGAACTTTCTCAGAGAGCTACCTCTCTTGGTAAGTGGCCCATCAAACTTAGTTTAGGAAACTAAGATCTTACACCTTGAAACTTGAAGAAATCCTGCCAATTTTTCAAAAGACCTGATTAACCTATTTGCAAATATAAGACCATGGCACTTATTTGTACATTGAGAAGCATATGCAGCCCCATTGGGAGAGACCAGGCTGGGAACTGTTAAGAGGATGCTGTTTCATTTAAAAGCTGCCAGAGGCATGTTTGCATGACGTTCTTGCCTCGGTAGTTGTTCTAAATGCAACGGACCTGACTGGTGGAGAATTGACTTCTGAGAGATGCTTGGCTTCTGAATTTTCAGCTTGAAAACTATAGTCTGAGTTTGTTGGAATATTTTTTGGAGGGCATATTTTCCAAATTTTCTAATGATGACAGGGTTAAAATTATCTTGTAAACCGTAGCACCTGCCATGATCACCACAACAAACTGGTATTCTTGTGTCAGCACCAGGCAGCTTACTGGAGAGCAGATTAATCACCACTGTGCATCTTGGGAATGATTGTTTTGACCTGGGGTAAGAAGAGTCCTCTTCCCTGATTTTAACTTGAGACAATTCAAATAAGATTTAACAGTATTCTCCTCCTCCTTGTTGAGGCACATTACACAACCATTCTCTCCCTCCTTCTGTGATATCTCCTTGAGCTTCTCTACCGCTCTTTTTTGAAGCTTCTCAAAACCACTTGGGCAGCTTGTTATTTGTCTCATTAAACCAACTTCTTCCTTCTTTTGTCCTGACAGTGGAGTTCTGATAAAATTCAGTCTGTTGCTCTCAGGTTATTCTCATGGCTACCATTTACTAAGAGATTTTTACAAGCCAGAGACTGTGCTGTTCAAATTACATGTATTATTTCATTTAATACTTCTAAAAATCTCTATAAAAATTAACCGAGTCTGTAAAGAGAAAAAAAGAGGGCCAAGAATATTCTAGATTCTTGGTTAACACTCAATTTTACTGGACACAGAAAAGAGTAGGAGCCAAACAAAGAAATGGAAAAATAGTGATGAGAAAGGAAGATGGGAACCAGGAAGGGCAGGATCCTGGAAGCCAAGAGAAGTTCAAGTGATATCTACTATGAATAAGACTCCTCAGTCTGTACATTTCTATCCTCAATTTATTGTTCATGCCTTGTACCAAAGGTTCTGTGGGTGGTTTTGGGGAGTCACTGGTTCCCTGAAATGTGATGCAAAATTTCATGTATGCACATGTGTACATTTTCTGGGGAATGGGTTCACAGATTTCATTAGGGACCCATAAACAAAACAAAGGCATGTTGTCAGGCTTGTACCATCAGCTTTCCATTGGACATTTCCCATTGCCCTTTCAAAGCCAATGTGTCTAAAACTTAACCTTTGTACCACCTCCGTGCAAACTACTCTTCTCACCCCCTCTCCCACCTTTTGCTAGTGCTCGTACTCCTCTCCAAGCCATCTTTTGCTTTCCCCCATACGTCCAGTACGTCTCATTGCGTCTAGGATTGATCCTTTCTCTGTTCTTACTTTCACCACCTTCTCTTGGGACCATTCCTCCTAGTGTCTGGATTATTGAGGTTACTCTTAACCAGTATCCTTGCTTCCTAACCCTCTCTGTTTTACGATTATGCCAGATTTATTTTTTGAAAATTACCCTCATCACAAAGAGCATGATATTAAGAACACAGTGTTTATGGGCAGTGGAATCAGACATATCTGGGTTACAGTCCTGATTTCTCCTTTTATTTATTATTTATTTATTATCCCTAGTCTAGTTGCTTAATATTTCTAATCTTCATTTTCCCCATTTGAAATAGGGGTAATGCTAGTACTAACTCCTAGGCTCGTTGCGACGACTCAATGAGATTATCCATGTAAGGAACTTAGCAGGGTACTAGCACGTTGTAAGCTTTCAGGAGAGAGCTATTATTTCCTACTGAAGAACATAAAATGTCCCCCTAATGCTTACCTCACAGCACATAAAATCTTCTGAGTTTTCAAGCCTACCAGAAACTAGTCACCACTGTTACCTCTCCAACCTTACCTTACTCCCTGAAGGCATGTACAAAGTTCTCTTTCCTAAATGTGTTCTCACAATGCATACTTCACTCTCACCTCTGAATTTTCGCTCATGCTATTTTCTCATCCTAGACTGTCTGACCCCATTCGTTCAGCCTTCCTTCAAGCTCCAGCTCCTGTACTTTCCCTGACGGTCGCAGTCCCCATGGTTGTTGCCATTTTCTAATTTCTCTTGTACTTTCGAATTGTCTACGCTGCCTAATTAGTACCTTATAATACGCTGTTCTGCACGGTTTATAGTGTTGCAAAATATGAAGCTGTTCCCATGTTTACTGCTTGTTCACCGTTCATTTCATGTTTTTATGTCTTTTCTATTCAATCAAAGCACCTTGTGGATAGGCATCAGGTCTCTGTTCCATCACTTGCAACAGTTTCTAGTTAGTACGTAATTACTTGGTATATTTGTTGGTTTATTTGGTTGTCACATCAAACTATCAAAGTATGGAGGCAGAAGATATGTTATTATAAACTTGCTGCCATAACTTATTTTCTGTGAACTCAGGTTTTGGAGACTTGAAATCTAGTGCCAAGTTGGCTGGCTTGAGGAATGCCACTTCCCTCCTCTGAGCGCCTCACTTTCCTCATTCCTAGAAATATTTGGTTAAACAAGAGCATTAGGCTAGGTAAACTCTCTAAGTCCCCTGATCTCCTAGGACTCTGAGATGCTGATAAAACTAAGAATCTGCTCCAAAGACCTTACTCAGCTTTATTCTCTGCCTTTGCCCTGGCTTGCTTGGGTTTTGACAGAATGTAGCCATCTCAAACAAGGTTTACGTGCTGTCCTTAATTGAAACTGTTTGTCTCTCCTAGTGAGCAGACAAGCCTTAGTTTAGGAAACCACATCAGCAGATTTCATTCCAGGGTGGGGAACTGTTTCTGACAGGGAGCCCCACAAAATATGTGTGCTTCAGAGAAAAGGGAAAACTGAGTAAACAAATACTCCCTTTGCTAAAGGAGGATGTGGGTTGAAAATCATATTATAGAGGAGGTATCCCGGAGTGTCCTGGGTAACCAGCCAAAAATTTGATCTGGTTTCTCTTAGCATGGGGTAACTCACCACGCCAACTGACATATTTCTCCAGTGACCTCTACATCTGAAAATGTCCCCTAAAAGCACAGCTGTCTGTTCTCCATGCTCCAAGCCTCACTATTTGCCCTAACAGCCTGCAAGATGCCATTCTGCAGATGTTTCTTCAGCATTCCTTGACACAAGGGCATATTTAGGCTCCTTTGCATTTCTGACATTTGTACGATTGAATCCCCTCCTGGAGCTCGGCTGTTGCTTTTATATAGCACAGGACATCCGTGCTTAAGACGCCTGGGCATCGTGAAGCAGCATCTTGATGCTGCTCAACTACACTTTCTACCAAGTGCCTAGATCTGGGTTGACGTGAAGTTGCAAGTTGCTTTCTCAGGATATTCTAGTGAGCAAAATGGAAAGAAAAAACATTAAAATGTCCTCCAGAATTTTAACCAACGAGAGGGCTCTCTGCTGATGGGTGCTCCGTGCACCACTAGCTCCAAACCCTCACTAATTATGCAGACTCATCAGGAATGTCACCTGATATTCTTCCACTTAATGGATGGTTGTGCACCACACTTATTTCATTCCATGTCAGAATTATTGACATGATACTGACATTCACAGGCAAGCTGGTTTTCTAATGCTGGCCAGAGAATCAAAGATTTTTTTTGTTTCCTGACTTTACCTATCCTTTCAGAAAAGCTGGGGGTGTCATTAATACTTAATGCTGCATATAGTGTTTCCACCAATAATACTTTCCCCAGAGGTTAGTCCTCAGAGTACATAGGACAGGATAATTAGGTCTATTGATCTTTGCTACAGTCAGTGTTATCGGAATGGTGATCAACTTTATAAGTAAGATGTGGATATTCATTTTAGTTAAGGAGCTACGACAGCTCTTGTTTCTTGAACGTTCTTTGCCGTAACAGAGGCATTGCTAAGCAGCAACCAGGAGATCCTACAGAACTGAAATCTCTCTTTTATAGGGCTGGTTTTAGGGGCCAGAGTGAGTAGGCGCTGGCTGTGTCAAGAATGGGAAAACTTTAAACTTACATAGATTTGACCCATGGAGCAAGTTTGGTAAAGTCCAAAACTCTGTCAAGGAGTTCTTACCCCTGCTGTTTAAGTTGACAAGTGAATTCTCTGAAAGAGAATTTCTCAGGTGAAATGTTTAGGATGGAACCCTTCTCAGGAGACTCTTCTTTTGCTTCACTGCTCCTCAGAGTGGAGCAGGTAATAGCTTAGCTTGTAGCTGGAGATAAGTCTTAAGCAGGTGGCTTTGACAATGGTATTGGAACTTAGAGAGGTAGATAAACATCTACCCAGAGACCCAGAGAGTCTGGGCACTGGGCAGGATTGTTTCCTCAATTGTCTGCTGTGTAATTCCTAGAGTCAAAGAATATGAGCTCGCCGAGCTAGACTGAGGTTCACAGGGAGCCAGGACACCTTGTGTTTATTGCACATAGTAGCCACCTTGAGCTATTTTCTCTTTGGTTTCCCAAAGAGTGATTGTTTTAAGAAAATGGAGGCTCAAGTATTCAGAGGCAGTAGGTTCAGTTATTTGGATGGTGGGAGTCGGGGAGAGGATGGAGACTAAACTACCAGGCAGGCATACACCAAGTGGGCAAAAGTTCAATTATAAGAGAAATGGTCTACCAAAACCTGAGTCATGTCCCAGGCAGCAAGATCAATTTAAAGTCAAGCTGGGAAGACCTGGACTGAGATCCCTCTCTCTCTCTCTTTTTTTTTTTTTGGTGAGGAAGATCGGCCCTGAGCTAACATCCCTTGCCAATCTTCCTCTTTTTGCTGAGGAAGATTAGCCCTGAGCTAATATCTGTGCCTATCTTCCTCCATTTTGTATGTGGGATGCCGCCACAGCATGGCTCGATGAGCGGTGCGTAGGTCTGCGCCTGGGATTCGAACCCACAAACCATGGGCCACTGAAGCAGAGCATGTGAACCCAACCACTCCACCACCAGGCTGGCCCTTGAGGTCTCTTTTTATCTCCTTGACCCCTATGCTCACCCCCTATCCCTAACTTCCCATAGGGCTTATGGAAATGATGGCCACTGCTTTCCAGACCCACCTGTATATCTGTATACATAGCCTGAGTCAACTATATCAAGATCCAAATTCATTTGAGTTTAAATATTAACAGCATTTTGTTTTCAGATGGCTTTGGAATTAAAAAGGTAGATCCTTCTGGCTAAAATGGTACATAGTTTTGAGACTAGACCTGTCTGCCAGGTACCTCTTCCAGAAGTATGTAAATGTTTTTATATGATGAAGTCCATTGGACACACTCATATCTGTTTCTAGCTTGAAAAAAAACAATTGAAATATTTAGATTCCAATGAAAGTTCAATAAGATTTTGTCCAAATAACATGAATTTTTGTTGAAATTTTGGACTATTTCATTAGTTTAGATATGGCTTTGAGTTTCTACAATAGCTTGCTGTAGCCTTTTTTAATAACAGAAAAGGAGGATTGGAATCTTTTATCACTATCTCCAACAAAATCTCCTTTCCTTATTTGTGTTTTTCTGTTTTTCTTTTTTAATTTTTTGGTGAGGAAGATTAGGCCTGAGCTAACATCTGCTGCGAATCCTCCTCCTTTTGCTAAGAAAGATTGGCCCTGAGCTAACATCTGTGCTCATCTTCCTCTATTTTATGTGGGATGCCTGCCACAGCATGGCTTGATAAGTGGTGCGTAGGTCTGCGCCAAGGATCCCAACCCGCAAACCTCGGGCCGCCGGAGCAGAGCACGCAAACTTAATCACTACACCACCGGGCTGGCCCCTCCTTATTTGGTTTTTAACTAAAATTTTTATGTAAGACATATATTTTAACTAGGTCTAGATGATTGTTGAAGGATTTCTTTTAAGTAGCCTCAATATTAAAGAAGTTATTTAAGCCTGAAATTCTCAAGACAAGTTTAAACTATTACCCTAAACTCTGTGATTAGTCAGGTGGGAATTGTTTGTGGACACCTTAGGGCAGATTTCGGCCTACATGAGCAGTTATGTTGATTTTTGTCATTTCAAAATGGCTAGTTTTCAGAATTAGACTTTTTCTCTCAATTTAGCTTACGTGCCTTGACCTATACTGTATGTAAATGATGTTTGATGATAAAAGGGAGTGAGTCACACTTAAGCAGCAACATCGGTGCCCATTAAGCAGAATATAAATAACTGTTTCTAGATATGAAGTAGTGATTTAAAATGGTCCCGTGGGAGCTAAATTATGTAGGAAAATTTCCTGTGTAATTTTTCTGAAACAAAAAAACAATAACTCTCACTAATTTCAGTGAAGAGAGTCCTTATATCTCTTTAGCCAAATAGATGAAACTCAACTTTATGCTCCCCTTACTCAAACTTGTTTCATTTTGTCTCAGTAGTTTTATCCTCCCTTTCTCCCTTCCTTCCTTTCATTCTCCCTCTTTCTCTTCCTTCCTTGATTTAGGAATGAAGCTCTGTAATTGTAAATATGTTAGCTAGAGATATGTAATTATCTAGAGCTGTATACCAAAGTACAAAGCTTACATTTTAAAATGACTCACAGATAGAGTGATGATGTAAATTATTGTCCAGAAAAGGATACTTTTGAGAGTGAAAGGAAGTGCTAAAAATAGTCAACAGGTTAGTTGATCTACAAGGTATAAACTGAAACTGTAGCAGGTTAATCGGATATATGGTCACCCTATTCAGAGAGATCACTAGAATATTAAGGCATATGTGGCTTCAGAAAGCATCTAGTCTATCCCCTTTAGAAAAGGAAACTGAGTCTCTGAACCCACAATGACTGGTTCTAATCCAGGTCTTCTAACTTCCAGCCCATGCTGCTTTCAGCTACTCCCGCTGCCTCGCCGCTCTAGCAAGATGGAAGAACATCTAGCATAGAGCCACCTCATTCTCATAGTTTTGTTTTTTTCTGTCCAACGAATAGCTTTAAGATGTGAAAATTTTCAGACATGAGAGTCTCCAGCCCCACTTGCCTCCAAATCAGTGCTTCACAATTAAACAAGTGTGCTAATTCTGGTTGAGCCTCCACTGCAAACTCATTGTGATCTTTCCCTCACTTTCTTGTCATTTAGTTAGGATGATAAGTTCACAAAAGCTTAAGCCAATTAGATATTATAGAAACATTCAGATAGTTTAAATTCAAAAATATTTTTCTTTTAAAAATGCAATCAAGTGAATCCTTAATTGACTTTGAGGCACACTTTTCAGTCCAGCGCTATTTGAGTGATCATCTGCTAACCAGCAGGGTAAGGCAATGGAGTACAGTTTTTCCTCAGATAATGAACTTGAGCTTGTGCATCTGGGTGAGAGGTGAGAATGAGTAAGACTCTCAGCTGTGGCTGACATGTTTGAAACTGAACGGAATGTAGCCGAAATAAATGGGCCAGAAACTGGGATTAAGTTTATAAATGTAATGCTCACTGTCTCCTCTTGCTGTTATCCTGTGTATATTCTTTCATCCCTGTTCAGACACTAGATTCATTTGCCCTGGTGATAGGCAGTGTAGTGATAACCTCATTAATGAAGAGGATGGGCTCCAGCAAGACTTTGTTGTCAGAAACTTCATTACCAGTGGTAGAGATGACAGAGAAAATGTACAAATGAGTTTAATGATACATGGTAACAAAGACATATAGAATAAAAATATTGTCAGATCCTAATGGATATATGGATGTGACTGATACAAGGTGCTCAACGTTGACATCAATATCTCACTCCCCTTTTATGTATAGCTCAATAATCATCTGTTGACCAAATAGCATTGCTGGATGCCACCATTGATT
This sequence comes from Diceros bicornis minor, assembly GCF_020826845.1. Taxonomy (NCBI): domain Eukaryota; kingdom Metazoa; phylum Chordata; class Mammalia; order Perissodactyla; family Rhinocerotidae; genus Diceros; species Diceros bicornis. The sequence goes on along the minus strand of NC_080781.1, from coordinate 121,895,990 downwards.
CTCCAAGCCAATATGAATTCTTCCTTTCATTTGTCTATTGACTCCGAGTAGGAAGATGTTCTGCGGCCAACAGTAACAACATTGGCACTTGTTTTACCAGGGACTGTATATTTGGATCACAAAGATCAACTAAGGCTAGGAAGTTGGGAAGCTGCAACCTACCACAGCTGGACTGGCCAGGGAATATGTATGAGGGTGTCTCTAAGTCCCCCTCTCTACTTTCCCTCCATTTTTCCTTCTGGGTTGGTACTTTCTACCTGGTGAATTGATCGCCCTGGGACTTTCTCCTCTCCCATCCAAATAAACCTTTGGATATCTAGGCAAGCTAGCCATTTGGCTTCACAAGTTACAAAGTTTAACAAATGACTAAGAAGGAGCTCCAACATAACTAACTTCATTGTAAGTGAACTTCCTAGAAAGTTTGTTGATGGAGGTATATAAAATTGTAAGTATAACTATGGGTTGGTCAATTATTTCCTCCAGTCATTTGTGCACTTGTTGGTCCTTCCCACTGCCTTATCTCTCCTCGTATTCCTCTTGCACATTCTAGATAGTTGATGTTTCTCTACTTGGCTCTCATTTTGGTTCACTTTCTAGCCTTACTCTTATATGCTTGCAGTTTTTCTCCATCTTCTGTCTCTTCTCCATATCATTGATCTTGTTTAAATGAAAGGAACAAGGATGTGAATAGGAAAAAGAGAATAACTTGAAAGATTTAGTTAAAAACCAACTTTTCTAATGCATTCAGAACATATCTCCATCTAAATGCGTGGCTTGTATTTGTATGCGGGCATACCTGAAGCCAAGAACTATCTTTTCTTTAATTGTGTATGACATTTTATTTTGTGTGTTATGCGTCTTTGTGTGTGGGAAAATGTGTAGGAATAAAGTTAAAACTGTAGGTGCTATTATAAATTTGCAAAGTTAGGACAGGTATTTGGTTGTTTGCTGGTTTTATAATACTTATTACATGCTGGACAGTTTAAATACGTTATCTTATTTAATTCTCACAACAATTCTGTGAAGATGTGGAGTCTTGCCTGTAGTCTCACAGCTAGTAAGTGGTGGAACTAGAATTGGAATGCGGATTTGTCTGGCTCCATAGCCCCAGTCTCTTTCCATATACTATACTGCTTCCAAATGTAAATGATTCTGGGTTTTTCTGCTTCCTGATATTATAGCATATAAGGACCAGGCATATTTCCCCGCTGGCCTCAGTGCTTTTCTATTCAATTTCTTTATATCCCAAGTCTGTAGAGTAATTTTTCTATTTACAAAACATTGTAACCTTTGATTTGTATTTTGGGATTGGACAACCCTTCCCCCATTTTCTTTCCCCAACACATATGGATTACTTTGAAAAATCAAACTGTCATTTGAGACCAAGAAGGAAAGGCAGAGTGTGTTAAATGTCTCCTTGTCTTGAGGGCATGGTTTTCATTAAGCTCTCTGGCTTTCTTGTAGGGAACAACTGTGTGGGCCCAGGCTTATGTTTTATTTTGTTTTATGCGGACATGGTCTCCTCCCTATTCTCAGGGTCCTTTTGTGATCGCTCTATAGTAATGAAGCCAAGTCATGCCAATGGCATTGTAGTGCCTTGGCCTTCAGCACTTGGCTGGTATTGTTAACAGAGCTGCTTTCTATCTGTTCTGCACTAAACACCAGATATTCATCCTTCAACTGCATAGTCATTCACTTTCCTCAATTCCAAAGGATCAAGTTTGCCACATATAACCAGGTATTAAACATAGTGTATCTTTTTCCCAGGATATACTTATTAAAATTTTAGGTTACTCCACATAAAATTGCTAATATCTGACATGATTTTTAATCTGAAAAAATGCTGATTTGATATGGTTCAACCTAATACTTTAAGATAATACAATTTTAAAATAGAAATATAAAGTGATTTCTCAAGGCACTTAATGATGATGATGGTAATAATGATAAAAACTAGCATTTATACAGGGCCTGCTATGTGTCAAGTACTTTATATGTGATTTCTCATTAACTTCTCTCAACAACCTTAGAAGGTTGTTGTGTTAAATTTCTCTTTCAATTTATTCCTACAATACCTTAGAAGGTATTATTATTAATACTATTAGTATCCTTTCTTATAAAGGAAGAAACTGAGTCTCAGAGAGGTTAAGGAACTTAATCAAAGTCATACACAGTAATTAGCAAAGCTGGGATTCCAACCTAGGTCTGGCTGATTCTAAAGCTTGGGCTTTTTCCAACTGTACCATCATTCTTATGTAGTAATTGAGTGTAGGGAATTGTGTATGTTGAGGCAGAGGAAACAGAGTTCACTGGTGACCACCTTCCAAGATAAAGCTATCTGGCATCCAGCTATAACTTTGGCCTAGAACTTGACCTTATATTTCACTATTCCCAAGCCCCAGACTGCCTCTGTTCCCTTTCACTGGTTCCACTCCTTTCCTGAGGCATTATGGGAGAGAGAGTTGCAGGACAGGCCGCCCACTTTTATTTTCTTCCTAGTGTGAGATGAGGGTGGGGGACAGAGGGAGGGGTGGGGAGTAGACCAAGATGAAGCCCTGGTGATCGCCCAGTTTGTGACACTATTACAACTTTCTGTGTCTGTTTGATTTTTGCCGTCTTTCTATTTCCCTTTCATTTGCAAGACTAAATAATAGATCAGATAATTCAAACAAAGGCTACAGCTTAAATTCTATTCTCATATACTCAGCACAACTCCAGGGCCAATTTTGACCCAGATGTGCCTGCTTCTGTATAATCTGGTGAATAAACAATCTCTCTGAAAAACTGATATGATGATGGAACTTGCCTCTCCTAATACTCTACTGATACTTTAATCAGGACCTATTTTAAATGGGCACCATTTGATATCTAATGGTAATATTCCATCTCCGAATACAGATAATATAATAAGTCTATTAGATTTTTGTAAATAAAGCAGGATGTTTTCTGGGCTCCATTACTTTAAAAAACGTACATAGTGTGAAGAAATATGGTAAATGCAGAATGGTAAATGTTTATAGCAGATTTTTTTAATTCTCAGTTTTTAAAAATTATTTTTAAAGGAAGATTAAGGTATAAGGTTGGGAGCAAGTTAGAATTCTAGTTCATAGAAATGCAAGGGACCTTGGCACCAGTCTGTTTTCCATGTTAAGAAAAACAACGTGAAATCAGACTTAAAGAAGGAACAAGTTGGAAAGGAAAAGAAATGGATTCAGTGTTTTGGCCTTAGCGCATTTGAGATGCTCCTGAGACACACAGAGGGCTTGTCTGGAGCTCAAGAAGAAGGGCAGGGCTGGAGGGAGATAGGAGAATCCTTGGAAGAGACCAGAGTTCATACCTGGCGATGGGATGAGCTGGTATAGAAGTTTTGGAACAAGTAAAAAATACAGATTCCTTGGTCTTGCCCTTGCAGGTTCTTGGATGGGGCTTGTTTTTTTTGGAGGGGGGGATTTTTTTTTACTTTTTATTTAACAAGCTCCCCAGGCCTTTCTGATTTGCAGCCAGGTTAGTTCATTGGCTCGTCCATTCACTCAGGACTTGGCTGTTGCTTTATTGCCTCCAAAGGGGATCATAAAATGTGAGAGTCTTCCTCTGTCCTTTCAAAAGAGGGTAGTTTCCAAAGCAAAGCAAGTTTTAGAGATAAATTTTAAGGAAATATTTATGAAAACTCCAGAGACAGTGGAGCCATTTCCATTGCAATCCCAGGCTTGATTTGTTTGTCTGTTTAAAGGAAAGGAAATCATTTTTGTGGACTTAACCCAGATATTGAATAGATAATTTTTGCGTATTTTTCAAAGTTACATAAAGAGTAATAATTTAGGGGAAAAAAAACAAGATACTGGACTAATTTTATTATGTTAAATAAATAGAATATACTTAGCAACTATTAGTGGCTTCCACACTAAAAGTACTGGTTTATTTAAAAAATAAAGCACTATACATATGAAAATCATATCTGGACTTTGAGAAAAATTTGTCTTTGGACAGTAATAGAGGGTAAATGATAGTTCTAGTACAAGTTAACCTGAATCAACTATGGATGCTGGGCCATATTTGAGGTTGACTTGGATATTTTTCTCTAAGAGTTATCTCCAGATCTACGTGTAAGCCCAGGGCACTCCAGGGCACTCTGATTCCTGAATCACGTCTATTTCTCATTTGAAGCAGTTGGAACCATCAAGGATTTTTCCATTTGACTATGTCTTCGGAGAAGAGGGTGCCATTCCTTTCGGGTACATTTAAGGCCAGTCTAATCAAATTGAAAGATGGAGGGAACAGTGGCTATTATAGGCCCCAAAGGGTTAGAAAGGGTCCGTGAACCAGACTTGCCTTCTCAGATGACCTAGAAGTCTACAATGGGACTGTTTTCGACTATGGTAGAGGATTTGGAAATGTCAATTGGTCTAAATTCTTGTTTATGGAATTAAAACAAATTACTTTGGTTATCAATTTAGTCCAGTGTTTTGTTTTGGCTAAGCCCTACTGGAGTCATATTTTACTTTGTGAATTTCTTCTGTTGTGACCTTGCATCTTTTACACATCTCCAAGTCTTCTGCTCGTTCTCTCCCTCTGCTAATCTAGACAGATGTTTCCCGGTGGAGCTGGACACTATTCCCTATTCTCTGGCAGGAATTCTCATTAGATGGGAAACTTAGGAATATTTCTGCGTGATTGATCAATTACTAGTGTGTAATGTATAGATTGTTTATATTAGTAAAGTGTTATGGTTGCATATTTGGGGGGAAGCTTTTAGAACAGTTTTATATATGTTATCTGCTTCTCCAACAGTCCTATGATAGAGAGCGTAGGGTAGGTTTAATATCACCATTTTATAGACTAGAAACCAAGACTCGGGAATGATCTTGGTCAGGGGTCCTTGCCATTCAGCCGTCCTATAGAATCAGGGAGAGGACGAGTCATGGGTGAGAGAATATATGTGCGTGGGCTTTGAAACAGATTTGCAAATCTGCAGGCAGGGGATCATTATCATTCTTAGTTTGCCCATAGGGGGAAAATTATTAAGCACAATCTGAAGAACGACACAGTTCACATAAGACTGTTTGCAGACTGCACTGAGTTACAGAGTTGGCTCTATTTAATATATCATGTTGTTTTGAACATAATGCCTCCTTCTAAAATGCTATTAACTTTTCATGAACTGTTGAGGAGGTGTGTGTGAGTGTGTATACAAACTAGAGTTTCTTGACTTCTCCCTCAATGATAGAGGGCTTTTGCACTTAGCAATGTGCTCATTTTATATACTATGTTTAAGAGATAGAATACGTGATCCCATGAAATGCTGCTCATGTCCAGACCTTCAGCAAGTTAGTTATTCATGTGCATGTTCTATTTGTATTGACTCTCACATTGGGGAAGAGGTTCTAAGGCTTGGGATTTATGATTAAGAGTGTTAGAGTTTATAATTAAGTGTGTTTGGAATGGCCAACAGAAATGAAGATGTCAGCAAGGACTTTTTTTTTCCTCTAGGCCCATTTTCTGTTTCTTAGTTACATTCTCTCACTATCTTTAAACACACACACACACACACACGCACACACACACACCCTAGATGGTTAATTCATTCATGTGCAATTAAACTTAGAATGCAGACTTCTTGGAGACAACACATAAAAAACAAAAGCTTAAGAGACCTATTAGTGAAGTTCATCTTAGTGCCTGAGGTATAAAGAATCTTTACAGCCTTGACAAAATGTATCTCTAAGTGTTCTTTGTTTAACCGAAATGTTCTAATACATGTTGTGTTGTATTTTAGTGTTCTTGACCTTTTAATTAAAATCCCTTGAAATGAAAGCTTTAAGAGATGGCTCATGTTTAGTTGAAGTTACCAAAAATTAGTATTTATTAAGGTCATGCCATCTTTGCTGTCAGTTTTTTAAAAACACACTTGATATTTCTTTCCCTAGAGGAGGGTAAAGAATGATTTTATAGAATTGCACTAGAATTTATATAGACTTACTGGATTCCTAAGCAGAAAGATGCATGTATAAACACATGTTACCACATCTTGATGAAAAATTAGACCTGTGAACCTCCATTTTCCAAAGTAGGAAAGAACGCAAGAAACAGCTCCATTGCTTAATATATTCTCAATTGAACCTGACAAAAAGTCAAAAATGTATTTCAAAGAGCATCTCTGCATGGGCTAGTTAAAGACTGGGACTACCTATCTATCTAATTTCTCTGACTGCTTCAGATGAAAAGCTATTGGTGGTAGACATTTCTCTTTGAATGAAAAGAAGCCCCCTTGGTGAACTCTGATGCCACAATTTTTTTCTTGGGAGATACTTCTTACAAGATAGTTTCAGAATTCATTGATCAGTTCTGCCTTTCCTACTAACCTTGATTACCAGTGCTCAGATCTAGTTCATTTACTCAGGAGATTCTTGTTTATTCATTTACTTGCTTGTAAGAGAAGATGTCATACATGAGTAGACTTCAAATGAAAGCAGTGATGGCCTCATCGCAGCTTAGACTATTTGAAATGGACACATATGTGCTTAAACAAAAGGCTTGCCTCTTCCATTAAATGGCCATTTAATACTCCCCCTAGGGAAAGAGGTGGACTTCAATTCGATTTGGGAATTCTCATCTCAGACATTGGTGGTCTTCTTTGATGATGCTTTTTAATTTACTTAAATTCCAAGCAGACTGCTGACCCTGTTTTGTTATCAAACTGGACTTTCCTACTATACACAGCTGTAATGGCTCTCTCTAGGCAGTCTTTCCAGAATGCACTTAGGAAATTTTCTGCTTTTGCTTTTTGAATCTGCAGCCCACTCTACTATTTGCAAAGCCATTAGCATGTGCTTTTTTCTTTTCTTTCTTTCTTTTTTTAAAAATAAACGACCATCAAAAGGGATTTCAGAACAAAATGGACCCAAAAATGTTAGATTGACATTACTCATCAACTTACTGCCTGTCGCCAGACACCATAATAACCATATTTCAGAGTTGTGCATGCTTGATTGTTACAATACAGTGGATAAAATCAGGGAGTGGGACTTGGAATTCTTTGCTCAAGTCCATAGAAATCTGAATGCCCTGATGTGTAATCTCTAATATCTGGGCTAATCTGGTATTTACAAAATATTGCCTGTTCTCTGTGTTGGGAAAATGAACATTTCTGCGGTACATTCAGTAAAGATCTTTGGCTCTGAGGAATGCTCAGATGGTGGAGGGAGGTCAGGGGGACCTAAACAGCCGTCCAATCACATGACCACAAAATTATTTTTATCTGTTCCAAATACTGAATTAGACTCTTTGGTTTTGTTTGTTTGTTTGTTTGTTTTGCAGTACCACAGTTTCCCCAAGACAATCAATCTTGGGAGGCCAAATAAAGAAGGATTTGGAGGTACCACAGGTCAAAGAAAGTGCAAGGTCAATTGGCCATCTTTGTTCAGAAGGGTGCTGACATTCTAGGTGGCTCACACTACATCAGTCAGAAAGCAGAGGCTTCTCTCCAAAGTCATTCACGTTCCTTTGTGTTGACATACTGACTCATCAGGGCACCTTTGAAAGCAATGGGCCTGTCCTTCTAGACAGGAGGCTAAACAAAATGCTAGTGGAAGACTCGGCCTTTCCTTCTTAGTCTCACTCCAGAGACATTACAGCTATCTGAAGCCCCTCCTGGGTGTAACATGCTTTCCAAACAAGAGGGTGAAGGAAAAGCTATCAAGGAGAGCTTTGGAGAGAAGGAATGCCTAAACTGAAGCTTTAAGGGTCAATAAGGATATGGCATGTAAGAACAGACAGGGAATTCAAAAAAAGGAATTTCAGGCATAGGGAACGAACAGCATGTACAAAAGCCATGTGGCACCATATACCAGACTTACAAAGGTGAATGTGATAAAGCCCTGCCCTTGCGAAGCTCACAGTCAGTAGAATACCTTTTCTGACTTGCTTTCCCAGTAGTGAAGATGGCTTTGTCCCGATGTACTCAACTTCGAGCCTTGCACCCGGGGCTGGCTTTAGGAAGGTGCACGTTGTGCGGTCACACAGCGCTCTGTACTCAGAAGGACCCAGGCCTTGGTTTAATGCTCTGCTGTTGCCTGCTTGAAATTCTTAGTAATATTTTAACAAGGGATCCCACATTTTCATTTTGCACTGGAGCCCACAAATTAGAAGAACAGTCTTGCTAGTATCCCGTACTACTTTAACAAGTGTTGGCCTGAGGTGAAACAAAAATATCTGCCACCCTTTTTGTACTCTTGTCTTCTACATGCCACCCCAGTGTTGTCCCAGTGTGGGAAGCTTCAGATAAACTCATTCCTACCCAAGTTTAGAGGACTTAATGACTTTTCCTTCCAAGGACAGTTTGCCTTCTAAAAGAAGATAGCGGGCAAAGGGTAGTGTTCAAAGGAGTGCATTTTTAATGTGGATTTTTTGTTTTTTTCTGCAAAAGGTTTTTTATCATAGTTATAGCAACAGCAGCAACAAAAGCAACATTTGAACTGTGCTGTTTACAAAACTCACTCTTGCATATTATTCCATGCACAAGGCACAGACAGTCTGATGGTTTCTGTGTTTTATTCCTAAAAGGTAAATAAACAAGCTAGATTGATTGGCTAAGCTCCCTAGAACAAGCATGTTCATCCTGTGTCCCATGGGGGTCAAATGCCTGTGCTCAATATCTAGCAGTCTTGTTGGTGGCTGTAGGAGAACTGAGCCCTGCTCCTTCCTCCCTTGCCAGCATCAATTAAGGTGGAAATTTTGAGTACCAAAGCATACAGAAGGGAAAAGTAGTGTCAGGCTGAGTGGCCCTGTTCATCATGTGGGCACCTACCACACAGGCCCATCTAAGCCAACTGGCGCTACGATGCATAGACCAGGCTTTCCTCTCTCATGAACACCATCATCGTACCATCTGCTTGACCAGAACCTCTTTTAATTATTTACAGTCTGATCTTTCACAGAAAGAATGCTGGTTTGCTCTGTTATTTTGGCTAGATAAACCTAAAATGAAGTATAGAATCTTAATGTGTTACTGAGCTCCACTTGAATTTAAAATTGACCTTTCTTTGTTTGTGCTAAAGAAGCATTATAAAAAGGGATTTTTTGACATTTTGACAAACTTACTCTATTGAGAAAAGATTTGTCAACTTGAGACGTCAGGAAACTTAGTATAATTTTTTCAGAAAAAAGGTAATTTTTTCTTAATAGCTTTGAGAGGATTGAGAGAAAGCTTAAGAAGAATAGGAGAAATTAGATTTAACAATCATTTATGCACTTTAGATTCAAAAAACAAGACACTTGTCCCCTAGCCTTTAAGGAGACTCAGGGAAGTGGGGCGGGTGATCAGACAAAATTCCACAGGCAGGTAATAGGAAGAAATTTAGCTTTGCAGGCACAACACCAGGTTCAAGTAAGCATGGCAGCAGGTGATAAATATGGTAGAGGTATACTCATTCAATCCCCTCTAGGCTTTTTATATGCTGGGCATTGTGCTCCGTTCTATGAATAAAAAAGAATATAATAAGGTGTTTGCTCTTGAGCTCAAACTCTAGGTGGGAAGAAAGATATGTACCCAATTGGCACATCTGTTTGCAGCTGAGCTCATCTGACTATAGTTAAGAACTTGGAATTCTAATCCAAGGCTTAGGGGCAGGACACCAAGGAGCAGCAGGAAGGCAATCCAGAAGAACCAGAGTTCTGGCCAGGAAGCCAAGACAGGAACTCAGTCAGGCAAGACAGAATGTCAAGACAGGTGCAGGATTGTGGAACTAACCGGGATACAGAAATCACAAGGAGTTACCAAAGGCCTAGTTACTGCAACTGGGGTAAAAAGCCAGAGGAAGACTACAGGCCCAGAGAGACTTGACACTGAGCACTGTGCTTCCTAGAAGCTTCCCTAGCTTTGGACGTTATCCTGAGCCTAGGTAGGACTGGGCTACTAGGGGGAGTTCTAAGGAGGCCTCGTCTATAGTCACTCAGAAAATAGTGGTGATAAAATTGAGTTAGTTTAACTGTGAAGGCAAAGCTAAAAAGTGTTATGATCTGGAAGACTGAAAAAAGGAAAAAGTTGTCTCTGGCAGTTTATAAATTGTACCACTTAAGTTTGGAAAGATGTGTTCTCAAAAATCCTTATTTGAGTGGTGACTCCCCAAGTAATTGAGGCAATGGATATTAGAGAAACCTCACCTAAAATAAGCACTGAACTGATCTATAGGAATAGAGAATGTTCCAGACTTTGACAAGTCTGCCTTTTAAGTAGTTTCTGTTTTGAGTCTCAGATAATGTATACCCAATTCCCAATTTCCATGCTTTAACTTAAAACCATTTGTCTTCTCCCAGTTCACCCCATTCTTTGTATTACTATAGCTAAGGTCTAACTTGTCAGTACATTTCTCTTCAGGCACATTTAGGGATTTGTCATACATGGTGGAAAGTCATATTTTTAAACTGGGTACTTTAAATACCGTATTACCTTAGGCTTGATTTTATACTTATACTTCAGCATACAGAAATAAAAATTTTGTTGATGTATATTGAAAATGGCTCTTATTATCTTCTAAGTTTAAGAGAGAAAATCGAAATTACTGAGATATTAAACTATGAAAAATGGCCCTAGTCACTGCCCATGAGGACTTTTGCTCCATGGAATGTACTTGAGTCCATGTACTGTATAGATGATAACTGTTAATTCTAGATGCTTATGAGAGGGCTGTCCCGCTCTTTCTCATATTGTAGCAGTTCAGGGAAGTACAGTAATATTCTAGCACATAATGCGCTTTTCAAAAGCTTCAAGATAATTTATATTACTTGTAATATAACCTTTTAAAAACAGATTTTAAGTTCATAAGTATTTAGATACATATACAAGATAGTAAAGTTGTTTTACTGGTTTTTTTCTTTTTGAAGATTTGAATGAAAAATTACACTTCACTGGCTAGTTTTCATGACAATCTATCTTATCGGACCTAAGCCAGGTTGTTCAGAATAGAAGCTGGAAATTTTCTCTTGTCTCACCCTACCATGACCAGACATTGCAACGTGAATTTGAAATTGAGACCATGTGTGACCCTTCTCCATTTATTTAATATCTAATCCTAGCAAAGCATAAGCAGACTCTCTACCTTGGTAGTTTTTCATGGCTATGACCACTTTATGTGAATTACCACAAGGGAAGGACATGGTATCTGACAGGCAGGTAAAGGATAGTCTTTCCAAAGGACATTGTTCCTGAGGAATATAACGGCTTTTTAGATGTTCCTTGCATTCTTTTGATTATATCAGTTGTTTTCTGGTTGGAATAGCTGTATGTGTCTTAGATAAGTTTTTGAAAACATTCCATGATCCACACATTAGATTCTTTTCGGTTGGCATATTTTACGCTGAAACCGCCATTTTGTTGACTGTTGATACAGAGCTTGGTTCAGTTAAACAAATACTTATTAAATACCCCCCTCTATGTCAGGGTCTGAGGTAAATACTAAGGCACAAAGATGAGAAAGACGTAGTCCCTATCCTCTAGGGAGTCACAGTCCAGTGGGGAAGACAAATGGATAACTAGATATTTTCAATATGTTGTGAGACTCAGATGGAGTCATACCACAGGTACTATTGGAGCCAATACAGATACGTTGTTTCTGCCTCTTAAAATGTGTGCTACTTGCTAGTTGCTAATAGATTTTTAAATCTTCCTTAAACGAGACTGCCAGCCCTGGTGGTCTAGTGGTTATGATTCAGTGCTCTCACTGCCGCAGCCTGGGTTCGTTTCCCGGTCAGAGAGCCACACCACCCATCTGTCGGTTGGTTGTCATACTGTGGCCAGCTGCACGTTGCTGTGATGCTGAAAGCTATGCTACTGGTATTTCATATACCAGTCACTCATGGTGAACAACTTTCAGAGGAGCTTCGAGACTAAGACAGACTAGGAAGAAGGACCTGGCCACTCACTCTGGAGATTGGCCACGAAAACCCTATGAACAGCATTGTCTGATACAGTACCGGAAGGTGAGAAGGTGGTGCAGAAAGACCAGGCAGCTTTCCACTCTGCTGTACATAGGGTCACTAGGAGTCAGAATCTACTTGATGGCACAAACAACAACAAAAAACTAGACACACACACAAAAAACTAGACTGGGATGCCATTAGCATCTTCAGCCACTTAGTAGCCAACCTTTTATTATAGGGAAGAGTATTTACAATGGGGATGCTGTTGAGATCAGATACATTTAGGCTTTTGGACCATTGTGGAGGCAGGTTTACAACCCCAATTCAAGGTAGTTACTTTTGGTCTTTCTCTTCCAGAGGGTTGAGAAAGAACAGCCAGTGAGTGAAAGCAGGAGCAGGAAAAAGAATGAGAGAAAGCTAGAGAAGCACTGGGAGGAAGGAATAGAGAAAATAAAGAGGCACATATGGTGCACTCTTTCTCCCCACCCCCATCTACATGCCTTCAAGGCTAAAAAGGTGAGTGACCCTGGTGGAGACTTCGTACATTTTCAAGAAGCTATATTTAGCTGTCTACTACTTCTATTCCTTCTTAGCAACTTTCACACAAACGAGGCCTCCTTTGTGCTTAGGGACATTCTCAAGCACTTACGTTTTTCCCTGGAATTCACAGGCCCAGCTCTGTTCTGTGTTTTATTGCTTTTAGCTTACTTCCTGTTCTCTTGATTAAAAACTAAAGCCTCTGTAGAAATGATAAGAAGTTAAAAATGAAGCAGACACCAAGCATTGCTTACTGATGTCCACACCCTGTCCAGGTGAAGTGAACCTTGGGCAGCCGGGATAAAAACATTCAAGGTAACCAGCTTTCTGCACATGTCTTGTTCAAAAGAAAAAGACGTGCTTTAAAGGCTTTGCTTTTTGAATTTTTTTGTGGAATTATTTAAATAAGTTTAGAGCTGTATTTTTTTCTTTCATTCTGCTGTCTCGTGTGCAGATGGAGGAGAAGCCTCCTATATTAGCTTGGTTTAAATGATGCTAAAAGGAATACATTTGCTGGCACTATCAGGGGGCCGAACTGAAAATGATCACCTCCTACAGCGTAAGATGGACCGGCTCTTTCTTTTCACCTCCTGAGGGCTGAAACACTCTCAACTTTATTAACAGGAACTTGCAGGGGCAAGCCTGCTCAGCTTATCTAGTTCCAAATGAACACTTTAATTCATCAAAAGCTTACAGGGAGGCTATGCAGGTTTATAGAAGAAATACTATGGAAAAGCCTCTCAGAGGTCCAAGGCAGTGATCTAGTTCTGAAGTTAGATTGTTGGTTTTCCACACAAATATATGGGCTGTTAGCATTGTGAGCAGACTGCAGTTGCAGCCTGAGGGGTTGTGTGTAAGATTGGAGTCCGTAAAAGGATGTATGCAGGGTACAGAGTTAGGATATCCTGGGTTTGGTGACTTAAGAAAAATATGTGGGAAGTCTGTTTAGATATAAGACTTGGAATATATTTACTAAGAGTATCAAACCTTTTATTTCACAAGAAGATATGGTTAAAGTTAAATATATCCATCATAGTAGTTAAGAATTCAAAAGCAATAGAATATGCCATCACAATAGAAATTCACATATTGAATGGTTTTGGATTCTCATTAACCTCTTAAAGTTCTTAATAGAAATTATGTGCATATGCCCATACATGTTAACTATAATAAGTTTTTCTTTATATATATTTTTATTCACACCTTTAATATCATAGCAGGGTATTCAATTTTTGGATTTAATTATACTCTTTAAAAAACTCCCCAATTTATAATGGGTACAGTGTTTTAATTAAAATGTATTTCTACCAAGTCACAATGATAAATTTCTTGGAGAGGCAAATAATCAGCTTGTAATGTCAGCTTACTTTGATGCCGGGAGTTGGCTTTTTTTTTTCTTTTTGGTGCTAACTCGGGATAATCATAAACCGAAAGATTGTCATTATCATTTTATTACATTACTCTAGTTAAAGAGAATACGTCAAAAGGAAGATTGTGTTGGGCAGCCCTTTGCATAATGGCCTTTTGTTACAAGGAAACGTGGCTCCCTCCCCTGTGTGTTTAGAACAACGCAGGATGCTTCTGGCAGCTGGCCATGGAGTCCGTCCTGGCTTTGGCAAGAACAGATGGTTTTGGGGCCTGTTGTTCACATTCGATTTCCATGTTACAAATTTTGAATGAAGTCTTTACTGAACCCTTTGTCCTGCAGTCTGCAGCTCCTCACATCAGGGGGCAGTTAGGCGCCGTTCCTGACATGCCAATTTGACACCCGAGTACTGCCATTTATCCAGAACTTGGAGTCTCCCTACCTCTGGCCCTCTACTGGATGGAAGCAGTAAGTGTGGGTATACTGCCCTCTGGTGTCCAGCTTGAAGAGGTGCCGAAAAGTCAGAGCTCTGAACTCTAGGAACCCCTGGAGACAAATACTTCAGCTCTCTTACTGGCACTTGGAAGCAGCTATGGAGGTGACTGTCTGAATGCCAGATCCTTATCAGAATATGCAAGTGCCGTGGTCTGTAGACTTTTAACTCTGGGGAAGGATCTTGGACTGATCCATTTCACTACCTTCATTGTCTCATTCTACGCATTTATTGAGCATCTAATACGCTTTAAATTTTTAATTCAACAGATATTTATTAGCACCTACTGTGTGCTAGGCAGTGTGCTCTGAAGCTAGGAATACAACAGTGTAAAAGATACAGTGACAAAGAAAAAACCCTGCCTTAATAGAACTTAAATTCTATTGGCAGGGCAGGGGGTGGAGGGCAAGGAGACAGCAAACAAGGAAATAAATAAATAAAGCAATTGAATATTTGTGGTAAATTCTGTGAGGAAAAAGTAAAGCAGAGTAGAATTAAAGAGGGATGTGCGTGGTGGTGATATTTTAGATAGGGTGGTGAGGAGAGCCTCTCCAAGGAGGGAGAAAGGAGAACTGAATGGAGTGAGGGAACAAGCCATTGGGAACGTGCTTAGGGAACTGAGGCCAGAGAGAGGGAGAGACTGGCCTAAGGACTCACAGCTTTTTCATGGTAGAAGTATGACTAGAATACATGTGCCCTGATTCCAAAGCCAATGTTCTTATCTGTTAGCTGTGTCCGGGTAAAATAACAGAAAAAATAATTATTGAGCTTCTTCCATATATCAGGTAGACAGCTAGACCCTGGGTTAGGAGGAGACACACAAGCATGAAATGAAGTGAATTCCCCGTTGTTAAGAGACTTAACGTCTAAATACTTTTGTCTGACAGGTATCTTTTGCATAGAAAAATCAACAGTCACCTGCATGAATGGCACTCTTATTGCTCAAATATGACATTGTAATCCTGTGGTGTCTGGAACTAGCCAGTTGAGTGCTAGGTGGCTTGTGTGCCTTAGAGGATGGGTTTCCTGGGTAGCTGCAACATCTGGTCACTTGCTGTTTCTCTCCCCACCCCCACCCCAGAAGAATGGCTGCTCCTTGTATTCTCTTGGACTCCGGGTTCAGAGGGAGGGGCTGTCTTGGCTTGCTTTGAAAGGAGACAAGTCGGGAGGACTCTGTGGAGGGAAGATCTGTATTATTCACCTAGTGGTGGGGATGATGCTCAAAGGTCATCAGATTCAGAGACAGGGTCAAAGCATTAATGAACTGGAGCCCTCATCCACATGGCAGTCCAGTCACTTAGGATAGACGGAGGAGATGCTGCCTTTGTTGAGAGCCTGCCCCACGTGCACTTTCTGTTATGCCCTTGGCACTCCCTGCTTTTACCTCCCAACTCCCATTCCTTTCATGGGGCTATCTATACTGTGTGTTTTGGCCTAGGATCTTTCTTCAGAAGAAATAGCTTCCTGTTCTCATTTTTTTTTTACATAATGGTTCAAAGATTGGATGGGAGGATTTCTCTAGTTGACCTTTAAGGCCTGATTTTCATCTCTATAAAATCTATTATCATATGTAGATATGGTGTCATATCTGACAGCCTAATTATGGACATGTCTTTCAACACACCAGTAGGTGTGTAGTAGGGTGCAGTGGGTAACTGGTTTAGCCTTTACTTACCGCTGGTTTTTCTACTACCAAAGGGAAATTTTTTTTTAGTGAGCATTTTTGGAGTAAAGAAATTTCTAGCAGAAAACATGTTGTTTTGAAAGATAAGTATATTTCATCTCCCACAATAGCATACCCTTTTCCGTCTCCCCCCAACTCAGAGAATGACACATTTGACAATCAAAAAATGAGAGTTTGAAATGAAATATGATGAATGTAATCTAAGGTCAACTTTTAGTATGGCCCATGTGAGTGTAATCAATCTCCTGAGGAAATGATCGCCTGCTCTTCCCAGGGAGAGAAATGTTCCATGTGGTTGGTGGGAGGGGAAGAAATTCTTTCTTTGCCTCTGGTGCTTGCTGATATCCAGGACCTCTGTGCTACATGTACTTCTTTCCTGGGGCTTTCAGATTCATTCTTATTCTCTCTCCCCCTCTTCTTATTCCTCTCATTCTTTCTCTTTCTCTCTCATAAATCAGCCAGTATATCTTTTTTGGCTGATCTCCACTTCTATGTCATCCAGCCAATTGACTCCTCATTTATCAGTTAACAACTAATTGTGTACTGATTACCCTAGCCTTCTCCCAGCCCTGGCTGGGGAGGAACCTGCACTCATTGACCTCATTTCATTGTATATCTTGCATCAGCACTGTTTTGGAAATAAGTGATAGCCTTGGGGAGCTTAAATAAAAACAGCAGTTAAGCAGGAGTTCCCCCAAGTTTTTAGCTGACTGAGAATTTTTCCCTTTTGGAAATTCTTTCACTAAGTGCTCTCTGCTCTCATTTACCACTTTATTTGGTAAAGTTGAAGGATAGCAAAATGATCCATTTGTGCTGATTTTAAAATGATAATAGCTTATATGTACACAGTACTTTAAAAGCATTTTTGTATTTGTCTCATTTTTCTCCTGTAACAACCCTGTGAAGCATATGGGATCATCCCTGTTTGGTGGTAAGGTAGCAAGACATAGTTGAAAGCATTGCAGACTCAGAAAACCTGGTCTTGGTTGGCAATCCTTGGAGGTGACAGGTGTCCCCTGAAGACTCTGCAAGTAGGTGTTCTCTGATAATGAAACTTTAAACAAGATGCAATATATCAAGGCAGAGAGGTATCACTGGAAGGTATTAACATTGTTAAAGAAGTGATATGTCAACGAGAACAGAGGCTGGAGAGAGTAACTGAGGCTATTCTGCAGAGCTTGTTCAATTCTGTCTAAGGGCATGGGTGTCTAAGGGCCAGTTCCTATGGCAAGTTTATCTTCATTGTGGAGATGGTTCATTAGATTACAAAGACCTGATGCCATTGAACATTTACATGATTTAACTAACTCATTTCATAATGATTCCAGGCTCACCAATCAACCTTCTGATTATAATTCATCTTTTCATGTAGCTTATCTATGGAGAATGTGGCCAGAGAATGTGAGAATCTAGTCCCCCTAGTAGTAATAATTCATATTGCAAATGAATACTTAGGCCTTCTTGTTGCATGTGCCAGTTTCCTGGGAGCTTTCTTAGCATGAGTCAGATGAATACTGGGACACTGACAAAATCAAATTTCTGGATGGGCAAAGCTGAGGACCAAACTTTGGACCATAATAAATTTGTGAAAGTTAAGCCTCCGCTGTGAAGCCTTGCCTGGTCAATTGGCCTTCCCTGGTGACATCTTTTATTATCATCACGCATATGTTCTTCATATGTTCTTTCGAACATCTAAGGATTTTTGTATTTATAGGCTGCGTAACCTTGGGCAAGTCATTTCTCCTCTCTGAGCCTCAGTGTCTGCATCTTTAGAGTGCTTCAGAAACTGTATAAATGTAAAGTAGTAGTATTATGATGTGGAGGAAGAAAAAACAGTTTTGAGGTTTGGCGTCAAAAGTAATTTGCCTAACATCATATATCCAGCTGATGGCAGCCAAAAGTAGCATAGGACCCTCACTGTATTCTTTTCTACTAATGGAGGTGCACAGGGACCAGAAGTGGTCATGGTGTGAGGTAGGGATAGGAAGGCAAAAACGGAGAAAATTCTTGAGTAAGTGAAGGGGATGTGGCTCTTGTATCAGAGGTGAAACAGTGAGGCTGAGTTCCACCTGAGAAGAGGGAATTGGTCACAGAGCATTGGAGAATTTGTAACAGTGAGAGAGTGCCTAATCTCACAGCTGAATCCCTTGGTGCTCTCTCCAAGGATTCGAAGAGCTCCCTAAACTCAAGTTTTGCTTGTGCCTACCTTCTAGGTCTTAGCTCAGAGCTCACTCAAGAGCAGAGCTTCTCCCCTAAATTTCTGTCATGCCCTCCCTCTGGTTGTTAGATCTCTTTACCTGGGAAGCTAATGGCATTTGCCTTGGACTACTGCAAAAGCTTCTGTGTCTTATGTATATATCTCATAAAAAATCTTTGAGGGCAGAGACATATGCATCTTTAATTTCCAGGGGCTAACACAGTGCCTGGCAAAATGTTAATGAAAGCCTAAGTCACTGATTTAGTGTATGAAGGTCTGTTTGTGAGTGGGTCTGTCCTATCTTCTTTATTCCACGTCCTGATGACGATAAGAGTAAAACAGAGAGTGGCCAAGGGTATTGCAATTGAATCATAGAATGCACAGAAAGATAGATCATCTAGTTCCACCTCCACATTTTACAGATGTGGGCACAGAGGTCCAGAAGATTGAAGCCACTTGCTAGGATCATACAGTTAGTGACAGAAGTGGGACCAGAAGCCAGATGAGCTGATTTAGGATAGGATAGGATAGACTAGACTAGGATAGGATAGGATAGGATAGGATAGGATAGGATAGGATAGGATAGGATAGACTAGACTAGGATAGGATAGGATAGGATAGGATGGTAATTGTTGAGCAGAGGACTGACCTCACCTCCACTTGGCAACAGCCTGGGGCCCTTTAGGTGCCTTCCATTCTCTGTTTGGTCCACCCTGTTCAAAACTTCTTTGTACTGGAGCGAAATGGTTAATTGGATTCCTAGTCATTTGGAACCTGGACCACTTGTCCAGTGTTCCTGCTGTCTAGAACCAAAGCCTGATTGCTAGAAGAAGTAAAGACCATCCACAACATGGTGGGGAAAAAATTCCTAAAAGTTAATCATTGTTTCATACAGTCATGGACTTCAGCATGGGACCCTCAGAACCTACGTAGAATCCAGGAGTATTTCCTTTAGATGGCTATTGCTCATGAGTGAGAGAAAAAATGTCTACATTCCAGTATCAGGTTAATGATATACAATTGTGTCAGACTCCTCATTCCTTTGACTTTGGTAAATGTTAGAGGCTCCAATCTGTTCTTCCTGGATGTAATTTTATGAGTGGCTCGGGTAGTATCATGGACCAGGGATTCGAATGGCCCTAGTTCTTTAAATCTATAGGAAATCCTATAGAAATGGAATTCTGCTGGGAACCCACTGCTTGGTGATTCTTTTCTATTGCTATAAACAGTATTAAGCATCAAGTTATTGCTCATCAAACCTGAGAAAGGAGTTAAATAACCACTACAGGTAGAGGCCTATGGTAATTCCCTTGTTTTTGTTCACCTACCAGATGGACTGTGTGTGCAGTTATAAAATATTTGACTTTGAACTTTTTATTACTGAAGATAGATGCTTGATTGTGTTTAAAAATCCTATGGGAGTTTCACATATACTTTATAAAATATGTATTCTTTATTTTGACAGGATTATGTTTAAAATAGCCTTTTGATGAAAGACATTTATCTTTTCTAGATCTTTTGTCCCTGATGATTTGCTGTAACTTTTCATAAATCAAAGGGCTTATTGATCTATAGATTTCTTATTATACCATGCATGAATAGCTATTGCCATATTACTGGAGAAACTGACTGACATATAGTCAGGGTGAAACGTATTGATTTTCATGGACTACAGTATTCTTTGCAGAAAGAATATGTTGAATTTTAATTTCCTGAGAATGTCAACTCCCCTTGCCTGTCAAGAAATTAATCTGGGCTAGTGTTTACTGATGTAATAGCAGTCTCACATACTTGATCAGATAGCACGTCATCTTAGTACATCAGTATCTCTCAGAGGCATTGCCAATCCTTGTATTCAGAATGCCATCTTTCCTTTTGATGGTGTGCACTTAGCACCAGTAAGAAAGCAACCAGTAAATGCAAAAATCAGTACATAATAAGCACATAATAAGCATTTAATTTTAGATATCACTTACCGAGATCTTACTAATGCTTGGTATAGTATCAAGCTATCTATCTATATCTATATTTATATCTATCTATCTATATCTCATTTAGTCCTCAAAATAAATCCTGTGAGGTAGGTATTATCATTTCCCTTTTATAGCTGAGAAACTGAGGCTCAGAGAGGTCATATAACTTGCCCATGGTCATACAGCCTGTAAGCTGTAAAAAGTGATAGAGCTATGGTTTGGACCTAATTTACCTGACTTTAGAGTCTACTTAGCTGTACTGCTTCTCACAAACAGGCTGGAACTGGCTTTGAGATATTCAGATCTACCCCGTCACTGACAAACAGCAAAGTAAGACACCCCACCCCCGCCACTTCCCCAACCAAAGGAGGAAGAGAGAATCATACCCAGTGAGAAAGTCTGTGCTCAAGCAGTGCTATCTTGTCAGCGGCTGTCTACATCCATAAGTAAAGCTCCCTAAGGGAAGTTTCTTCCAGGGAAGTTCTCATACCAGTTTATTCAAAGACCTGAATTTAAAATGGGACCACCTCAACATTTCCTACTGATTTACTGTTTCCTAAAGGGAAAAACCCAGTGGTTACTTAAAAAAACAAAACAAAAAACAAAATGCTTAGGCAAAAAGGAATGATCGCCGAGAATAGGCAAATCCATAGGGACAGAAAGTAGAGTAGTGGTTGCCAGGAGCTGTAGGGGGGTGGGGAGAATGGGGAGTGATTGCTAATGTGTATAGGGTTTCTTTTTGGGGTGATGCAAACGTTCTGGAATCAGACAGTGGTGATGGTTGCACATCTTTGTGAATATACCAAAACCCACTGAATCGTACACTTTAAAGGGGTGAATTTTATGGTAGTGAATTATATCTCAGTTTTTTAAAAAAGGAAATGGAACGTCTACTTAGGGCATCCGTGTCCTTGGGGGTTCATAGTGCTTTGGGATGCCATTTGTGGCCTATGGCTTTTGACCAAAGAACAGCGGATGACTTTGAAACCAGCTCTGCTCAGGAGCTGGTCAGCATGGGCTCCTAGTTACCAGTGGAGATTTTTAACTCCCTGATTACAAATTTCCTATGAAAGTCAGAGGGCCAGTTGGGGTCCCTACCTTTCCGCAGGATACTCACTCAGGTAAAGGCTTTTTTCCCCTTAGAAAAAATGTGAATAGTTAAAGTGCAACTTTCCCAAATAACTTGATTTATCTTGAAGTGCAGCAATTTGCTACACGTGCGCTTTTCAGAAAGCACTAATCAATTCCAGGTGAGAATCGGTTAAAGCGCCTCACAAATTGATAGTGAGGTCTTAAAACGGCTCAGCAGCTTTGGAACGTTAAATTTACTTGCTGTAAATTTGGAATAAGAACATAAAGAATCACTTTCCAGCGAGATGATGAAAATTCATCATGGTCATTATGCGTTTCTTCAGAAGCACACTACATTAATTTTCCAGCTCAACTAAGTGGAGGAAGTAAGGTTTCTTGTTACTAAAAAGTTGCTCTGATGTTTAGAGAGGAGGTCCAATTCCATTAATGAATCCAGTCTGCTCTGACTTGCGGTATTGTTTAACGTGTCCTAAAAACCCTAATGTTGATAAGGGTCATACAAACCAATATCAGGGTTTTATCCCCTTAAAACAGGCCCAGAAGATGTTTATAAAACTTAGTTTTATTTTTCAAGAATCCAAATGCTTACAGTCGGCTCTTGATTATCCATGCTAATGAGGGAGAGCAGTGGTTCGGCTCCTTGGAAAATAGTATCTCTTTGCCTTTGGAGTATGTATTGCTACCCATTTGACTCTGGGGGATGCATCAGAATGAAAGAAGGAGGAAAAGAAAGAAGCCCGCTGGTCAGCATCTCCTCCTCAAAGTCTTCTTCAGATATCGGTCCTCCTCTAGGCCGTGCTGGAGAACAACAGCATCACCTCTCAGCCCAAAGGGGCCTTCTGCTAGCTAGATGAAAAAGCAAGGCAATGAAGTGCATCAAGGTCAGGCGTTCTTTCACCGGCTTTGCTTAACTTTGTTCATAAGAATTTGAAAGCAAGGTAATCCACCCTAGGATACCTGAGATTTGCTGGCTTATCTTTCTAGGCCCTGTAAAACACAGTTTTCTGTCTCATCTTAAAGGATGCCAAAAAGCTTTGCAAATCTACGCTGTGGTCTAGAATTGCTTCACACCTCCTGAAATGCAGCCTACGTTGTTGTGAATGGTAGCAGCTGTTAAACAGCTCCTAGAAATCCTGCCCAGAAGTTCAGATCAGGAAGGGCTAGTCGTACCTTGGCTTCCTGTGGTGCCAGCATCTCCAGGCCTATGAACTCTTGCTCTATTTGGCCTCTATCTGCTTGTCTTTCCTGACTAAGCTGAGTTTTAGGACACCTGTACCTTGGATACCTTTTTTTTGGCCTGATGTCTGCAGTGGTTGTACAGGCCTTTCTGTCCACCCCCTGCCTACTGACCCCTTGACATCTGCCGGACTCTGCTGGCCTTACAAACTCTCTAACCTAGCAGGCCTCTGCTAACCTATCTCCTTGCTGTCTAAGTTGAACGCTTTGGCAGCCTGTTTGTGTAGATGTAACACCTATTCTTGTGACAGATCTCTATTTGTTACCATGGGAACTAGGCACGAAAAGTCTATATAATAGGCATCCAGTCTCAATCTCTATGGTCATTTCTTGGTTGTCAGTGTTAATGGAGGGAAAGTAAGGAAGAAGGTAATGGAGGGAAGAGACATAGGTAATCTGATAGAGTGGATGATCCAAAATTCATTTGTGTTTGATGTTGGAATGGACATGCACTGTCCATCAGGCAGTCATGTATAGAGACTGCTCTGAGTCTGGTTGGGACTTCTGCTTCATAGGAAGGCACTAGGAGAGGATAAAGAAGAGGAAATGGGGAAAAGGAAAAGAATAAGAGGGAGAGAGAGAGGATAGAGAGGGCGGCATGTGGAATAGGAAAGGTGAAGAGACGTACTGATAGGCAGTGTGTTCCTGTGAGTTAAAGCAGGTGGAGCACTGAGCGCTTCCAAAGGGAACCGGCTTGCTCTGCTGGGCCCTCCTTTTCCTTCTGTTCACTAAATGCTAACCTCAGATTTGCATTTCTATCACAGTTTCAAGCTTGATTACTCTAACAAGTGCTCCTCAGATAGATAGCCACCTTTTTATTATCCTTTCTGTAGAGATGAAATTTACCAAGTAGTAGTAATTACAGTGAAGGTCCCAGCCCCTAGCAGAGAATGTGAGCGTGCAGGTTATGTGATTAGCCACGATGTTGCTTTGGTGCTGGGTCAGGGGCTCAGGACTAATATTCTGTCTCCCACAGAGAAGATGGAAAGGAATGTTTGGGGTCTTCAGTAAGTAGGATCCCTCTGGTAGCATTTAGGGCTGTCTCTGTTTGGAGCAATTGCTATTTGGGGAATGGGCTCTCTGATGAATCACTGGTTTGCATGTTTCATGGAGGTCTTTGCAAATGACAGTGCTTCTGACCCAAGAGGAGTTATGAATTTCTGTCTTCGGAAGTGCCAGGAAAATGAAAGCCCCCAGGAACCCTAAATAAGCCTTTAAGGGCATAGTAGAGGTTGGATTTCGCACCAGGCAGGAAGTCCCTTCAGGACAGGAATCGTGCCTGATTCTCTTTCGTGCTCTTAGCACCCTTAGTGCAGACCCTGCCACAGAGCAGCACTCACTGTACACAGGAGTGGAGGTGGAACCGGTCAGGGCAGCTTTTAGCTATTGCATTTCCCTGGCCTTGTCCGGTTCCCTCATTTCCAACTTGCTTCTTCCCCACCTTCCCAGGGCATGCTTACACCTAGTTTCTACTTCGTCAGCCTTGTCCAAGGGTTTCAGAAGAGAAGTCTACTCCAATGTATCACTTCTGCCAAACAATCTGGAGTTCACCTTTGCAAATAGAAGTCAGCTAGCAAAGATAGTGGTGCAAGTTATTTGCTCAGTTTGTCGGAAAAGTACTTTATTGGTCTCCTGTCCACCTGGCCTTAAAGTCATTTCATGGAGTCCCCACTTGCCTCATTTTGAGCTGTGACACCTGGCTCAGCTCTAGCCTCTGTGATCTGGGCAGTGTAGCCAGCCAGCTGTGACAGTCACCATCTGGCCTGGCCTTTCACTCTTCCTACATCAGAATTGACTAATGTGGCAGGAAAACATTCTCATTACATTTTTGTGGATGAGACAGACCAGTGGATTTACTTTTGCAGGGAAGGAAATGAGACTGAGAGAGATTTCCTTCTAGCCTATGTTGCCAGAGACTCTTCATCAGGGAGGCAGTTGGAAAAGGAAATATAGAGCTACCTTTGTAGATGCAGAGGATCGATTCAGAGAGAAAAATAATAAAAAAAATACAGAATTAAAAAGAAACAAAATGTAAGGCTGTAATCAAGGGAGGAAATACAATATCTTTCATACCGAGAACATCGTTTCTGCAATAATTTTCAATAAGTCAGTGAGAGCATTGTAATTCCACAGGGCATAAGATATGAGAAAAACAAAGTAAGTATTTGGAATAAGCCATTATGGAGAAAGGTCCCTGATGAGTTGCTATTCACTATGACTATACTATAATGATACTAAAACAGAAATCCTTTGGAGCCTCCTTTTTGGAAGTTTTTATCGAGGTATTCAAGTTCATTGTTCTTCTTCCCTTTGGGGTAACAACAGCCCAAGTAGACTGTGAGGGGTTTGACTGAGGTGGTGATGTTGCCCATTGATCTCCTTCTAGACCACTAGCAATAGAGCGTGCTTTGTTCCTAGGTTAAGAACCACATTTCTGAAGGGTGGCTGTCACTGAGACTGCAGTTCCAGTGTTGCAAAAGCAAGTTGATAGATAATTATATGTTCCCATATGGATTGCTTTCAGAGTTGGGTAATTATTGTGAAACTAACCAGCTGGAACTCACAATTAGCTCAGGTCCATGCTTTCCAGGCCACCAGCAACTACCTGTCTTTCAGGCAGGGTAATCTTGGACACAAATTAGTTCTCTTAAATGTTATAAGACAGAAAGGCATTTAAAATGAAATATGGCTGGACCCTCTAGAAAAACAGAATCTGTTATTAAAACAAAGTAGAAAAGCAAATATCATACCTTTGAAAAAGCCTCTTATAGGAAGGACAAGTAAGAAAAGAGATACTCTGTAATAGTTGTGGCAGGGGCAGTTTCAAAGTTTAATATAATTACAACTATTTCTTAAGGTTAAAAAGAGATGAACTTTACTATTGAATGGTTAGGAAGCTATAACCTGCTTTTCTAGCCTCGAAATAGCTTTCTCTTTTTCTCTTCTTTTCCACTGTTATAACTCAGAAAAATCTAGTGGCTCTCCATAGCTTACAAGATCAAACCTAAACTCTCTAGCATGGCATCTAGGTCCCTTCCCAGCCTGGCCCCAACCTGCTTCCAGCCTCCTCTTCCATATGGTCCCCATAACCATCTCATTTCATCTATCCATATGGCATTTATAGAAAGGCGCCATGTGCAAGACATTGCTAGGTGTGTCGTGATCTAACGTCACCTTACTTCACTTTGGTGGGGGCTTTATTAGTTCACCATGCATCCTACATGGGCCCCATTAAAAAAATAATGAGATGCTGAGTGCCTGGGCTGGGGTTATAGCCATGGCCTGGGGGGAAGAAAGGGGCTAGGATGTTGTGGGAGAGGGAGGAGTTGAACCAGTGAAGGCGTTTGAAGAAACACCATTGAATAACAAAAATGATGGATATGATCCACCCCCTGTTTTTGATTTTCAGTGATTTTCCAAACTTCTATGAACTCACCTAAAATCATGCAAGGTGAAATTAGCTAAACAAGCTGTGATATATTAACACAGTGGAACATTGCATAAGAACATGGAAATGTGTATGTGAGATAATGTTATTAGTAATAGTTAACATTGATTGAGTACTTATTATCTGCCAGGCACTGTTCTAAGCGTTTCGTATGTATTTTATCCTGTAACCCTCACAGCAACCTTCTGAGGATGGGTGCTATTATTTTCCCAATTTTATAGGTAGAGAATCCAAGGTAAAGAAAGTTTAAGTGACTGGCTCAAGGTCACATGTCTAGCATACAGCAGAGCCAGGATTTAAAAGGATGTAGTATTCTGGCTCCAGAGTTCATGCTCTTAACTACCACACTACAGCTGTCTCTGTACATGAAAAGGAGCATCAAAAACATAGCGATGCACATTTAGATACATTGATAAAGACAATTTGCAGTGATGCAGATGAATGGATTTAATGTCAAATTAATTCTTCAGCCAAGAAGTTTAAATTCATAAGAAAAGGAAAAGAGTGAGAATAGTTTAGTGTCACGGAGGTCAAGGGAAAGCAATTTAGGAAGAAGGATATCAACGGTGTCAAAAGTCAACTGAGTTAGTAATTAACTTAATAGCTTTAAGCAAGTCACTTAGCCTCCTTTGTAATTGTTTCCTCATCAGTAAAATTTGCTCTTGCCTTACAGCTATCTTTTTAAGATTAACGAGATGATGTTAATAAAGTCCTTGTAGTCTCCTTTGATAAAGACTTTTCCAAAATACCAAGCACAATTGCAAACCATTTCCTAAGGGGTAAAACTAAAGGCAGAATATGTGTGAATTTTCCAAGTCTTGTGCTGTAGTCTAAGATGTTTTATGTCCTTCAATTCTGGTTGAGTGGCAACATAACCTGAAATGTCTTGGTATTTGGAGGGAGAGAAAAATAAGCAGATTACTCGTTTGGTGTCATGTAGACAAACCAGTTGATGGATTGACTAAGTTTTTCATTTTTCAGCATTCATTGTGACACAGTGTGAACCATCCATGATGCCTAGTCAGTATCCTTTGATTTCTCATTCATTTGTTCACTCATTCATCCATTCATTTAACAAGCATACATTGAGAGCCTCCTATATACTCAGAACCTATCTAGGTGCCGGAGTTAGGAGGAATGAGACACATAGTCCTTTCCCTCAGAGCGCTCATGCTGGGGAGATGGGTTTGTAAGTGTAGAGTGTCATTACACTTCAGTGTGTACAATTTCATATGGGAGGTACACACAATGTACTATGGGAATGCAGAGGAGAGAGAGATCAAGATAGGTAGGCTGTTGATTCTTTTTCATTCAATTGGAAGTTTTGTAATTGTTTTCTCTTTCCCAGTGAACAAAATACTAATGGGTTGAGAAGTACAGAACACAACTGAAATTTCTTAATCCTAGCAACTATACACACAGGAAAGACTTCTAGGCCTTAAGGCCCTGTGGTTTTGTAGGTAACTGCCACACAAGTGTTTCCCAGCCATCATTACATTTGGATCTAGCTAAACTCATATCCAAATACTTTTGATGTTCTCTCTGATCACTTATATAAGCCCAGTGCCTTTGTCACATCTTTGTATAACTCTTCAGAGTCCCACCTGCTATTTCTTGAATCATCCATAGGCTCTATTCTCTTATTATATTCAAACCAAACTCTCAGAGGCATCCAGACAGTCCCAGGTCAAGAAGATAACCTGGCATTTCCAGTTGAGTGTGTCTTGCATGTCTTTGGCTCCTATATTTAAGTTTGATTTTTTTTTATATTTTTATATTTTATATTTTTACCAAGTGGGAGATCGTGATAATGCTAAAATAGACTTTTTATGTTCATCTCACCCAGGCCAAAAAGTACTTGAATACTATCTTAAATTTTCAGTTGTTTATATTATCTAATAGCCACACTGCTGTTTCAATTAATGTCAATTGCTCAGGGTCCATTACTAATTTTGTTTCCAAAATATTTATCTGTAATGGAAAAAAATCTTTGTGTAAATCTTTTCTGATGGTTACATGTAAGTTATAGCTCAACTATAAGCAACTACAGAGGGGGGCTATCTGAGGGGTGCGACCTATTAGTTCTCTCTTTGTTAGTGCTTCTTTTCCATTTTGCTTTTGGCTCTTTGGTTCGCATCCCTTCATAAAGAAATGGTAACAAGTAGTTCAGATAGCTCAATCATCCCAATATAATTCTCTCACGCTCCAATGCATTGCTGAAACTCAATGGCCTCTCCTGCTTTTGACCCATGTGAGTTTTGGGGGGTAGAAATCATAAATCTACAGCAGTTAATATGTGTCACCATGACATGGCTGTCTTGGGTAGTGT
Organism: Diceros bicornis minor; assembly: GCF_020826845.1. Taxonomy (NCBI): domain Eukaryota; kingdom Metazoa; phylum Chordata; class Mammalia; order Perissodactyla; family Rhinocerotidae; genus Diceros; species Diceros bicornis. Next base: position 121,867,722 of record NC_080781.1, on the reverse strand, counting down.
GCAGACCTTTTAAAAGTAGGGTTTTGAAAGAGTTTAACAGATAGGCCACTGTGTTCTTTACAAAACAAGCTTTTTATTGCTAATGGACTTTATAAATAGCTCTTATGCAAGGTAGTTCCAAAATACTTCTCTCAGCAGGAGAAAAGGTGGTATGATAAAACAAGAGACTGGGACTCATGAGACTTGGGTTTTAATTCCTCCTCTATCAGTTTCCTCATCTATGAAATGACAGGCTTTGATAATCAGCATGCCCAGACCTAGCTCTGCATCAGACTTGCCTGAGGAGCTTGTTAAAATGCAGATTCTTGGGACCAATACCTAGAAACTCTGAATTTATAGGTCTATAGGGCCTAGGAATCTGTATGTTTAACAGTACTCCAGCAGATTCTCATATCATAAGTTGGCAGACCAACAATGTCTAGGAGTCACTGAGTTAGATGATTTCTAAGTTCCATTTCAGGTTTAAACATATATAATTTTAATATCAAAGATTTCTTTTTTTTTTTTTGTGAGGAAGATCAGCCCTGAGCTAACATCCATGCTAATTCTCCTCTTTTTGCTGAGGAAGACGGGCTCTGAGCTAACATCTATTGCCAATCCCCCTCCTTTTTTTTCCCCAAAGCCCCAGTAGATAGTTGTATGTCATAGTTGCACATCCTTCCAGTTGCTGTATGTGGGACGTGGCCTCAGCATGGCCGGAGAAGCGGTGCGTGGGTGCGCGCCCGAGATCCAATCCCGGCCGCCAGTAGCAGAGCGCGCACACTTAACCGCTAAGCTATGGGACCGGCCGCAAACATTTCTATTCTAAACAATAGATGAAAATAAGCAGAATTGATAAGAGGAAGCTTATAGTAATATTTTCATGCCAGGCTTTTTTGTTCTGAAATCACAGTTCTGGGTGTCAGGCCGAACTAGAAGATGTTGGTAAGGTTGTGGGTCCAGCAAATGTGCTGGAGTCAGGGTTCAGAGTTCTAACCTGGGAAGGAGGGTGAGCACTGTGAGATCACGATTTCAGGTCAAGAATTTGGGGTCCAAAGGTCTAGGGCAGGCAGGAAGGTGTAGAGAGTAGAAGAAGCCTACCTTACAGAAGTTGGTTGAGATTTGGAATGCAAGTAAGAAGTGGATAAAGAGGGATGGAGACCAGGAGAATAAGAAGAAGATCTCAGTTCTTGGAATGGCTGATGGTCCATGCATTAGTAAAGAAAGGATGTGACTGTCTACTTTCTGCACTGATTTTTGAGTACACTCAGTGCTGTAAGAGGATGAGAGCAAGTGTATGGACTGTAATTGGGACAGAAATGTCTCTTAGGTCATAAAGTATTAGAGAGGCACCTGGCCTAGTATTCTTCTGACCTTGGGACTATCACTGCCAAGGGCTGAGGAAAATGATTCTGACTGGAAAGGGATAATAGCCAGACAGCGTGGGCAGAGAGATAGGAATATGGAGATGGATCTGAAGGAGCCTGGGTCATCCAGCTCAAACGACCCAGAGAGATTTGATAACATGGAATAATGAACAATAGTGAAGGATTCTTGGCATCAGTAGCTAAATTTAAAGGAGAGTCTCTCCACTTGATGGTTTTCCACAAATAGCGATGACCTGTATAGGTATATTTTGCTACTCCGGTTGAAAACTCAGAAAAATAAGAGCAGCATACAATTTATTGTCTTACATGCTAGCAATAGGACACTCTGTGGATCTATGTGTAGCACAGGTGGGGCAAATGGTGCCTGAGAAAGGTTCTGGGAAGGGCTGAGGAATGTTTTATGTAATTCATGGGAAGGCCAGGAGGGGGAGCCAGTCATTTGGTTGATACCCTATACTCATCTGTGTGATGAGATTCTTTGAGACAGTGTTTTGATCAGAAACGGCAATGAATTTAGTTTATAATATCTCCTCAGTTTTCTGTTATATGTTATTAAAAGATATATTTAGAGTAGATAAACTATAAAAATAACTCCATAATTACAACCCTGAAAATTTAATGTATCACAGACTGTAGAAGGCTTCTTTGATTTGACAGAAAAGATGTCTTTGACCATTGTTCACGGTGCTCATTTGTTGATATTTGCTATGCACACATTTTTTCCCTTCTGGAAGACTTTTTATTTTCCATTAATTTTGCGGATTTATCCTTTCTGCTGATAACCTTTAAAAATAGTTCTGGGCGTTGCATCTTTCTTTAAGCCCATAAACCAATGCCCCTTTTAATTTTCTGTTTTGAAATAAATATATACTAAATATCATAGTTATCAGATATCACGACTTGTGTCTATGATTTTCAGAAATGGTCAGAGGTGCCTTCTTAATAGCTTAGTTTTCTGTTTCCAGGTTATCTCGTTTTCATGGTGATGCTCTCAATTTTGCCAAAGTCACCCATGTAATTAATTGTTTATGTCCAATTCTGTAGTTTCCTTGTCAATATACAAATACTTTTGCTTTGTTGGGGAAAGATTGTGTAGTCACTGACTTCTACACAATACCAGTTTTTATAATCTTTTATGCTGAAATGGATTTTTTTGACAATTAAGAAAGGCAGGCTAGACAAAGAGAAGAATCTTGAGCTTTAATGTTAATAAGATGGTCGGTCCTATCTGCCTGTTTACACCAATCTCACCATATCTAGTAATGGGTAGTTGGGGCATGGAAGCAACTTACAGGGGCCTCCCTGAGAACCTGAAAATACTGAAAATGAAATTGCCCCCTAAGAGTTAAGGTAGGAAATCAACAAGTTATGAATGAGAACAGAGCTATGCAAATTCCCTTTGAAGAGACTGAATTACAAAAGAACAATGTGGTTACGTATTATTTGTATAACTTTGTAAAGCATAAATGTAGAAAAAAAACTGGAAGCAAATTGCCGAAAGTTAACTATTGTTGACGATAGTCGGTGGGAATATGAGTGATTATTATTTTACTTCTTTGAACTTTATTTTTTAAATTTCAAAAAGAGAGAGAGCAAGACTGAGACAGAGACAGGCAGATTTAATGGCTCTTAGGGAAAAAAGACCAGACAGTAGCCTGATTGACAGTGTTAACACAGTTGAAGAAAGAATGTGTCAATCAGGGAGTGGGGGTCGGGGGCTGTGGGTCATGAAAGCAGATAAAAAGGAGAAAGTCACAGAAAAAGATAGTAACACTGAGCAGCCCACTCTGCCCAGGAGAGAAATTGCCTTGTACGGCTCTGGACTAGGCACAGAGGCAGCATAGCAACGTGGTACTTACCACATAGGGCCTTTGTGAGAAAAAAAGAAGATAATTTATATATTTAGCACAGTGCCTGAAACACAGTAATCCCTCAATATATGTTAGCTATCCTGGTATATGTTATTGTAGTATCCTATTTTTAGAGATGTATTTTAACATGATACCATTGTTGAACATTCAAATCTTATAACTTGAGTTAATATTGATTCCATGTTTATTAAGCATGTTTTGGATTATAATTTGGCTTCCCATGTTATTTACCAGTAGGGAGATTATGTGAGAATCTGTCACTTCGTGAATTATATTTATCATTATAAATTGGTACACTAGCATTCAGCTTTGATTTAGCAGTATTTGGAGGGTTTGATAGTATGGGTTTGATCAATTTGGAACATTGTCAAAATGAGTTTTGAGCCTCCAAACCCTAGGCATTTTTTTATTTTAAACATTGCCCTTTGTGGTCTTGGTTGATGTGAGTCCACCCCTGAGAGAAGTATGTACTTGATTCTGGACCTAATGAGGTTTCCTAGAAGCTAGTCTTCCAGCATCCCCCAGCCAGTTAACTCCCATCGTTTCTATCAAAAATTCTACAGATTAAAAATAAAAGTCTCATGCTCTCTTTTTATGTTGTTTGCAATTTCAGTAAAAGTGAATATGCCATTTCAAACTACCTTCCTCTCTCCCTCTCTAAGGAGAATCTCTAGTATCCCATATTGGGTATTAGACAGAGATGCTTAAGAGGTCAGGCTGTGGAACCAGACAGACCTCGCTTTGAATTCCAGCTCTGTACCACTTACTAGGTGTGTGGCCTTGGGCAAGTTACTTCTGCTCTCTGAGCCTCAGTTTTCTCATCTATAAAATGGGAATAATAATAATACCCATCTCATAAGGTGGTTGTGAGGATTAAATGAATTCATAAATGTAAAGAGCTTAGAAATAGTGCCTGGTTCAAATGAATGTGCTATGCAGATATTAGTTGTTTTGTTGTTAGTGCTGTCAAGTCAATTCTGACTCTTAGGCGGGCCTCCTGTACAGCAGAGCAGGATCCTGTCTGGTCTTTTTGTGCCATCCTCTCACCTTCTGGCACTGTATCAGACAATGCTCCGCTGCTACTCATAGGGTTTTCATCATCAATTTTTTCGGAAGGTGGTGGCCAAGCCCTTCTTGCGAGTCTGTCTTAGTCTGGAATCCCTGCTGAAATCTGTCCACCATGGGTGACCCTGCTGGTATTTGAAATCCCAGTGGCATAGCTTTCAGCATCACAGCAACATGCAGCCGCCACAGTATGACAACCGACAGACGGGTGGTGTGGTTCCCTGACTGGGAAACAAACCTGCACCCAGGCTGTGGTGGTGAGAGCACCCAATCTTAACTGCTACACCACCAGGGCTGGCCTAGTTGTTTTACTGTTGTCATTATTGTTATTAGTCATCATTATAGAACCAATCTGCTAACTTCATGTTAACCAATGACATTCAACCTGGATTGTCAATATTGGCACTGGTTCCAGGGATGCCATGGCATTCTTAAAACAAAATGAACTTTCATTTTAATTTAAAGGAAAAAGAGCACATAGCATTTATGGGGGGCTGGGGTATGATGATAACATCAACCAAAATGAACTGATGAAAGAGACACATTTCCAGCGAGATTGGGACCAATCGTGGTGAATCTTTTCACCAGGTTGCTTGTGAGCAGCAGACCTTTCTTGGTGTTGTTATGTGCTGGCAGGATGCATCAGCACCTTTCTTTATGATATACTCAGATAAATACTGACATACTCAGATAAATTAACATTCTCACCTGGCCTGACTCATTTTGTGGAAACAACTTGGCAAGCCAGTGTGTGAGCTGACCCACATAACCCCGTGGCTAAAAAACTGTACTGTATACCATTGTACTTTTACTCTGACAAGCATTGAGAAATGGCAGATAAACTTTTCTTTTGTTTTTTCTTTTTACGGCAACATTTGCTGACCTCCCCTTGGCATTCTTTGAGAGGCACACGGAAAGAAGACTGAAAATTCAGTAGAGGAGGAGGAAAAGGACACAGGAAAAGAGGCATGCTATAATTTGTCAGCATATGAGTATCAGTAACTTGTTCTATAGTAAAAACTCAGATCCAAACAGTTCTTAAAAGCTTAAGGACATAGCATAGGAATGGGGCAGGCTAATTGTGAGTCTATTACAGGGCCGATTTGAACATCATTTACATTAATATTCCAATGAACTATTAATGTTATGGTGTGCCAGGACCACATGGCACCGATACTTCCTTTTCCCTCTCCCTGCCCAAAGAATTTATAGTCTAAGGAAGAATAGAAAACAATTCACTTCTTTAGTTAGGTTTCAGTCGTTACGGGCCAGAGGTATTGATCTTAGTGACTCCCACAGGCAGATTTTAGAAAATGACACACGAATTTTTTGTGTGTGTGTGAAGAAGATCAGCCCTGAGCTAACATCCATGCCAATCCTCCTCTTTTGGTTGAGGAAGACCGGCCCTGAGCTAATATCTATTGCCAATCCTCGTCCTTTTTTTTTTCCCCCTTTTTCTCCCCACAGCCCCAGTAGATAGTTGTATGTCATAGTTGCACATCCTTCTAATTGCTGTATGTGGGACGCCGCCTCAGCATGACCTGACAAGCGGTGCATTGGTGCGCACCCGGGATCCGAACCTGGGTCGCCAGTAGCGGAGCGTGCGCACTTAACCGCTAAGCCACGGAGCCTGCCCCCCAACCTTGAATTTTAATTCATCTTTTTGTGGCACATGTCTCAAACTGGAACAATAACATTTTGAGGGGTTTTTCCTGATCTTCCTGTCTTTAAACAGAATTCTCAGTGATGTCAACTCCACTGTTCTAAACCCCACGATCTGGAATTTATAGCTCGGTTGAGGCCAGTTAGGTCAGCAGAAGAGGACACAGTGCAATTGTGCTGTGTCTTCCTTTTTACTGGAATTGGGGTTGCCCCCAGGCCTGCACAGAGGGCCCCCAAACATGTTTAAGGCAAGTGCTAAGCAACAGGATCAGAAGGTCTCATTAGGGAAAGCAACCGTAACTTGTATTTTAGAGATTTTCTTTAAAATGCCCAACCTCAAAATCAGCTTTTTCCAGGCACATTGCCAAATTACAGCAATGGGCCATTTAAAAAATGCCCACTTAAACTACGTTCTCTTGAATGTAGCACTGTGGCAAAGGTCCTTCTGGCAGAAAGCCGCTGTAGACGTCAGATCACTCCAAGCAGTATTTTAAAATAGTGCCCAGGCCTTTTAGTAATTTAGGTGCAGTTTTCTTTGAACCTGGAAAATGTCAGTGTAGCAGAAGCAGGCATAAATGGGGCTGGCCTGGCCAACAGCTGGATTTCCTTTCTCGCAGATGTTCCCTTCACAGGGGTTAAGCCTTGAGAGTTTATATTGTCCCTTATCCATCTGTCCGGATGGAATCATCTTCCATCGATTCATCCCTTCCCGCCGTTCCTTCCCAGATTTAAATATTAAGTTGAGTTTGTGGGCGTGAGGGATGGAGGAATTAAAAGGAAGGAAATTCATTGTGACCTATTGAGGGTGAAACTCCTGGAAGATAAAAACCAAGCATCTTGGGGCCGGCCTGGTGGCACAAGCGATTAAGTGCGCGCGCTCCGCTGCGGCGGCCCGGAGTTCGCTGGTTTGGATCCTGGGTGCGCACAGACGCACCGCTTGGTGAGCCATGCTGTGGCGGCGTCCCATATAAAGAGGAGGAAGATGGGCATGGATGTTAGCCCAGGGCCAGTCTTCCTCGGCAAAAAAAAAAAGAGGATTGGCAGATGTTAGCTCAGGGCTGATCTTCCTCACAGAAAAAAAAAAAAGAAAAAAAAAAAAAAGAAGCATCTTGCTATGAGGAAGATCCTGTGCTCAGTTTTTCCCCCTTATCCGGAATAGCAATGGAGAGGTAGTGGCAAGGGCTGCCAGAGGTTAGCCAAAGAGTGTTCTAAAACCACAGGCTTGGTCTTCTGCAAATAAAGACTTGCAATTTGTTAGAAGCTTGGGGACAAATGGCAGCAAAAGGTGTTCATGTCTCTGATGCTACAAGTAACTGAGGTAGCACTGAATGGCTTGCTTCCTATTTCTAGCTCAGGACTAGGGGCTCTCTCATAGATTGTAATATTGCAGGTGATGGTTGCCAGAGGTACTCAGACAATACAAAATGGGAAGCTTCTTTCAGGTTGTAATTCTAGGATTATTTTGATTGCTGGCTGTCCATTTTTATAACTTCCTATTAAACCCATTTTCAAATTTTGTTAAAATAATCAGCTGTTCAAGATTGTTTGGAAGGTCAAATTCCATTAGGTCACCTAGTCCTTAGTCATTACCATGACACGTGATTGTTTTGTTTTACAGTACAATACAGACAGCCCTGGTGGCCTGCAGTGTCACTCCTTTGTGGAAGGAGGGTGGCGTGTTCTTGCATGAGTGGCATTCAGCATTTGCTACAAGGAACTGTTACATGTCCTTTGTGTAGTTATGTCTTAGGAAATGTCCCTTTTAAAAACAAATACAATTGAGTTTTTAGTAAAAGAGGTGTTGAACTCATTTCTTTGAATGTGCACTGGGGTTTTAGGCTCTTCAGATAGTTGCTGCAGCCCCTAATAATTGCTACAGACCAGAATTCAGGTAGCAGCCAAGCCTCAGAATTTAGCTGCTTTGGTGCAATAGCTACCAATTAATAATTTATTCAGGCCTAGAGAGATTAGACGACCTGCCTCATAGATCATATTGGTACTGTAGTATTTTTTCTACTGCTTCTCACCCTTCTAGATGTCAGTTTAATTGGTTCTCATCCAAAAGTTAAGGTGGAGAGAATGAGGTGACGTGGGTTATGAAGGAGGAGAGAAATCATAGGCAGTACCCAGGTATGTACACACTGTAATTTTGGATACATAACAATAATTTTCTTCTTAAACAAAAGAAAGCCAATGTCGAAAAGAGGTTGTCAAACACCTCCTGGAAGAAGGAAGAAAAGTTTGATTCCTGAGAAGGACCTCCATGGAGTCACCTTTACTTACTCTTAAGTTCTTCCTTAAGGAAGAATTCTTTACTTTGGGTGCTTGATGGTCAGTGAATTGTGAAGCACTTCCGCTTCTGCCTGTAACGTTTTTTGACTCTTTGAGAAGCATCCAGCATTTATCAAACCCTCCAGCAGTCAAGTCATAATTGCAAATCATAGTAGTTGCTTCAGTGCCTCGATGGCCCTGTAAGAAAACTGAGGGTAACAGAGACTACCATGCCCAGCCTCTCCAGGGACATCTTCAGAGCAACACTGCAATTTTTCCTACCAGCTGACTTGTTCTGTCAGGTTCTAACCTTAATCCTGGAGATTCACTCCTCCTCCCACATTGTTCTCTTACGTAGACTCATACCAGACACACACACACGACTCAGTTCTAATGTGAAGGCAAAAATCATTTTATAAAGTTTATAGAATATAAGAGCAGTTTGCTAAAAGTAAAACATTCACTCTTTTTGACAAGCTCAGGGGAAAGCCACATGGTTGACCTTTGCTGGTGTTCCGCCCCTTCCCACTGGCCATTGAATTCGTCGGGAGTCACTGTGGTGATAGTTACTTTCCTGCCAAGTCTTGGCCTGCTGCCAGAGCCCATCGATTGCACCTGAGCAGCTCTCTCCCCCTGAGTTAATCAAGCCAGCCTTCATGAGTCCCTCAGCCTTCACCTTCCCTGTGTTTCACGTACTGGAGTACCCTGCGGGACACTGAGTCCCAAGAAACCGTCAAGATCCTGGCCCTTGAGTCCTGTCTCTGCCAGTAGCACTTGAAGGAACTGTGGCTCAAGGGGGGGCCTGGCCTTTTTGCAAAGGTTAGCTTTTCAATTAAGTACCATAGTTTCATGATTAGAGCTGAGAGCTCTGAGATTTCATACCCCTATCAATAATCCCTAGGAAATGCACAGTATTGACCTTTTTCACTTATTTTCTTATAATTTCCATTTCATCATGGCCATAAGGCACTGCAGGCAATGTATTTCTGGGGAATTATTGTTTGTGGTAACTAGTTGGAATCATTCAGACTTTTGCCTTGTTCCTCACATCTTACCCAAGTTAGGGAGTTATTTTTCTGAAATGTCCAGTAAACCCAGTGTAGCCAAACAACTGAAATATTAAGGATTTTTTTTCAGTTGAATCAAACAAAAAAGAAAAAAATTTAAAAAAGACAAGCTACCCATACCCTGAGGCATTATTGCATAGTGTTTTAGTGGATAAACTCTAGAGTCAGACTGCTTAAATTCAAATCTTGGCTCTTCTACGTACTGACCGTATAACCTTAGGTAAGTTACTTAACCTCTCTGTGCCTCGGTTTTCTTATCTGTAAAATGGAGACAATAGTGTACCCACCTCATAGGATGGTTCTGATAATACATGAATTAATTCACATAAAGCACTTGAAATGCTTCCTGGCCGAGGTAAATGCTCCATGGTTGCTAGTTCTTATTATACCTAAAGCTAATCCTTAAGTGCTATGCAGTATTTTTCCTGGAAGCAGGTGGACATAATGGAAAAAACATCACACAGACAGTTTGGAGTCTTGTGTTTTGTTGCTGCCACCAACTACCACATAGCTGTATGACTTAGAGGCAATCTTAGTTTCCGTTACCTCATCCGTGAGATTGGGATAATAATATTCCCTTAACTACTGTTAACTGAAAGCTCTACCACCGGTGTTTCAAATACCAGCAGGGTCACCCGTGGTAGACAGGCCTCAGAGGAGCTTCCAGACTAAGACAGACTAGGAAGAAGGACCTGGCCACCCACTTCCGAAAAAATTGGCCATGAAAACCCTCTGAATAGCAGTGGAGCACTATCTGATCGAGCACTGGAAGGTGAGGGGAGGGCGCAAAAAGACCAGGCAGAGTTCTGCTCTGCTGTGCACAGGGGCACTAGGACTTGGAATCCACTCAACGGCACTAACAACAACAACTGTTCACATATATGCAGCCGCACACACCACCCCCCACACACACATTCACTTTCAATGACAGAGAAGGAGGAGAATTAAATAAGAACACACATTTTAAACTGAAATGACATGAAACACTTCAGTTATGGTTATCATGTTGCTGTGTATACTATGTATACTTAGGTTAGAACAGATTCTCAGAATAAAGTGTACTTTCATATCGATAAGGTATTTTAAGCTTTTGAAAAGAAATAGGTCACCCAATATTTTATCACAGCTGGCTATTGCAAGCCTCTAGGGCATAAGGACCATGTTGTTTGCATGTTTTATTCACAGTCTGGCAGATAGTGTGCATCCAGTAAATATTAAATGAAAAAAATGTAGTTTTATACAAGTGTAATCAATCTAATGAGACAGCTGCAATGCCTCAAAAATGATCTTTAAATAGTTTTCTAGCAAGCGGTTGGTGTTGGTGACTTCACATAATGTCAGGGACCTGTGATAATTTAGGTCCCAAACAAATCGAAATTAGGTTTGGATACCTGTCTTGAGAGATTATGTTATGGCTCAGCAAGAGAAGCAATAGCCCAAACCTTTGGGCCTTGGGATCTCTTCTCCCAGATCCACCTTATCTTTCACAAGAGAGTAGACAGTAGTCTCATGGCTGTCTATGTGTAAAAAGTGAAGAGAAAATTGTTATAAAGAGTGCTCAGTGAGTACTTGTTGAGTGTAGGAATGAATAAGGCCTTGGAAGGGTGTGTGTATAAATTTTAAGCCCACTCAGATCTGGTACTTCTCATTAGTGAGAGGAAGGAGGATGGGAATGCATCTTCCAGTAACTGTGGGGAAGAGGAGTCTGTTGCTTTTGTCATCACTAAAGCTTTGGCTCTAAAGCACTTACAGAAATACAAAGTGTTATGGAAATCCTTAATAACAGGTTACAGACACAATTCTCTCCAATAACAATAGTTGCATAAACTACTGGCAAGTGACCTTTCTTAGGATACTCATTTAGTGTCTAAGTGGTTAAAGGAGGAAAGAAGAGAAGACAAGAGCAAGACTGCTTCACATGAACACATTAATTGTCCTAACAACAACACAAAAGATCCCTTAGTTGTTGTTCTCTTTCTTTTCGATATCTAAAGGGATATCGAAAAGAAATACAGGTTTTTATTGGATAAAGGCACTACCAGAATGTTTGCATTTAAACCTTCAGATGAAGCCATTCCCTCTTTATGGAGCAAAATCTTTCATTCAATATGTCTTCAAAAGCCTATTTTTATTTTCCTAGGCTATGGTTAGTGATAGTAGGTGGTTAAGATAAGAAACTCTTTAGCCTTGATTTATGGAATTATGGTCATACACTATAAAAAGAAAATTTCGCAAGTTAGGAAGACAATGACCAGACCTAGAATGTCTTAGTGACTTTTTGGTCTAGCTAAGACATAAGCCATTCTTTTTGTGACTGCTTGGAATAATCCATGTCCTATCCCCATAAACTCTTTGGAGAAGGACCTTTCTTTTTTTAGAAAAGATTTTAATTAAGTGGAATGATTTGGTGAGCTCTGGGGGCTTTTTAACTATTCAATTGTGGATTCTGGGAGGAACTATAGAACTTTACTTCCGTGGATACTATCAGGCTTTCTTTTGTAAAGAGTGAACTGCAAGATCTAAGAATGTGACCCTGATGCCTCTTTTGATAGATGTCGTTTCTTAGCCATGGGAACCTTGAATAAGTAAGAATATTTCCTAATCAACCAAGAATTACTCATTCAATTGAAAGCCTGTGAGACAGAGAAGAATAAAAAAAAAAGACTAAGGATCAGGTTTTATGACAGAACTAACTCATAGAGATGATAGGGCAAGGTATGGTCCAGCATGAAAAATGCTGGCCCACAAGATTCTCGTAAGACCAGAGTTATTCTTGGTGTGTCCACAGTAAAATGAGTTCCTAAACCCCAGTGGCTTCCGCAAGACAAATTGTTCTTAAAATGAAGTTGTATCAATTTTAGGAACAAGTCACTGTCTGAGGTTCCCCTACATTCTTCTGTTTAGCCGCTTTCCTGATTTCTCGAGAGTAGTTTGTTCTTGAATCCAATGTGAAAACAGACATATCGTGAGCTGTGATGAAGCCAGCCTTATTAACACCTACCTAATTTTAAACGTGTTATACACGTTTAACCAAAAATTTTAAGATATGGTAAGAGAGGAAAAAGATAAAAGATTTTGGAAGGATCAGGATTCAACCTTGGGCCCTGACAACCGCTGGGGCAGCCAGTGTTGGGCTGCTAATGAGTCCCTGACGAGGGTCTGGCCATTTGTGAATACAAACATTTCTACAGTTGCTACTCAAACTTGTGAGAATACATTGTTGAAATGTTTTTCTTGAAGTGCTAAGTTTACCTCCTCTTTCTCTCCGTCTCCTTATTTATCTACCTACCAATTTATTTACATCCTACCTTGTCCCAAAAAGAATTTAAAGTGCTCTACAAAAGTGTACAAAATAGAAGCAAGATACGATGCAACTAAAATACATAAGAACAATCAGGCAACGGGGAAAATACAGGTAGGAAAGTAAGATGGGAGCCAGGACTAAGGTTATGACACGAAATGCGTGATATGAACTTTATGATGCTTGATAGAGGTAGACCATAAATTTAGTCTATCTTTCCAGCAACAAATGTAAAGTGGGAAAAATGATCAGATACATGAATCACAGCATCCAGAAGATTAAAACAAACTAGTTTTTCAGAAAAGCTAATGGAGAGTAAATGATAAGAACTAATTGGGCTAATGGGGCAAAGGGGTGGTCAATTGTTGCAAAGTCATAAATTTTCTAGTAGTTATGGATATTTATTTCTTATTTCTGAGGATCCTTTGAATGAATTGTTTCAATCGTCTTCTCTGGTCTGTAATAGCCTTTGGGGGAAATTCTATATCTATCTGTCTATCTATCTATCTATCTATAAAATGATATATATAATAGCCCTTGAAAAATATCTTTATTTTATTTTTTTCTTTCACTCATTTCTTTATTTCTGATTGCTGTGTCTTGGTATTTAGAAGCCTAGTATGTGAAACTTAAAAAGCAAGACTACATACATTTACAGTCTTGGTCATGGGCCTGCAGAAATAAATGGCTTACATTTAATAGCAACTTATTTCTAAGCTTGATCAATTCTAGCTAAATTAATGTGGAACATAAAGTGCAAGAAAAATCCAACAGAAGTTGGAGCAACACTTTTAGTGTCTTCTCTATGAACTGTTCTAGAAAATGTGGGGGCTTTTCTCACAACCTAAACTTGCCGTTTTTATGTGGCTGATTTTTAAAAAATCATTCAGTATTCAAAAATAACATTGAAATGTGTTACCTATTTGGGTGTTTTGGTCCATTAACTTTTTCCAGTGGTTTTTCCAATTAAAATTACATTGATGCCATATGGTATCTATTGTATGCTAAAGCTCCCTAACTCATGAAAGAAATGTCATAGCAGATTGAGGGAAAAAAGAGGGAGTGAGTTAACACTTCAGTGGTTCTAATCACTAGTTCCATCAGAGACTAATTTCCAAGGTCCAGTTTCTCTCTCTCTCTCTTTTTTTTTTTTGTGAGGAAGATTAGCACTGAGCTAACATCCAACTCCAATCCTCCTCTTTTTGCTGAGGAAGATTGGCCCTGGGCTAACATCCATGCCCATCTTCCTCTACTTTATATGGGACACCACCACAGCATGGCTTTATGAGTAGTGCATAAGTCCACGCCCGGGATCCGAACTGCGAACCCCGGGCAACCAAAGCGGAGCGTGCCAACTTAACCACTACACCACTGGGCCAGCCCCTATCATTTTTTAAAAAATTAATAAACTTTCTTTTTTTAGAACAGTTTTAGATTTAAACAAAAATCAAGCAGATAGTACTTAGTTCCTTTCTGCTATCTCTAAATTATTAACATTATTAACATTATTAGTATTGGTGTGGTACATTTTTCACAATTAATGAACCAATATCTATACATTATTATTAACTAAAACTACATAGTTTATATTGAGTCACTGTTTGTGTTGTACAGTTCTATGGGTTTTAACAAATACCTAATGTCTTGTATCCTCCATTAGAATATCATACAGAGCTGTTTCACCACCCTAAAATTCCCATACCTCACCTATTCACCCCCTCCTTCTTCCCCCTAAATACGTGGCAACTGCTGATCTTTTTAGTGCCTCCATAGTTTTGCCTTTTCCAGAAGGTCAAATAGTTGGAATCATACAGTTTGTAGCCTTTTAAAACTGGCTTCTTGCACTTAGCAATAGACATTTAAGATTCCTCCATATCTCTTTGTGGCATGATAGCTCATTTCTTTTTATTGCTAAATAGTATTCCATGGTATGGATATACCACTGTTTGTTTATCCTATTGAAGGACATTTTGTTTGCTTCCACTTTTTGGCAATTACAAATAAAACTGCTATAAACATTCATGTGCAGGTTTTTGTGTGAACATAAGTTTTCAAGTCAATTAGGTAAATGTTTGGGAGCACAATTGCTGTGTCACATAGTAAGAGTGTGTTTAGTTTTGTAAAAAACTGTCAAACTCTCTTCCAAAGTGGCTGTACTATTTTGCATTCCCACCAGCAATGTTGCTCTGCATCCTTGTAAGCATTTGGTATTGTCAATGTTACGAATTTTAGCCATTCTAATAGCTGTGTGGTAGTATCTCGTTTTTTTTTTTGTTTGTTTGTTTGTTTGTTTTTTGTGAGGAAGATAAGCCTTGAGCTAACATCCGTGCTAATCCTCCTCTTTTTGCTGAGGAAGACAGGCTCTGAGCTAACATCTATTGCCAATCCTCCTCCTTTTTTTTCCCCCCAAAGCCCCAGTAGATAGTTGTATGTCATAGTTGCACATCCTTCTAGTTGCTGTACGTGGGACACGGCCTCAGCATGGCCGGAGAAGCGGTGCATCGGTGCACGCCCGGGATCTGAACCCGGGCCGCCAGTAGTGGAGCGCACGCACTTAACCGCTAAGCCACGGGGCCGGCCCGTATCTTGTTTTAATTTGCAGTTCCCTAATGACATATGATGTTGAGCATATTTTCTTATGTTTATTTGCCATCTGCATAACTTCTTTGGTGAGATGTCTGTTCAGATCTTTTGTCCATTTTTAATTTGGTGGTTTGTTATTTTTGAATTTTGAGTTCTTTGTATATTTTGAATACAAGTCCTTTATCAGATATGTTTTGCAAATATTTTCTTGCAGTCCGTGGCTTGTTTTTTCATTCTTCTAACAGATGTTTTCCTCTTCATTCTCTTAACATCACAGAACAGGTGTTTTTAATTTTAATAAAGGCCAACTTATCAATTTTTTTCATCGATTGTACTTTTCATGTTGTATCTAAAACCTTGTTGCTAAACCCAAAGTAATCAAGATCTTCTTCCGTGTTATCTTCTTAGAGTTTCGTAGTTTTGCATTTTACATTTAGGTCTACAATCCATTTTGAGTTAATTTTAATGAAAGGTTTAAGGTTTGTATTTAGGTTTATTTTTTTTTGCATATGGGTGTCTGATTATTTCAGAAGCATTTGTTCAAAAGACTATCCTTTCTCTACTGAATTGCCTTAGTCCTTTATATGACTCTGTTTCTGAGTTCTGTATTCTTTCTATTGGTTATATTTCTTTATTCTTTTGCCAATACCTTGCTGTCTTGATTACTGTAACTTTATAGGAATTCTTAAAGTCAAGTAGTGCCAGTCCTCCGATTTTGTCATTCTTCGGTGTTGTGTTGGCTATTCTGGGTCTTTTGCCTTTCCATGTAAACTTTAGTATTAATATCTACAAAATAGCTTGCAGGGATTTTGACTGGGATTCCGTTGAATCTATAGATCATGTTGGGAAAAATTAACTTCTTAATAACATTGGTTCTTTCTATCCATGAACATGGAGTATCTCTCCATTTATTCTTGCACATATTTTGTTAGAATTATACCAAAGCATTTCTTTTTTTGTGTGTGCTAGTGTAAATGGTATTGTGTTTTCAATTTGAAATACCAGTTAATGATTGTTGGGTATAGAAAAGCAATTGACTTTTGTACATTGACTTTGTATCCTGCAACCTTGTTATAATTGCTTATTAGTTCTAGGAGAATTTTTTGTCAATTCTTTGGGATTTTCTACATAGACAATCATGTCATTTGTGAACAAAGACAGTTATTTCTTCCTTCCCAATCTGTATACCTTTTATTTCCTTATCTTCTCTTATTGCATTAGCTAGGACTTTAAGTACAATGTTGAATAGAAGTGAGGAGAGAGGGACATCCTTGTCTTGTTCCTGATCTTAAGAGGAAAGCCTCTAGTTTCTCACCATTACGTATGATGTTGGCTATAAATTTTTTGTGGATATACTTTATCAAGTGGAGAAAGTTCTGCTCTATTCCTAGTTTGCTGAAAGTTTTCATCATAAATGGTGTTGGATTTTTGGCAAATGCTTTTTCTACACCTATTAATATGTCATGTGATTTTTCTTCTTTAGCCTGTTGATATGATGGATTACATTAACCATTTTTTGAATGTTGACCCAGACTTGCATATCTGGAATAAATCCCACTTGGTCATGGTGTATGATTTTTTTTTTTACATTTTTGGGTTTGATTTGCTTATATTTTGTTGCAGATTTTTGAATTTATGTTCGTGAGAGATGTTGGTCTGTAGCTTTCATTTCTTGTAATGTCTTTATCTGGTTTTGATATTAGGGTAATGGCCTCATAGAATGAGTTATGAAATGTTCTCTCTGCTTTTATTTTCTGGAAGAGATTGCAGAGAATTAGTGTCCTTTCTTTCTTAGATGTTTAGTAGAATTCACCTGTGAAACCATCTGGACTTGGTGATTTTCTTTTGGAAGGTTGTTAATTATTCATTCAACTTCTTTAATAAATATAGGTCAATTCAGATTATCTATTTCTCCTTGTGTAAGTTTTGGTAGTTTTTGTCTTTCAAGGAATTGGTACATTTCATCAATGTTATCAAGTTTCAAGGCATACAGTTGTTCATAATATTCATGTATTATCCTTTTAATATCCATGGGATCAGTAGTAATGTCCCCTCTTTCATCTCTCATATTAGTACATTGTGTCTTCTTTTTTTCGTTGATTAGCCTGGCTAGATATTTTTAAATTTTATTGGTCTTTTCAAATAACTAGCTTTTGATTTCATTTAATTTCTGTATTGATTTTCTATTTTCAATTTCATTGGTTTCTGCTCCAATTTTTATTATTTATTTTCTTCTGCTTGTTTAAGTTTTATATTGCTCTTCTTTTTCTAGTTCCCTTTGGTGACATCTTAGATTATTGATTTTGGATCTTTTTTTCTTTTCTAATATATGAATTCAATGCTATAAATTTCCCTGTAGACTGCTTTTGCTTCATCCCATCAATTTCAATAAGTTGTATTATTTTCAGTTAGTTTAAAAATATTTTAATATTTCTCTTGAGACTTCTTCTTTGTCCCATGTGTTATGTAGAAGTGTGTTGTTTAATTTGCAAATGATTGCATATGGTCTTGTTTTCTTTTGGTTATTGATTTGTAATTTAAATCCATTGTGGTCTGAGAACATTCTTTATATGATTTCTATGCTTTTAAATTTGTTAAGGTGTATTTTCTGACCCAGAATGTGGTCTGTCTTGGTGAATGCTCCATGTGAACTTAAGAAGAATGTACATTCTGCTGTTGATGGATGAAGTACCCTATAAATGTCAATTAGATCTAGTTGATTGATGGTGCTATTTGGTTCAACTATATCCTTACTAATTTTCTGCCTGATGGATTTTTTAGTTACTGATAGAGGGGTGTTGATGCCTCCAGCTATAATTGTGGATTTGTATATTTCTCCTTACAGTTCTATCAGTTTTTGCTTCACATATTTTGATGCTTTGTTGTTAGGTGTGTATACATTAAGGATTATGTCTTATTGGAGAATTGATTTCTTTATCATTATGTAATGCCCCTTTTTATCCCTGATAATTTTCCTTCTTCCAAAGTGTGCTTAGTTAGTCTGAAGTTAATTTGGCTACTCTAGTTTTTTGTTAGTTAGTGTTAGCATGGCATGTATTTCTCCATCCTTTCATCTATATCTTTATATTTAAGATGTGTTTCCTGTAGACAATCTATAGTTGGGTCTTGTTTTTATATTTACTCTGATAGTCTCTATCTTTTACTTTGTGTATTTAAACCATTCACATTTAAAGTAATTAGTGATATAATTGGATTAATATCCACCATGTTTGTAACTGCTTTCTATCGTTGCACTTGTTCTTCATTATGGTTGTTTTTAATCTTCCTCTCTTTTTCTGCCTTCTTTAGTTTTAACCAAACATTTTATATGATTCCATTTTTTTCCTTTCTTACACATGAATTATACTTCTTTTTGAAAATTTTTTAGTGGTTCCTCTAAAGTATGCAATATATATTTTTAACTATTCTAAGTCCACTTTTATTTTATTTTATTTTTTTTAAGTCCACTTTTAAATACTATGTTGCTTCAATAGTAGTGCAGGTACCTTATAACAGAGTATTCCCATTTCCTCCCTCCCATCCTTTATAACATTACTGTCATTCATTTCACTTGCCCGTATGCTATAATCACCAAATACATTGTTGCTATTATTACTTTGAACAGTTATCTATTAGATCTTTTTTTTTTTTTTGCTGAGGAAGATTGGCCCTGGGCTAACATCCGTGCCTGTCTTCATCTACTTTATATGTCTGCCACAGCATGGCTTGATAAGTGGTGTGCAGGTCTACACCCGGGATCCAAACCTGCAAACCCTGGGCCAGCAAAGCAGAGTGTGCAAATATAACCACTATGCTACTGGGCTGGCCCCTAGATAATCTTTTTTTTTAAAGAAAGAAAATATTTTGTTTTACCTTTATTCCTTCTCTAGTGCTTTTCCTTTCTTTATGTAGATCCAATTTTCTGGCCTATATAATTATCCTGAATAACTGCTTTTAACATTTTTTTACAAGGCAGGTCTACTGGTAACAAATTTCTTCCATTTTTGTTTGTCTGAGAAAATCCTTATTTCTCCTTCCCTTTTCAATGTTTATTTTTCTGGAAACAGAATTCTAAGTTGGTGGGTTTTTTTCTTTCAACACTAAATATTTCACTTCACTCTCTTCTTGAATGCATGGTTTCTGGTGAGATGTTTGGTGTAATTCTTATCCTTGTTCCTCTGTAGGTAAGACTTTTTTCTTCCTCTGGCTTCTTAGAAGATTTTCTCTCTGTTTTTGGTTTTCTGTAGTTTGAATATGATATGCCTGGGAATTGTTATTTTTGTATTCAACCTGCTTGTTATTCTCTGAGCTTCCTGGACCTGTGGATGTTGTCTATCATGAATTTTGTGAAAGTTTTGGCCATTGTTACCTCAAATATTTCTTCTGCTCTATGCTCTCTTTCTGGAATTGCAATTACACATATTTTACACCTTTCGAATTTTTCTCACAGTTCTTGGGTATTCTTTTCTAGGTTTTTTTTTCATTCTTTTTTTTTCTCTCCCTGTTTTGGTTTGGGAAGTTTCTATTGACATTTCTTTAAGCTCATTGATTCTTTCCTTGGCTGTTTCCAGTATACTGATGAGCTCATGAAAGGCATACTTCATTTTCATTTGTATTTTTGGTTCCTATCATTTCCTTTTGATATTTCTTAGAGTCTCCATCTCTGTATTTACATTACCCATCTGTTCTTATATGTTGTCCACTTATTCCATTAGAGCCCTTAACATATTAATAATAGTTATTTTAAATTACCTGATATTTCCAAAATCTGTGCCATATCCAAATGTGGTTCTGATAATTGCTTTGTCTCTTCAGACTGTTTCTCTTGCCTTTTAACATGGCTTGAAATTGTTTGTTGAAAGCAGGGCATGATATATTGGGTAATAGGAACTGAGGTAATTAATCTTTTAGTGTGAATTTTTATGTTAATCTGACTAGAAGCTGGGCTATTTAATGTTTGCTGTAGCTATAGGTGCCAGAGGCTTTCATTTCCTCCAGTGTCCTTGTTTTATTTTTTTCCTCGCCTACTGATTTTGAGTTTCCCTAAGAGCTCCTTCTTAAATAGGGTCTGTGTCTTTCTGGTGGTAAGGTATGGGGGGAGTGGAAGTGGTCTATAATCTTATGATTAATCTTAGTCTTTTAGTAGGCCTAAATTTTTGGGCTGTGACCTTCATAAGTTTTTCTCAGCCTTTTTTCTTTTCCCTTTAGGTGTGACAGGAAGGCTAAAGGGGGCTGGAGTTGTCTAATTGCCCTTCTCCCAGGTATATTAGTCTTTGTTAAAGTTGTGTACCTTGGAGAGCAGCCATTTGTTAAGGAGAACACTCATGGTGTATTTCTAAATTATTACTTTTCTCCTCCCCCTGCCTGAAAAAACAAGATTTTTCTTGGATCTTCACCATGAAAAGTTTATGTGTTTTCTGGAAGTAAATCCCATGAAGTGCATGGGACCCATAAGACTGATTGCACACTTCACATATCAAACCACATCTGGAGAATTGTGTCCCTTTTGAACACGAAAATTTAAGGAGGACATTGACAGCACTAGAGTGTGTCCAAATAGTGGTTATCAGGATGGTAATGAGGGCACCTACAAATCCAGAAACCTTGCTATATTGGGATATGTATTAACTCAGTTTATTAGATCTGTTTATCTGTATCATTTATCTTTTTATATATTGTAAAAAATTTAGAATATTTTATGTTCAGTGCTAAATTTTTCATTATAGCTCTCATTTTGCATTGTTCCAATTTTTCCTGGACATAACACTTGACTTCTTCTCAGGAAAGACAGAAGAAAACCTCCTCCAGCTTAAGTGTACATTATTATCTGACCAAAAATATCAATGGACTGAACTTCCTTGCAGTGATTCTAGCCCTTGGCTTCATTTCATGAAACCTCAAGTTGCCAACCTCAAGATGAGCATCACTTTTCACCTAGTGTTGGTTCCTATAAGTCCCCAAGGAGCCTTTGCTTGAGCGGTTATGGTTTGGTCTGTTGTCCTGTGATATAGAAGTAAGGGGGTTGGGCAAAACCCAGAGATGTGCTAAGTGGATTCTGAGCTGTGAAAATTGGAGCACAGAGCACATGTGAGCTTGAGGTTAGATATGAACCCCTAGCCCTTTCCCTGTGCAATATGCGTTGTTGTTATTCTTTCTGCAGAAGAGTTCATGATCTTTTGTAATTTTCTTTTTCTATTGATCCAGCAGTGCTAGTAATAGAAACTTAAAAAAAAAAAAGGTTATGGCAGTACAGTCTATGAAATTCACTGTCATATGTCTTGCACATTAGAGAACAAATGCACTGTACTAGAGATGAAATTTGCCTTGTAGAGAATTCATTTTAGGGTATCTGGGATGACTGAGATCTATAGGGTAGCAGTGCAGCAGCAGTCTTCCTTTTCTTACCTCATGCTGCCCCAAAGCAAAAGTGAGGACGTCCGACTCTGCTTTGTTGGTCTTGGGCTTCTAATACATTTCCGTTTGGAGAGGAGAAGCCAATGGGAAAATAATAAGCTTAAAAAACGTAACTTTCTACAACGATTTTTGAGAATATGTGTGTTGTCTATAGGGCTGAGGGCAGCCAGCGTGTAACCGTTGCTGTGAGACACTAGTTTGAGTTGAGTACTTCTACTTTGCAGTTGTGTGACCCTGAGAAAGTGCTTAAACTCTACTGAACCTCAATTTCATCATCCATAAAATGGAGATTTTTTTCATGGACATGGAATCACTAATTCAAAAAGATATATGCACCCCTATGTTCATTGCAACATTATTCACACTAGCCAAGACTTGGAAGCAACCAAAATGCCCATCAATGGATGAATGGATAAAGAAAATGTGGTATATATATATATATATATATATATATATATATATATACAATGGAATACTACTCAGCCATGAAAAAGATGAAATAGTGCCATTTGCAACAACATGGATGGACCTTGAGGGTATTATGCTGAGTGAAATAAGTCAGACAGAGAAAGACAAATACTATATGATTTCATGTGTGAAATGAAACATATGTTTCATATGTGAAAGATAAAAAAACACATAGATACAGAGAACATATTGCTAGTTACCAGAGGGGAGGGGGTGGGGACAGGACAAAAGGGATAAAGGGGCATATATGTATGGTGGTGGATAAAAACTAGATTATTGGTGGTGAACACGATGCAGTCTATACAGAAGCTGACACATAATAATGTACACCTGAAATTACACAATGTTATAAGCCAATATGACCTCAATAAAATAATTTTTTAAAAAGTCATCAGTTATACAAACCACCAAAGAGATTTAATAATATAAGGAAAAGTTCTGAAATATTTAGAATAAATTTTACTAACAAGAATAAATATTTTTGTAATCTTAAAAAAATAAATGGGCATTTTTTTTCTTGTTCGTGCCTGTAGGATTGATTCCGACTCCTAGTGACCTTGTGTACAGCAGAGTGGAACCCTGCCCAGTTTTTTGCACCATCCTGTCACCTTATGGCGCCATATCAGACAGTGCTCTGCTGCTATTCATAGGGTTTTCATGGCCATTTTTTTCAGAAGTGGGTGGCCAGATCCTTCTTCCTAGTATTTCTTAGTTTGGAAGCTCCTCTGAAACCTGTCCACCATGGGTGACTCTGCTGGTATTTGAAATCTCAGTGGCAGAGCTTTCAGCATCACAGCAACACACAGCCACCACAGTATGACAACCGACAGATGGGTGGTGTGGTTCCCTGACCGGGAAACGAACCGGGGCAGTGGTGGTGAGAGTGCCAAATCTTAACCACTAGAACACCAGTGCTGGCTAAAATGAAGATTGCAATATCAAATTCAGAATATTGTTGTCAAAAGTATGTGTCATAATATACTTGGAAGTATTTTGTAAACTCTAAACTCTAAACATATAGCTAGCTTTTGAGTATTTTTAAGACAATGACGGTGTATCATTTATTTCCATCTACTCAGCACTTATGTACCCCTAGTACCTAGCACAGAGCCTAGTATGTAATAAATGATTGCTAGCTGAAATTAAAACGAAGGAATATTTTTAAATTTCCAAATTTTTGATGATTTTAAAGACTTCATTGATTGGTCCTTTGCATTGGACTAGATGGTCTCTTGGCCTCATTTAACCTTTAGATTCAAGGATTGAAAATAAAGTAGCATGTGGGGTTAGGAGGAGATTGTTATGAAATAGACACACTTTCCAGGAATTGCTTAATGTTCTAATCAAAACAAAACGAAATGAAACAAACAAATGAACATGTAGCAATTGGTGGAAATGAAGATTAACTTTCCCAAGTGGGCTTGGAAGCCCAATAGAATTGCCCTGGCATCTGCTCAACATTGCTGGGCATGTCATAAGCCCAAGGGAAGAATCTAGCAAGCATGTTCTACCTTGTGAGGGATCTGGGGCAGATGGTGGTGGCACAACCTAGAGCTAACTTCTGCCACAGATGACTGAGATGCTGGACTAAGTGATCCCAAGGAGCTGTTGGAGTACAGTCTGTCTAGTAGTCTGAAAGTGGTAATAATTTGATTTTTCAAGGCTCATGAATTGGCATCATTTGGAGGACATCTGTCATGGACCTTTGCACTTTGGAAGGAAATGAAAGAAAATACTAAGTTAATTTTAAATGTCTCAGGAAACTTGGTTATTTTTGTTTGTTTTTAAACTGTCTTATTTCTGGGAAAACCTGTTATTGTGGTTGTTTTCCCTTTCCTCACGTCAGTGTGAACTCTGACTATTTGGGTAATTTCTGTCTGGAGTGTTTCAATGTGAAGAAAATGAAATGGTGACATTACTACTTTCTCTCTCAAACCAATGACACTAATTGGGCCTTATGCCAAGGAGTAGGGGCAGCAGATGTAATCCTGAATTCATAGTCTCTTTAGAGTAGATAAGGCTTCCAAGCCATGTGGAAGCTGAACTTAACCAGGAGGCTTAGCAGTTATCCTTCCAGATGTTCAGCTTGCAAATACCAGAGGTGTTATTTTCAATATCAAATGTATAGATAAATGCCTGGATTGTTTTTTCCCATCCAGATACCCATTTAGGGGACAAATTCCATTTCCAGGTCTGGCAATCTGTCAGATGGCTCCCTTTAAAGTTATTAGAGAAAATCTACCACAAATTATTAAATTCGTGATAGCTTTTATTCTTGGCCAAGAATTTGCCTCTCCTCCAGGGCTGAACAGGCTTAAATTGTTATGAGTTTATATAGGCTATGGTTTGTTGTCAAATATTTATCTCTGTCTAAAAATGAAATGTCTTTAAAGACAATGTTTTAACTGAATAAATCAATGAGGGAGAGAGAAATAACTTCTCATTTAGCCATTTTGTGTGTGTGTGTGTGTGTGCGTGTGTGAGGAAGATCAGCCCTGAGCTAACATCTGCCAATCCTCCTCTTTTTTCTGAGGAAGACTGGCCCTGGGCTAACATCCATGCCCATCATCCTCCACTTTATATGGGACGCCGCCACAGCATGGCCTGACAAGCGGTGCGTCGGTGCGCGCCCGGGATCAGAACCGGCAAACCACGGGCAGCTGCAGCGGAGCACGCGCACTTAACTGCTTGCGCCACCAAGCTGTCATTTAGCCAATTTTTAATCAATATTTTCATGAGAGGCCGAAATGTTAACTGAATCCTGGCTCTTGTCATTTGAAATATAATTTGTGTGTTTAGGAATTTATGTGCACATCAGGGTTTGGATTTCATGTTCAGAAAGGAAAATTGATTTATTGGAGCAAACTATTGCAGAAGTAGAGGCAATGCCGGAAATGAATATGAGTCAATTATTTAAAGCACATGGAACCTTAATCATGACAGCAATAGAGAAATCTCAAATTCAATTAAACCCTGGATTTTCATGCTTTAATTTGTGGGCATTTCTATATCTCTTATTTTACAGAGGCCTTTGAAATTGTTGTTCGCCATGCCAAGAACTACACCAATGCCATGTTCAAGAACAACTATCCAAGCCTGACCCCACAAGCATTTGAGTTTGTGGGTGAATTTTTCACTGACGTGTCTCTCTACATTCTGGGTTCTGACATCAATGTGGATGACATGGTCAATGAATTGTTTGACAGCCTGTTTCCAGTCATCTATACCCAGCTAATGAACCCAGGCCTGCCTGAGTCGACCTTAGACATCAATGAGTGCCTCCGAGGGGCAAGGCGTGACCTGAAAGTATTTGGGAATTTCCCCAAGCTTATTATGACACAGGTTTCCAAGTCACTGCAAGTCACTAGGATCTTCCTCCAGGCCCTGAATCTTGGAATTGAAGTGATCAACACAACTGATCACCTGAAGTTCAGTAAGGACTGTGGCCGAATGCTCACCAGAATGTGGTACTGCTCTTACTGCCAGGGATTGATGATGGTTAAGCCTTGTGGTGGCTACTGCAATGTGGTCATGCAAGGCTGTATGGCAGGTGTGGTGGAGATTGACAAGTACTGGAGAGAATACATTCTGTCTCTCGAAGAACTGGTGAATGGCATGTACAGAATCTATGACATGGAGAATGTACTGCTTGGTCTCTTTTCGACAATCCACGAGTCCATCCAATATGTCCAGAAGAATGGAGGAAAGTTGACCACCACTGTGAGTATCAGTCTCCAGTTTTTAGGGGATTTGAGTCCTACTGGGGTAGGGCAGCCTGGACAGCAGCAGGCACTGGTGGAGAGAAGTAAGAAAAAGATAGGAGGGTGGGCAGGGATGATAGAGGGAATGAATGACGTCACAGAGCTAGGCAGTGCATTAAGACCACAGGCTGTGGAGTCATAACTTCTGGTTTTGAATTTTAGCACTACCCTTGCCTGCTGTAGGATCTTGGGTGAATTATTTTGTCTTTATAATACTCATATTTCTGGTTCATAAAATAGGGATAAAAAGAACATGTTCTTCATAGGGAATAACATATGTTAAAGCACTTAGCATGTGCCTGGAACATGGTAAGTCTTCAGTAAATATTAGCTATTATTACCATTGCTAGTTATCATAATCCTCTTGACAACCCTTTGAGGTAGGAGCTAATATCTCCACTTTATAAGTGAGGAAACTAAAGTTCAGTGAAACTGTAACTTGCCCAAGGGAACCCAGCCTATAGTTAGCAGAAGAGCCATGATTCAGATTCAGATTCATGATTCAGAAATTGATCAGGTCTCCTCTTAATTAAATTATCACCGATTTTTCTGATTCTGATTTCACTCTCGTGTTCTGAGTCAGGTATATCACATTACCATTTTGGGTAATGACTTTAAACACAGGAGACCCATCTAGAACCCACCAACTAAACCTACAGAAGAACATAAGCGAGTAGTATTCCAATACTACTCAGCCATAAGAAACGATGAAATCCAGGCATTTGTGACAACATGGATGGACATTGAGGGTATAATGCAAAGTGAAATAAGTCAGAGGGAGAAGGTCAAATACCGTATGATTTCCTTCATTAAGTAGTAGATAATAACAACAATAAACAAACACATAGGGACAGAGATTGGATTGGTGGTTACCGGAGGGGAAGGGGGGAGGGAGGAGGGTGAAAGGGATAATTCGGTACATGTGTGTGGTGATGGGTTGTAATTAGTATTTTGGTGGTGAACATGATGTAGTCCATGCAGAAATAGAAGTACAATGATGTACACCTGAAATTTTTACAATGTTATAAACCAATAAAAAAAAAAAAAAAAGAACATAAGCGAGGCAAAACATCCATGTTTTCCAACAGTTGTTTTTGCAGCCTTGATTGTACCAGTCTAAGCCTGACGGGATTTGTGATGTGGGTAGGACAGTTCTATAAGTGTAGCAGCAGTTTTCTTGGTTTCAGTCAGATATTGTTAGTTACATTGTACTTGCCAAGCAAGAGTGCACACATTCAGAACCACAGGCGGCACCCACTTTTCAATGTGGAGCAGAACATACAGCCAAGTGCTACAAGCCAGATCCCACTAAGGTGGTGGTGACTGATTCCTGAATGCTGCCAGTTTTGTAGAAGGAAGTGGCAGAATCCTATAATACACTGCTATTGTTGAGTGCCTACTACATTTCAGATGCTCTGCTGACCAGTTTACATAATATTATTTCATAGTAATCTGCGAGATAGGTCCTAAATTGTCCCCATTTTACACAGGAGGAAACGAAGCTTAGAGAGGTTAAATACCTTGCCCAAGATCTCAAAGCTAGTTAAGTGGAGGTGGGAGGAGGGGGCTGGGATTCAAACCTAGGCTTGGTTGGCTTGGTTGGCTTGGTTGATTCATTCTCTTACTTTCTATACAGTGCAACTGCTGTGTACTCTGAGCCATTGCTTACTCAGAATGTGGAGAGCAGATCGGGTCATTTAGCCTTATCTTTAAACTCTGGAAGTACAAAACCATAGGGGTAATTGGTTTCTTTGGTGAATTAAACTAGGAAGGAGGACAGAAATGATGCAACCCACGGCGTGGCTACTTACAGAGCTGCTCTAATTGCCCCATTCACAATGTTAGTCATTTGAAACACATTTGCTGAAAAAATATTTTATAGTAAAATGAACAGAAATATCGTATCTAATGGTAGTGGCTAATTATTCCCTTGACTGCTTTATAATTCGAGGCCAGATTCTGGGGCCTTATGCAAAGGTAAATCTCATAGAACTAAAAAAATGAAAAGTCAGTGCATTCATATGTTTATTTACCTGATATTGATTGAGGGCCCACTATATGTCAGAAACAAAGCAAGGGTGCCAGGGGTGTGGAAATGTCTTCAATAAGAGGAAAATTAAGGAGACAACATTAAAGATAGGGTATAGGAGTGTTTAAAGGTTGCCTCTGATATTGTCGCTGGACAGCAACATAATTGATCTTGAAAGCATATATTCTACTCTAGTGCTTTTAAACATAAAAAATAGGGTGGGGAACTGGTAAGGGATTAAGTGCATTGTTTTGATCAGGCTCTAGACATGAAGGTTTATTTAGTAAGTGTTTATTAAGCATCTGTTTTGTTCATGGCACTTTGCCAGGTGCTGAGTATTCAAAGTTACCCAAGACATAGTTTTTAAGTCTTGAAAAGGTCACAGTCTAGTTGACAGACAGACATGTAACTGAATAAATTTCACCATAGTGAACATTTCACTATAATGCGAATGTTGGAAGGGCCATGAGAGATCAGCTAGTCCAATCCCATTGATTTACAAATGAAGAAATAAAATTCAGGGAGGCTTGTCCAAAGTTATATATAATTAATGGAAAAGCCAGAAGTAGAATCCAAGGTCTTCTGCTGCTATGATCTATTGCTTTTTCCACCATACCACTGTGTCTCCCATTAGACCTTCCCAGACTTTCACTCTAAAAGCTCCATTAGGATTTTGCAAAGACGTTGTGAACTTAAGTTGGATAGCTATTTTGGAGTGCCAAACCTGCTATATTTTAGGTGCACATGTGTGTGTGGGTGTGTATGCAGAGGGAGTACATTTCATGTCATTATCATTCAGGAAGACAGGGCTTGGCTGTCAAGAGGTGCTCAGTGATGCAGTCCCTTTCTGTTTTGGTCATTAGGGCCTGATTGCTCCCAGTTCCCACCTGGTTATGAGAGCATGAAGTCTGCCTTCCCCAGGGAATGCCTGAACTAGAACAGAAAGCATATGTAAACTCTGCCTTGTTACTGTTTTATGAGCACCAACTCTAAGTAATATATACCAAATGGTGGGGGTGGGGGAATCATTGGCCAGGTGTGATCCAGCCCATACCCTGTACAGGCCAGAAAGAGACTGGGCCATTTATGGGAGGTGAGCGGAAGTGAGGGCTGGGTACACTGCAGAACTCTATTCATGTTAACAAACCCACAGAATGCCCCAAAGCGAAAGCTGATTTAAAATGAAAGCATTAATGAGATTCTGTTGTAGCACACTCACCTTCCTGTTGTGACAAAATGTAAAACCCTGCCAGTCTGTCCTGCTTGAGATTAAGACCTGGTGAGGGACCTCTTTGAAAATATGTTCTTCCTGAGCTTTCTTGGGACAGCCTTTTTAGCTAGCTACAAGCCATGCCATGACGTCTGCCATACAGCGACTTTGCCCAGTTGTGTTGGTGGCTACCATCTACCCCAGATTATGACGGACGTTTTGGTCTTCTAAGTGAATGGGGCACTGTTAAATTTTTATAAGTATGGCTTACTGGTGCTTTAGATTTCAATTCTTCAGACTACCAAGTGAAGGCATGCAGGCGAATGTTGGGGTATTGTTTCTGGCAGCACCCCTGTAGGTGGTAAGCATCCAGTCCCCAAACTTGGCTCATCGTCACAATCACCTGTGGAACTTGTTAAACAGATTCCTGGAATCCGCCCCTGGGGATTCAGATACCATAGGTCTGTGGAGAGTCTGGAGAATTTGTCATAGAATTTGTTATTTTAGAAGCGCCCTAATTGATTCTGATACTCCTTGGGAGCAAATCCAGCCACGTTGTTTGGAAGATAAAGTAAGACCCAGAGGTTGGAGATGAATGACAGTTAATGGCAATGCTAGGACCTGGGATTCCTCGTCTATCAAACGGGGTTGATATATAGGGATTAATTGAAATGATATGTTCAAAGTACCTGGCAGAGTTCAAGGCACATGGCGGGTACTCACTAAGCCCCAGTCCAG
This sequence comes from Diceros bicornis minor, assembly GCF_020826845.1. Taxonomy (NCBI): domain Eukaryota; kingdom Metazoa; phylum Chordata; class Mammalia; order Perissodactyla; family Rhinocerotidae; genus Diceros; species Diceros bicornis. The sequence goes on along the minus strand of NC_080781.1, from coordinate 121,837,915 downwards.
TACTCTTTCTACCATATTTTTCTAAGTGCCAAATGGACAATGGGTTTTTCTTAAACTTATTTTTAAGTGCCAAGACGTTTAATGTTATTTTAGTCCAAAGAAGTGAATAAAAATAGTGTGTGGGGGGGCCTGCCCGGTGGCGCAAGCGGTTAAGTGCGCGCGCTCCGCTGCGGCGGCCCGGGGTTCGCTGGTTCGGATCCCGGGCGCGCACAGACGCACTGCTTGGTAAGCCATGCTGTGGCGGCGTCCCATATAAAGTGGAGGAAGATGGGCACAGATGTTAGCCCAGGGCCGTCTTCCTCAGCAAAAAAAGAGGAGGATTGGCTGTTAGCTCAGGGCTGATCTCCTCACAAAAAAAAAAAATATATAGTGTGTGTGAAAATGTATGTGTGTGACTGCATGTGTGTGTGCATACACATGCACATGTATAAGTGTGTGTGTTTGGGAAAGAGAGGAGAGGAAGGAGAGGACGGGAAGGAGTGAGAGAAAATCTGTATGAAAGTATTAATGATGGGACTTTAAATAGATCCATCTTGACTCTTCATCTACATTTGTGAACTGGGTTAGATATCTTGGCCCCAACTGAGTATTGAGTAGGTCTGTAATAGTATTTGGGTGAGAATATCACTGTTAAATTTATCAGCACATTATTGTATTCTGTGTCTTATACCTTGAAGCAAACACAAATATGTACAGTTTTCAGTACATATATTTTCAACATTGTTGTTACACTATACCCAAATTGTTGAATGCCACAACCTTCTTTTTAAAATGCAATTGTTTTTATTCTGAAACCATTTTGATTGTCATTACCATATTCCTATGTATGGATTATATGCATAGCCATTGTAGATTTCACATATAATTCACCCATTCATTAAATGAGTAATAATCAACATGTTGGATATTTATTGCTCTCCCAGAAAGTTTCCCATAACTTTGTGTGATTTCATTTACTTTTTTTACCCCTCAAAGTAATTGCTCACATATTCTCACATGGCTGTTTGCAATTTTATTTTTCCATTCGTACTCATGTACTTTCTTTAATGATTCATCTCAGAATTTCTCAGTGTTAGTGCTTCCTCTCCCACAATTTCATTACCTTGGCTTGTTATATGCTTCACTGAACGTTGTGCAAAACTGCAACCTTTTCTACCACCACTGTTTCTCCCTTTCTTTCCTCATTGTGATATTCATCTTAGCAGTATTGTAAATAAGATTCATTTCAGGAAACATTTATTGAACATCTAATTGTGGAAGCACTATGATAGACACTGGGGGTCACAGGGAGTGGCTGGAAAGATGACCATGACTCTGTTGCTGCCCTCAGGGGTCACTTGGCTAGCAGGTAGCAGAGCTAAGATTCAAAGCCAGATCTGTCTGATGCCAAATCTCATGCTTTTAACCGTTATTCTATATTGTTCTCTCTCAAATAGTTCCACTCTCTCTTCACCAGAGTCTTCATTCCCGGAACATGGGCTAAGTAGGTTTTTATTATCTTGTTTAATATCCTCTCCACTGTTTTTCCAGCTGCACAATCAGTTTTGAATTCATTCTCCCTCCTCGGAGACTTTTGCTACAGTATTTCCCAATGAAGTACTAAAAGGCATAAGATTTTTAGTCTTCATAACACTTAAACGCACAGGGTGGTTTCTGGGGAAAGAAGGAATGTTTGTGTAGGTGATGAAAGACCCAGTCACACAGTGGAATAACTTTGCCTAGTATCTATATGAACAGTGCCAGTGGTGACGAATAGCTTATCTTCCAGTTGCAATGTTTAGAATCTGCCCGTTGGACCAACAGATAGTTTTTAATGCATTTGCCTTTGGTTCTGGACCTTAACAGTACATCTGAGTCTCCATTATGGAGTTTCCTTAATAGTGACATTGCCTGCTGAGAACCTAACATACCCTGGTATCCAAGCACATCCATTTCCCTTGCTAGAATTTCTGAAGATATTTTCAGTGAAGTCAGTATTTGTATGTGCTAGGAAGCTCTGGGGAAGATTCTCTGTTGATCCTCAATAATAATTCACTCTATCAAATTCTTATATTTTGCTTTCTGTGTGAGTGACTGTAACTCATCAGAATTTCCAAGATTAGCCCTACCTTCCTCTCCGCTTTTGAAGGCCGAGGTTATTTCTCAGGTGTCAGAATGTCAGTGTTTTTCTCTTCATGCTATCACTTTGGATTTTCATTTTTTAGTTTCAGATAGAGATACCTTGTCTGAATTCATACAAGCTGTTTTCAGTACCAAGTGATTTCAAAGTGATAAAACCAAGAAAATGGCTCACTACCTAATTAGTGTCTGCAGGTCAGCATCTAGAACTGTGGTAAGCAATGTTATTTGCATGAGATCCATTTCTGGAAAGATGAAAATGTTTACAGGCTGCCATCCTTTTTTCATTCACAATAAAAATAACTTTAATGATTCCCACGGGGAAAATATATAGTTTTTAAACATAGATTACCTATTTATCGAAGAGAAGAATACAAATGAAAAAAAGGGCACCACTTTTAGGCGCAAAATGTTGATTTCTGTGCAAATTTCAAACATTGGTCACACAAGGGAAGCTTTTTTTTAATGCTTCATCCTGAAACTGTATGTATTATGAGTCATATTAGGAAATTAAGTTGGCTCTTCAGAAATCTGGAATTACTTCCTTTGCCTTAGCAAGAAGTGCCAGAGTGATTACCAGTTGTTTTATATGTTCTGAATCTTTAGAAAGAAGTTTTTCCTCCTTCTGTTGTCTGTGGACTGATGTGGCAGGGACATGTCCTTAAGAACTGTGAAAGATCTAGGATTTTTACCTAATTGCAAGCTAACAAGTTATCTGGCCACAGTTTCATGGACGTTAGTTAAAGACACAGGATTCCTGGCTCAGAGACAAAGGACAGTTTATTTCTCACAGCAATAGCAATAGCCAGATTATCAGCATTTGTGGCAGATCCCCAAGCCCCAATTCCCACACGGTAAGGTAAAGAAGGCCAGATGACCCCTCCACACACAGTGAGTTGCATTACAGGAGAGGAACCTTGGGCTTAGGGAACTCAAATCTTTTTTTTTTTTTAATTTTTATTTATTTACTTTTTTCCCCCAAAGCCCCAGTAGATAGTTGTATGTCATAGATGCACATCCTTCCAGTTGCCGTATGTGGGACGCGGCCTCAGTATGGCCAGAGAAGCGATGCATCGGTGCGCACCCGGGATCCGAACCCGGGCCACCAGCAGCGGAGCTCGCGCACTCAACGGCTAAGCCACGGGGCTGGCACCTCAAATCTTTTATGATAGGTGGTAAGCCTGCCTGTTCTTTTCTCTGAAAGGGGATACTATCTCTGTCTTCCAAGGCTGTTCACTATACAAAGATACTTGAAAAAGTCTGGAACAAAGGGCATTCCGTGCCTCTGTTTATGAGACATGCAGAAACACAAGAGACCCATGTGGAGAATTGTCCTGCAACACATGGTCCCCCAAGCTTGGATGGCTGCAAGAGCCTCTCAAGTTCACAATGTTTTTGGAGGATCAGGCAAGGAAATTAGAAGTTAGTAGAAGACACTTAGCTCAGCCTGGACTGGTTGGCCAAAAGGCAGGGCTATGTGCACCTGCTGTAGGGTAGCAGAAGGCACATCCAAAGACAGATTAGTGGCAGTTTTCTTAGCTCTTCAGAGAATACTTTAAGAAGAAAATATGAAAGGGGCACCTGACTGTTGTCTCTGGTTAGGAGTAAACTCTGCTACTTTGGGCCTCCAGCTACTACTTTATTGCTCTCTCTTTCAATCTCCAAGCTATCTTTTCCTTTCTTGCTTGTTCAGGCTCTGAGGTTGGTAGTTTTCTATTGCTAAGTGGCTTGACTAAATGAAGTTTTGTCTTTTACTGCACTACTAAGGTCAAGCATGTGATAACCACAGAGTAGTAAACAGATGATTATCCATGTCTACTGGGAGTGACGTGGAGGACCGATTTGTCCTTGGAGTATATTCAGAAAGGTTAGAAAGTCAGGAATGTTCACCCAAGTGGGCAGAAGTCTAGGAATGCCTCCCCGTGACCTGATATTCTGAGAATCTGTGTGCTCCAAGAATGACAGTGAGAGAGTCCAAAGTGCCTTTTTTATGTTGAGTGGCCAGGGAATCAGAGCACGGTGAAAGCAGCCTCCTACCTGGTGAGGGCAGAAAAGCCCCCGGATACTTGCTCTCTTCACTGCAAAACCTGAACCGCCTCAGAAAACATGGAGTCATGTACACGGTGTGATTCGTCGGTGATTCATTTTTCCCCACTGGGAATAAGATTACTCTTGGCAACTGTAGCACTACATCACTCACTCACAATAGTGTCATAGGTAACCTTGGCTCACTAACCTCTTATGCCTATGCATTTTGTTATCTTGCTCACATCTCCAGCAGAAAATGCTTTCTACTTGGGCTGGTGTTTTTTTTGTGAGGAAGATCAGCCCTGAGCTAACATCCATGCCTATCCTCCTCTTTTTGCTGAGGAAGACTGGCCCTGGGCTAACATCTGCCCATCTTGCTGAACTTTATCTGGGACGCTGCCGTAGCATGGCCTGACAAGCGGTGCATTGGTGCGCACCTGGGATCCGAACCCCGGGCCGCCACCAGAGGAACACACACACTTAACTGCTACGCCACAGGGCCGGACTTTTGAGCTGTTTTTTAAAAGGCAAGATGATGGAATTTGGGGCAGATTTCTTCCAGTGTGTTGCAGTTGGAAGATAAAATAAAAAACTTCGTGGGGCCATCCTGGTGGCATAGTGGTTAAGTTCACATGCTCCGCTTCGACGGCCCGGGGTTTGCAGGTTTGGATCATGGGCGCGGACCTATGCACCGCTTGTTAAGCCATGCTATGGAGGCGTCCCACATACAAAATAGAGGAAGATGGGCACAGATGTTAGCTCAGGGCTAATCTTCCTCAGCAAAAAGAGGAATATTGGTGATGGATGTTAGCTCAGGGCCAATCTTCCTCACCAATAAATAAATAAAACAAAAAAACAAAATAAAAAAAAACTTCGTCATTGCCAGCAGCCACAGCTGTCTGAGGGCTGGTACTGGGCACTGTACTAGGTCTCACAGTTTACCATTCTTCTCCTTGTTGGGGGTAATATTAATAGGGTAAGAGAAATAACCTCTGTTTTCGTGAAAGTACAGATTTCTTAATGTTCTTTTAAAATGTCCCTTTGGGGATTGGGGTTCAGAATGCATCAGACTTCTCAAAAGCAATGCTAGAATGTGCATGAGGGATCTTGTTGAGGTGATGAAAATGTTCTAGAACTGATTTGTGGTGATGGTTGCACAACTCGGTAAATTTAGTAAAAATCATTAACTTGTACACTTGAAATGGGTGAATTGTATAAATCCAAAAATATACCTCAATAACATTGTAAAAAATATTTCATAAAATAAGAAACTGTGGAATTAATATATAAAGTATTTCAAATACAATGTATAAGCATATTATAAAACAGCTAGTAAAACAACACATGTATAAATATTAACCGTATCATTCAAATAAATCACTACATAAAGTAAAACAAGAACAAATAAAAGCAATGCTGGAAGCCAGGAGACCAAAAAAAAAAAAAAGTCCCTTTAGGAAGTGCAGAATCCAGCAAGGCTCCTTTTATATTTCATACAGGGGGTGGGAGATCAGGGGAGGGTTGATGCTGCCTTCTTACTACCCAATTCAAATTCTTTCTGAAGAATATTCAGAAAGTGGATTAATTTTTCCTTTTTTCATTCCACTCAGAATGCCTGAAACAGATAAAGTAGGAAACGGAGTCATTATATTTGGGCGCTGTCTATTATCATTTACTGACTGAGAGTCTATCTAAGCCTTTCTGCTTTTTGCAGATAATTAATTTTGTGCCTAAAAGTAGGAAAGAGTGATTGTAATCAGTATGTTTGTACTTTCAGCTACAAACAGAGCCCATCAAAGATATGCAGTACAAATAAACCTCATAAAATATGCAGCCCAAGCACTGCTTGAAGTTAATGTGCTATCTTTGTTTTTCAAAGAAAAAAATTATATGTATGATTTTTAAAAGTCATTCTTGGCATTCTTATAAAGTTAATAGATGAACCCCTCTTTTTCTAACTCAAGCCTACACTGTGAATTATTTTTATCATTAAATATCATGAAGTAGAGCTGAAGGAGACTTTGACTTGGCATAGAAATCAACTTGTCAACATATACATATTTCTGAGTTCTGGGTATGAGCTTCTCTTATACTTCTAGAAAATTATGAATAACCAGATATGAGTTCGAGGCTCAGGTTCATGGGATGAAATTTAAGAGCATACTGTTTGTGAAGGAATTCCTCCTACGTCTCTTGAAAGACTTTCGCCCTTTTTCCCTGCTCCCTAGCTCCCACCTCTGACCAACTTCTACTCTAAGCCTGTCCTTTCTCCCTCTCCTTCAAAATTGTACCTTGCTCAGTGTCTTGTTCATTCAGGCCCTGTACTCGGTTTAAAGTGATGATGTTTGATCATGGTTCAATCATTCCAGGAAGCCCATTTCCACTTCTGCTAGTTCTCTGATATATTCTCCCTCCTGAGATACAAACTCACTTCACTTAACAAAATTATATATCACCAGAAAACTCTCCAAAAGGGTTATCAAGGATGGAGATCTCGGTCACTGTGGCTCAGTTGTAGGGGGAAATGTTTAAATGTATGTAGGACCTTTTAGTGCTTCTGAAATCACCTGCTCTGCATTGTACAGTGGAAATAACATCAGTCCAGGAATCAGAATATTGATATAGGGTCTTTGCCTTGTGCTGCCACAGGATAGTGGCCTTGGAGAAGCACTTAATCTGTACAATGAAGAAGATAGTGATGATGAGAATGATCATTTATTAAGCACTTGCTATGTGCCACACACAGTTCTAAGCTCTTCACATGGATTAACTCATTTAATGTTTACGATAACCCTGATAAGGAGAGGATTATCATTAGAACCATTTTCCAGGTTAAAGAAGTGAGGCCGAAAGACGTGGAAGTAAGTCCCAGCTATAAGGCCGCCCGCCTCAGCTGCTGTCTACTGCAGGAGCTCCTGAGAGTCATCTTTTTCCCAGGGCCAGACCCAGACTTAGAATGTGTGGGCGGAGCCTGGCTCCCTTTACAGGTGGATGCAAGCTGACTTAGTCGGTAGGAATAAGGCAGAATGGGAGCCAGGAAGTACCTAAGTCATTCCTGCCTGCTCGCTCAGTTATTATTCATCCTGTTTCCTACAAGTGGCTTTGAGAATTGCATGGGAACTTCCAATGGGCTTAGCTTTTCTTCTCTGCTTTTCCTCATATTTGTATTAATCCTAATTAGATTTTTCTAAATCCGCTTGGAGCTCAGACTTCCCGCAGGATCAGGGCCTATTTCATTTACCTTTTTTTCAAAAAAAAATCCATGCTCTATAAGCTTAGGTTTAAAAGATACTTTAAAAGATATATGACACCTACATTTCCCCCTTTCAGATCAGAAATCCAAAGAATGATGAAATACCAAGCTCTGTAGCTTTCTTATTATGCATTAAACCCTGTAGTGATCTCTTTCCAAACATGGAAGGAGTTTTGTGGTAACAAAGTTTCTGATTCAAATGTCCCATTCCCCTTAACAAATTCTTAACGTAAAATTAATGGGTTTCTTGACTGTGGGAAACTTCTAGCGGATTTTAAAAAAAACTATGAACACTTTGTCACCTTTGAACAGTCTGTTCACAAGTTTTCTAGACATAAAGTACTCTACACAAAAGAGCAAGAAACTAAATTAGTGTTCTTATTCTGATTAAAAATAAAGCAATAATTGTGATAAATTGGCATAATCAAACTTGAAAGATAGAAGCTATAGAATACATATTTCCTTTCAGTATGAAAAGGATGTTAACAAGCCCCAGATCACAGAGGGTGAAAGAATACACACTGGTGGAAACACTTCCCTCACACATCTGTCTTGATCAAGTTTTAAAGTCTGTTTCCTCCCCCACCATTTCTTCTGACTCTCTAATCCATTGATTTAAAAAAATTAATGCATGACTAAACTGCTGTGCTGTGAAAAGCCCCATTCAGAATTGTCTCAGCTCGGTTATTATTGACCAAAGACTCTGCGAGATACCAGGAATAATAAATTACCACAAACATTCATTTTTAATAGCCCCATAGAGATTTTTAAGAGCAAAGCTTGCGAGATGGAAAGCTGAGTCGTCACCCTGCACAGGAATGGGTCAGCTTGGTGTAGCAGGGAGCAGAGTAAGAAAAGGTTGTATGGTGTAGCAGAAAGAACACAGGCTTCAGGAGTTAGGATGTGAATCTCCGCTCAGCTATTCCTTATCTTAGTGACACTGGGCATAGTGTATAATCTCCCTGAACCTTAGTTCCTTCCTCTATAGAATAGGAATAAAAATGCCAATGACTTAGAACTACTATAAAAATTAGTAATAATGCCTAGCACACAGTAGCACTATAAAATCTGACATGTAACATGATCGGTTTCATATGCTATGAGACAAAGTGGCCTTTTCTTCCTAGGTCTTCCCCCACATGAGAGTGTTCATCTTTGGGGTCTCTCATTAGCAGCACCATCATTGATAAATATTTACCGAGCTCCTGTGACAAAGACCCTATGCCAGGAGCTGGCAACACAAATATTGGGAAGCTGTTTTAAGAAACTAAACTAGTGGGCCGGCCCCGTGGCTTAGCGGTTAAGTGCGCACGCTCCACTGCTGGAGGCCCAGGTTCGGATCCCGGACGCGCACCCACGCACCGCTTCTCCGGCCATGCTGAGGCCGCGTCCCACATACAGAACTAGAAGGATGTGCAATTATGACATACAACTATCTACTGGGGCTTTGGGGAGAAAAAGGAGGAGGACTGGCAATAGATGTCAGCTCAGGGCTAATCTTCCTCACACACACACACACACACACACACACACACACACACACAAATACAGAAAAATACAATATGCCTCAACTACGACTTACTTGCCATCAATTTTACTGTGTGAGACTACCATTCTCTTTTCGTCTCCTCATCCTCTAGTATACACTATTTTACATAGAATAGGTGTTTAATTTTTCTCTTAAATCAAGCTAAAGAGAAATGGAGCTCATCCTTGGGATAGTGAGGAGCCATCAAGAGTATATAGAGCATGAATCTCCACCCACAAAATTCAGAAGTATAAGAAAGACTGCATCTTTTATTATTTTTTTGCTGTCTTTTTTTAAATAATAGACTATTTTTTAGAGCACTTTTCGGTTTACGGCAAAATTGAGCAGAAAGTACAGAGAGTTTCTATATACCTCCTGCCCCCAAATACCCGCAGTCTCCCACACTATCAACATCTAGCACCAGGGTAGTACATTTGTTACAATCGATGAACCTACATTGACACATTATTATTACCCATAGTCCATAGTTTACATTAGGGTTCACTGTTGGTGTTGTAAATTCTATTGGTTTTGACAAATAAATAATGACATGTATCCATCATTATTGTATCATACACAGTATTTTCACTGCCCTAAAAATCCTTCGTGTGCGGCCTATTCATCCCTCCCTCTCCCCCAACCTCTAGCAACCACTGATCTTTTTACTGTCTCCATTGTTTTGCCTCTTACAGCATATCATATACAGTCATGTGTCGCTTAACGACATTCTGAGGAATGCGTCGTTAGGTGATTTCATCCTTGTGCAAACATCACCGAGTGTACTTACACAAACCTAGATGGTATAGCCTACTACATACCTAGGTTATCTGGTACTAATCTTATGGGACCACTGTCGTATATGCAGTCTGTCATTGACCAAGACGTTGTTATGCAGCACATGACTGTAGTTGGAATCATGCAGTATGTGACCTTTTCAGATTGGCTTCTTTCAGTTAGTGATATGCGTTTAAGGTTCCTCCGTGCCTTTTCATGGTTTCATAGCTCATTTCTTTTTAGTGCTGAATAATATCCCATTGTTTGAAGCATTTTTAACTTTTAAATAAATTTAAAGTTCAAATCCTTGTTCCCATTGGGTTAGTGGTAAATTCCACCTCATTACTTTTTTTTTAAACAGCTTTATGAGATATAATTCACATGGAATACATTCACCAATTTACCCATTTAAAGAGTACAGTTCATTGGTTTTTAGTATATTCATGAAGTTGTGCAACCATCACGAAAATCAATATTAGAGCAATTTTATCATTTCAAAAGAAGCTCTGTACCAATTAGCTGTCACTCCCCATTCCCCCTTACCTCCCCCCTTCCTGGCAACCACTAGTCTACTTTCTGTCTCTATGGATTTGCCTATTCTGGACATTTCATATAGGTGGAATCATACAATATATGACCTTTTATGTCTGGCTTCTTTCACTTAACGTAATGTTTTCAGGGTTTTTCCATGTTGTAGCATGTATCATTCCTTCATTCCTTTTTATGGCTGAATAATATTCCATTGTATGAATATACCACATTTTGTTTATCCATTATCAGTTGATACACATTTGAGTTATTTCCACTTCTTGGTTATTATGTATAGTACTTCTATGAACTTTTGTGCAAAAGTCTTTGTGTGGATATATGTTTTCATTTCTCTTTGGAATATACCTAGGAGTGGAAGTGGAGGTCATATGGTAACTCCATGTTTAACCTTTTGAGGAACTGCCAAACCATTTTCCAAAACAACTGAGCCATTTTACTTTCCCACCAGCAATGTATGAGGGTTCCAATTTCTCCACATTCTCACCAACAATTGTTATTACATGTCTTTTATATTACAGCTATATAACGTGTTTGAAGTAGTATCTCATTGCAGTTTCAATTTTTGTTTCTCTAATGACTAATGATGTTGAGTACTTTTCATGTGCTTATTGGCGAGATGTATATCTTCTTTGGTGAAAGGTCTATTGAGATCCTTTCTAATTTTTTAATTGGTTTATTTGTCATTTCATTGTTGAATTGTAGGAATTATTTATATTTTCTGTATACTAGACCCTTATCAAATATATGACTTGCAAATATTTTCTCCCATACTGTGGGATATCTTTTCACTTCCCAGATAACGTCCTTTAAAACATAAAAGTTTATGATTTTGATGATGCCCAATTTATCTATTTTTGCATGTATGTCATATCTCAGAAACCATTGCCTAATCCTAAATCATAAAGATTTACACCTATGGTTTCTTCGGAGAATTTTATAGATTTAGCTCTTACATATAGGTCTATGATCCATCTTGAGTTATTTTCTATATTTAGTGTAAGATAGGGGTACAACTTCATTCTTTTGCATGTGGACATCCAGTTGTTCCAGATCCATTTGTTGAAAACACTATTCTTTCCCCATTGAATGGTCTTGGCACCTTTGTCAAAAGTCAATTGAGGAGAGAAGTCAAGATGGCGGTGTAGGTAGACTCTGAACTCACCTCCTCCCGTGGACACAGCCAATTTACAATTACTCATGGAAAAATTACCCCTGAGACAGAACTGAAAACTTGATAAGAGGAACTCCTGCAACAAAGGACAATCCTAATTGAGGTGAAAGAGGCAGAAATGCCCTTCTGGAGAGAAAAAACAGCTTCACGGCTGCCTGGGAGCAGCCCACAGGTACGCAGCCCTCCCTGGAGGAGCGGGGCCCTGAGCTGGGGAGCGTCCCCACTGGGGGCATTTTGTGGACCCAGCACAATCGAGACAAGTGGCATAACATCTGACTTTGCCTGCTACTAAAACATTGGGGAGTACCCCCAGAAAAGCTGGTTCACAAAGAAATTAAAACCGGCTCTTAAAGGGCCCACGCGCAAACTTACCCGTTTCAGAAAGCAACCTAAAATCACCAGAAAGAAAGGTCCACAGTGCGTTGGTGAAAAGAGAATCACCTGATAGGCCCTGAGTACATCTCGGTGAGAGGTGAGATCTCTCCAGGGACTGGGACATTGACGGTGGCCATTGTTGTGGCCTGGTGTGGGCGTGCTGACACAGACGACATTGGAGTTCTCCCTAGGGCCTGCTAGTCCAGGTCTGCCCCACCCACTAGAGCACCGATTTAATCCAGCTTAGCCAGGGCAGGCAGCCCACCCTAGAGACTGGCCCCACCCAACAACAAGCCCTCAGGCAGCTTGTGGGCCTGCGTAGATTGGTGACTGGATTTTCTGCAGCCTGGCAACTGAGCCCACTTCAGTGGGGCAGGGCATGCACAAGGAGCGGGTGGAGAGTGTGGGGCGGTGGTGGAGTGTGTGGGGCTCCTGCCGTGGAGAGACTGGGTCCACTTCAGGAGGTCAGGGTGCACACATGGGGCAGGACTGTGTTGACTGTGTGTGTGGACCTGTGGGTGGTAGGGCTTGTCAGCTGCAGAAGACTTGTGCTTCTCAAAGACCCACATAGGGGGTTTGCCCCACCTTCCAAAGCCTGAAACAATTGGGTGCTCCTGTGCCTGAGGCCAGCCCCACCCAGCTGCAATCCTCAGAGAGCTGACAAGAGACCTAAAGGCTGGAGACTTATTGCAATTATAACACCCTGAGCCTAACAACCTGCCACGCTGGGGGCCTACTCACTTAAAAGAAATACTGCAACACAAATGTGGTATTAGAACTTGCAGCCAACTGTGCTGGGGCTCCCCACACCTGATAAAGAGACTGAAGGGCCCGCAACAACTACAAGAAGCTGAGCATTACAACAGCTGGCCAGGAGCATGACTCAGCCTCCCTGGGTGCCTAGAGGGAGAGTAAACAGGCCTCAACAGAAGGACACACGTAGCCCACATAGGGGTCACCCCTGGAACATTGAGAACTGAGGGAAGCACACTGCAGGGCTCCTAAGCCATCACTTCCATAAGGTCACCTATCCAAGAGCAGGAGACGTAGCTGACCTACCTAATACATAGACACAAGCACAGGGAAAGAGGCAAAATGAGGAGGCAAAGGAATACATTCCAAGTAAGGGAACAGGACAAAACCCCAGAAAAGGAACTAAGTGAAACAGAAATGAGCAACCTACCCAAAAGAGAGTTCAAACTAAGAGTGTTAAGGATGCTCACCGATGTGGGGAGAAGAATAGATGAACTCAGTGAGAATGTCAACAAATAAATGGAAGATATAAAAAAGAACCAATCAGAAATGAAGAATATGATACTGGACATGAAAAATTCACTAGAGTAAATCAAAAGCAGAGTAGAGGATACAGAAGAACGGATCTGCGAACTGGACGAAAGACTACAAGAAATTACCCAAAGTGAACAGGTAAAAGAGAAAAGCACTAAAAGAGTGAGGACAGTCTAAGGGACCTCTGGGACAACATCAAGCGCACTAACGTCCGTGTTATAGGTGTCCCGGAAGGAGAAGAGCGAGACAAAGGGGCAGAGAATCTATTTCAAGAAATAATAGATGAAACCTTCCCTAACCTAAGGAAGGAAGCAGACATCCAGGTACAGGAAGCACAGAGAGCCCCAAACAAGATAAACCCAAAGAGGCCCACACCAAGACACATCATAATTAAAATGTCCAGAATTTGACTGTGGTTACCAGGGGCAGTGGGGGTGGGGGGGTGGGCACAAGGGGTGAAGGGAGTCATATATATGGTGATGGACAAACAAAAATGTACAACCCAAAATTTCACAATGTTAGAAACCATTAAAACATCAATAAAAAAAATGTCCAGAATTAAAGATAAAGAGAGAATCCTAAAAGCCACAAGAGAAAGTCAAGTTACATACAAAGGAAACCCCATAAGGCTATCAGCTGACTTCTCAGCAGAAACCTTACAGGCTAGAAGAGAGTGGCATGATATATTTAAAGTGCTAAAAGGAAAAAACTTACAGCCAAGAATACTCTACCCACCAAGGTTATCATTCAAAATGGAAGGAGAGATCAAAAATTTCCCAGACAAGCAAAAATTAAAGGAGTTTGTCACCAAGAAACCAGTGCTACAAGAAATGTTAAAGGGACTTATTTAAGGGGAAAAGAGAAGACCACAAATAGGAAAAATTATTTATTTCCATGATAAGAGGGTAATGGATACAAATGCACAAAAAAGAGGTTAGATATGATATCAAAATCATAAATTGAGGGAGGAGGGGAGTTAAAGAGTAGAGCTTTCAGATAGAGGTCAAACTAAAGAGACCATCAATTCTGTATTGAAGGAGAAAGGAACAGAGTAGGACTACTAAAACATTGCGAAAAAAAAAGTTAAAAAATGGCAGTAAGTACATACTTATCAATAGCTACTTTAAACGTCAATGGACTAAATTCTCCAATTAAAAGGCACAGGGTGGCTGACTGGATAAAAAAACAAGACCCATATATATGCTGCATACAAGAGACACATTTCAGACCTAAAGACACTCGCAAACTGAAAGTCAAGGGATGGAAAAAGATACTCCACGCAAATGGCAGTGAAAAGAAAGCTGGGGTAGCAGTACTCATATCAGACAAAATAGATTTTAAAACAAAAACTGTAAAAAGAGACAAAGAAGGGCATTACATAATGATCAAGGGAACAATCCAACAAGAGGATATAACACTTGTATATATCTATGCACCCAATGTAGGTGCACCTAAATATATAAAGCAATTATTAACAGACATAAAAAGAGAAATAGACAGTAACACAATAATAGTAGGGGACTTTAACACTCCACTTACACCAACGAATAGATCATCCGAACAGAAGATCAATAAGGAAACATTGGCCTTAAATCACACACTAGAACAGATGGACCTAGTAGATATATACAGAGCATTCCATCCAAAAACCGAAGAATACACGTTCTTTTCAAATGCACATGGAACATTCTCCAGGATTGATCACCTATTAGGCCACAAAACAAGTCTCCATAAGTTTAAGAAGATTGAAATAATACCAAGCATCTTTTCTGACCACAACGGTATGAAACTAGAAATCAACTATAGGAAGAAAATCAGAAAAGCCACAAATACATGGAGATTAAACAAAATGCTACTGAACAATGACTGGGTCAATGAAGAAATCAAAGAAGAAATCAAAAAATACCTGGAGACAAATGACAATGAAAATACGACATGCCTGAATTTATGGAATACAGCAAAAGAGGTTCTAAGAGGGAAGTTTATAGCAATACAGGCCTATCTCAACAAACAAGAAAAATCTCAAATAAACAATCTAACAGTGCGCCTAAAGGAACTGGAAAAAGAAGAACAAACCAAGCCCAAAATCAGTAGAAGAAGGAAAGTAATAAAAATCAGAGCAGAAATAAATGAAATAGAGACCAAAAAGACAATAGAAAAAATTAATAAAACCAAGAGCTGGTTCTTTGAAAAGATCAACAAAATTGACAAACCTTTGCCTAGACTCACCAAGAAAAAAAGAGAGAAGGCACAAATAAGTAAAATCAGAAATGAAAGAGGAGAAATTACAACAGACACCTCAGAAATACAAAAGATTATAAGAGAATACTATGAAAAGCTATATGCCAAACAATTCGACAATCTGGAAGAAATGGATAAATTCTTAGAATCATACAACCTTCCAAAATTGGATCAAGAAGAAGTAGAGAATTTGAATAGACCAATCCCAGTAAGGAGATCAAAACAGTAATCGAAAACCTCTCCAAAAATAAAAGTCCAGGACCAGACGGCTTCCCTGGTGAATTCTACCAAACATTCAAAGAAGATTTAATACCTATCCTTCTCAAACTCTTCCAAAAAATTGAGGAGGGGGGAAGCTCCCTAACTCATTCCACGAAGCCAACATTACCCTGATACCAAAACCAGACAAGGACAACACAAAAAAAGAAAATTACAGGCCAATATCACTGATGAACATTGATGCAAAAATCCTCAACAAAATTCTAGCAAATCGCATACAACAATACGTTAAAAAGATTATACACCTTGATCAAGTGGGATTTATTCCAGGGATGCAGGGATGGTTCAACATTCGCAAATCAATCAACATAATACACCACATTAATAAAATGAAGAATAAAAATCACATGATCATCTCAATAGATGCAGAGAAAGCATTTGACAAGATACAGCATCCATTTATGATAAAACTCTGAATAAAATGGGTATAAAAGGAAAGTACCTCAACGTAATAAAGGCCATATATGACAAACCCACAGCTAATATCATCCTCAATGGTGAAAAACTGAAAGCTATCCCTCTAAGAACAGGAGCCAGACAAGGATGCCCACTGTCACCACTCCTATTTAACATGGTACTGGAAGTCCTAGCCAGAGCAATCAGGCAAGAAAAAGAAATAAAAGGGATCCAAATTGGAAAGGAAGAAGTGAAACTGTCGCTATTTGCAGATGACATGATTTTATATATAGGAAACCCTAAAGAATCCACCAGAAAACTTTTAGAAGTAATAAACGAATACATAAAGTTGCAGGATACAAAATCAACATACAAAAGTCAGTTGCATTTCTATACACTAACAACGAAGTAGCAGAAAGAAAAATTAAGAATACCATCCCATTTACAATTGCAACAAAAAGAATAAAATACCTAGGAATAAACTTAACCAAAGAGGTGAAAGAGCTGTACACGGAAAACTATAAAACATTGCTGAAAGAAATTGAAGAAGACACAAAGAAATGGAAAGCTATTCCGTGCTCTTGGATTAGAAGAATTAACATAGTTAAGATGTCCATACTTCCTAAAGCAATCTACAGATTCAATGCAATCCCTATCAAAGTTCCAACAAAATTTTTCACAGAAATAGAGCAAAGAATCCTAAAATTTATATGGAACAACAAAAGACCCCGAATAGGTAAAGGAATCCTGAGAAAAAAGAACAAAGCTGGAGGTATCACACTCCCTGATTTAAAAATATACTACAAAGCTATAGTAACCAAAACTGCATGGTACTGGCACAAAAACAGACACACAGATCAATGGAATAGAATCAAAAGCCCAGAAATAACCCACACATCTATGGACAGCTAATCCTTGACAAAGGAGCCAAGAACATGCAATGGAGAAAAGAAAGTCTCTTCAACAGATGGTGTTGGGAAAACTGGATAGCCATATGCAAAAAAAATGAACGTAGACCCTTACCTTACACCATACACAAAAATTAACTCCAAATGGATTAAAGATTTGAATGTAAGACCTGAAACTGTGAAACTTCTAGAAGAAAACATAGGCAGTACGCTCTTTGACATCGGTCTTAGCAAGATATTTTCAAACACCATGTCTGACCGGGCAAGAGAAACAATAGAAAACACAAACAAATGGGACTACATCAAACTAAAAAGCTTCTGCACAGCAAAGGAAACCATCAACAAAACGAAAAGACAACCTAATAATTGGGAGAAGATATTTGCAAACCATACATCTGATAAGGGCTTAATCTCCAAAATATATAAAGAACTGATGCATCTCAACAACAAAAAAAACTACCAACCCAATTAAAAAATGGGCAAAAGACCTGAACAGACATGTCTCCAAAGGAAATATACAGATGGCCAACAGACACATGAAAAGATGTTCAAAATCATTAACTATCAGGGAAATGCAAATCAAAACTACAATGAGATATCACCTCACGCCCGTGAGAATGGCTATAATTAACAAGACAGGAAACAACATGTGTTGGAGAGGATGTGGAGAGAAGGGAACTCTCATACACTGCTGGTGGGAGTGCAAACTGGTGCAGCCACTATGGAAAACAGTATGGAGATTCCTCAAAAAATCAAGAATAGAACTACCATATGATCCACCTATTCCACTGCTGGGTATTTATCCAAAGAACTTGAAAACACCAATGCGTAAAGATACATGCACCCCTGTGTTCATTGCAGCGTTATTCACAATAGCCAAGACTTGGAAGGAACCTAAGTGCCCATCAAGGGACGAATGGATAAAGAAGCTGTGGTATATATACACAATGGAATACTACTCAGCCATAAGAAACCATGAAATCCAGCCATTTGTGACAACATGGATGGACATTGAGGGTATTATGCAAAGTGAAATAAGTCAGAGGGAGAAGGTCAAATACCGTATGATTTCCTTCATTAAGTAGTAGATAATAACAACAATAAACAATCACATAAAGACAGAGATTGGATTGGTGGTTACCAGAGGGGAAGGGGGGAGGGAGGAGGGCGAAAGGGATAATTCGGCACGTGTGTGGTGATGGGTTGTAATTAGTATTTGGGTGGTGAACATGATGTAATCTATGCAGAAATAGAAGTATAATGATGTACACCTGAAATTTATACAATGTTATAAACCAATGTTACTGCAATAAACAAAAAATTTAAAAAAAAGAATAGTCAATTGACCATAAATATATGGGTTGAACCTCCAGTACAGTGTTGAACAAAAATGGCAAGAATGGACATCTCTGTCTTTTTCTTAATCTTAGAGGAAAAGCCTTTAGTCTTTCTCCATTAAATATGGTGTTAGCTGTGGGTTTTTCATAAATGCCCTTTATTAGGTTGAGGAAATTTCCTTGTATTCCTAGTTTGTTGATTGTTTTTATTGTCAAAGTATGTTGGATTTTTATCAAATTCCTCTTCTGCATCTAATGTGTATGTGTCCTTTATTCTATTAATATAATAATAATAACAACAATAATAATAATTACATTGATTACCAGATGTTAAACCACTCTTGCATTCTTGGAATACATCTCACTTGGTCATAGTGTATGATCCTTTTTATATGTCGCTGGATTCAGTTTGCTAGTATTTTGTTGAGGATTTTTGTTTTTATCTTCATAAAAGATATTGGTCTGTAGTTTTCTTATAGTCTTTGTCTTGTTTGGGTATCAGGGTAATACTAGCCTTATAGAATGAGTTGAGATGTGTTCTGTACTCTTCTGCGTTTTTTGAAGCATTTGATAAGGGTTAGCATTAATTCTTTAAATGTTTGGTAGAATTTACCAGTAAGGCCATCTGGTCCTGGGCTTTTCTTTGTGGGAAGATTTAAATTGCTAATTCAATCTCTTTATTTGTTATAAGTTTATTCAGATTTTCTATTTCTTCTTGAGTCAGTTTTGGTAGTTTTGTCATTTTAGGAATTTGTGAATTTCATCTGTGTTATATAATTTGTTGGCATATAATTTTTGTTAGTGTTTCCTTAAAACCCTTTTTATGTACATACGACTGGTCGGTAGTAATACCCCCTCTTTCATTTCTGTAATAATTTGAGTCTTCTCTCTTTTTTTCTTGGTCAGTCTGACTAATTAGGTTTATCAATTTAATATTTTCACAAAACTAACTTTTCATTTTGTTGATTTTCTCTATTGTTTTTCCATTCTTGATTTCATTAATTTGTGCTCTAATTTACTATTTTCTTGGTAGTACCTACTTCTTGGTTTAGTTTTAATGTGCTCTTCTTTCTCCAGTGTTATAAGGTGACAGTTTAGGTTATTGATTTGATATCTTTCTTTTTTTTCCAAAATAATTGTTTATAACCATAAATTTCCATGTACGTTCTGCTTTAGCTGCATCCCATATGTTTTGGTATAATATGTTTTCATTTTCATTAGTTTCAAAGTATTTTATAATATTTTTGTGATTTCTTATTTGACCCTTTCATAGTTAGGGCCTTAGAGACAACATACTTACCAGTATATTGTTTAATTTCCACATATATGGTTACTTAGGAGTGTGTGGTTTAATTCTCATATATATGTTAATTTCCTAAGTTTCTTTCTGTTGTTTGTTTCTTATTTAATTCCTTAGTGGTTGGAAAACATACTTGGTATGATTTCAGTCCTTATTCAGTTATTGAAGCTTGTTTTATGGCCTAACATATGGTCTATCCTAGAGAGTATTCCATGTGTGGTTGAGAAGAACGTGTATTCTGCTGTCATTGGATGCAGTGTTCTATAGATGTCTGTTAGGTCTATTTGGTTTATAGTGTTATTCAGATCTTCTATTTCCTTGTTGATGTTCTGACTAGTTTTTCTATCCATTTTGAAAGTGGGGTATTGAAATCTCCAACTATTATTGTTGAATTATTTATTTCTCCTTCCAATTTTGTCAGTTTTTGCTTCATATATTTTGGGACTCTCTTGTTAGATAATATATTTATAAATGTTATATATTTTTGGTAGATTGACCCTTTATTAGTATAAAACATTTCTCTTTATCTCTAATACTATTTTTAATCTAATGTTTGCTTTTTTCTGACGTTAGTATAGCCACTCCAGCTTTCTTACAGTTACTGTTTCCATGATATATCTTTTTCCGTTCTTTTACTTTTGATCTATTTGTATCTTTGAATCTAAAACGTTTCTCCTGCAGATAGCATGTAGTTGTATATATTTTTTATTAAATCTGACAATCTCTTTCTTTTTGTTGCTGAGGTAGATTGGCCCTGAGCTAACATCTGCATCCATCTTCCTCTATTTTTTATATGTGGGACGCCTGCCACAGCATGGCTGGAGAAGCGGTGTGTAGGTCCGCTCCCAGAATCCAAACCTGTGAACCCTGAGCCGCTGAAGCAGAGCGCACAAACTTAACCACTACACCACTGGGCCAGCCCCTGACAATCTCTCTTTTGACTGGAGTATCTAATCCATTTATATTTAATGTAATTACTGATCTGGTAGGATTTAAGTCTGCCATTTTAGTCTATTTTCTGTATGTCTCATGTCTTCCTGTGCCTCTGTTCTTCCTTTGTTGCTTTCATTTCCATTAAGTCAATATTTTCTAGTATAACATTTTGATTCCGTTAAAGACTTTTTTCACTATTTTTTTTGTTATTTTCTTAATAGTTGTTCTAGGGCTTACAGGACACAGCTTAACTTATCAGATTCCACTTCAGCTTTATACTAACTTAATTCCAGTGAGATGTAGATATACTACTACTTTGACTCCCTTTCCTCAAATGCCCTGTTCACTCTGGTGGCCAAATAACTATATACTTGTTTTTATAGAGTTTGCAAATGATCTGTTATGCTGGAAAAGGCCCTGGGGTAGTTCTTTCCTACTATCAGTTCTGCCAACTGATTCTGGGTCTTGTTTTGCAGCCATCTACTTATTTTGTGCTCAGTCTTCACAGAATTCCAGTTTTCCTCTCTCCCTACAATTCAGTACTGTCTTTTGGCCACATTGTAACTCAGTGTGACATCCAGGTTAGTACTGCTCAGTAGAAATATAATGCAAGCCACATATGTAATTTAAAATTTTCCTTTTTTTTTTTTTTTTTTTGCAGAGGAAGATTTGCCCTGAGCTAACATCTGTGCCAATCTTCTTCTATTTTGTATGTGGGTTGCTGCCACAGTGTGGCCACCAACGAGTGGTGTAGGTCCACGCCCGAGAACTGAACCTGGGCCACTGAAGCGGAGTGCACTGAACTTAACCACTAGGCCCCTAAAATTTTCTAATAATCACATGTAAAAAGTAAGAAGAAATAGGTGAAACTAATATTTTTATTTATGCCAATATGTCCAAAAATTAGCATTTTGGCATATAATCAATATTTTTAAAATTGTTAATGAGATATTTTACATTCTTTTTTTCACCTCAACTTGGACTAGTCACATTTCATGTGCTCAATGACCACATGATACAGATTGGACGATGGAGTTCCAACATCCCCTCTGGGAAGGAATTCACAGGGCATTGCTGTTATCAGTGCATCTGAATTTTCTTACAATAATGATAACACCAATCCCTCCCCAGGGAGGCCACTTTGTACAAATATAACTAACTGCTCTTCTAGCTGCCCTGCTGAGAAGTGCCCACAAGCAAAAGGAGGTAACTCAGAACAAAGCGTGTGGTCTCTCTGATACACAACTGTCCATCCATTTTTCAGGCAATCAAAAATTAATTTGTGGGAACTAGTTAATATTTCAGTTAATGATAGCAGTTTTTTTGTGTCTGTAGAAAATACAGGGTAGAAATTAAAAAGCACTTTCAGATTTGCAATGTGAACTTATGACACCAAAGCTCTGGGGTGGATCATCTCCAAAGGACTGAACCAGAGGCACAAGCAAGGGGAAAGCTGCACAGGGACTGGGTGAATTTGAGCCATTTCAGATGATAGTTTGGATGATCCAGGCCCTCCAAAGACCTCTCCCTCTTGAACAGTGTATTTTTTCATTTTTTGGCTGGAGATTAGGAGGTGGTGAGACGAGTGGAGCCATCTGTGCATCTGCCTCAATCTGTCTCTCTATCAGTTTGTCTGGTTAGACTCACCATAAGGTTGATTAAATGTTTCTAATCACTTGAAAATTGTTTACTCTCATCTTACCTTTACTTTTTAAGGAGAGTTACCACTTGCTCTCCCATCTAATTCTTACATTTTCTTAGTCACTCAATTCCATGCCTATCCTATTTGCTTAAGGTTTGAGGACAGTCCGGATGAGCTAATCTAGGCCTCTGGCTTTTAGTAAGGTTATGCATGCTCTCTGCTCTCTCATCCCTTTCTTCAACTTTGGTTTCCACCTGTTACTCTCTGGCTTTGACAGTAAGTGGCTTAGGATTCAAGTTCCCTTTTTGCTAATTCCAATGAGCCTACCATGCAGACTCTTTTTGCAGATGCTGCTTTCTTCTTGCCCAGATTCTGTGATCAGGTTGCTGGGCTCATGTTTTCTAGATCCTTATCTGGGTCCCTGAAACTTGTGGCCTGATTCTATGGGCCATCAGGATTACGTGGATCTAAATTACCTGCCTATTTCTCCTTCCCTTCCTTAATACAGCATCTAGATTTCCCTGCTTAGAGTATTCACCAGAAACCCCACCCCACACCCACTCCAGACAACTCTTCTGGGGCCTGGGCTTGGATTTCAAAGTGACAGCAGAAGAAGAAAGAAACACTCATTGAATGTAACTTTCAAGACAATGTGCAACTTTCAAGAAGCAGCAAGTGAAGACATCTATTTGGGGAGCTTTATTTTGTAGAATGAAAGAGGCTACTGGGTAAAAAAGGAAACAAATCTATCAGCCCAGCAGCTGGAAAGGTTTAACAAGACAGGGCAGACATTTTCCTGTTTCATCTTTTCAAGCCAGAATGCGGAGATTTTGTTGGTAGAATGTGGCAGACAAGCCAGCAAGGCAAAAAAGTGAGGGTTAGAAGCATAGCAAAGTAAGCAAATGAGATATTGCTGCCTGTTGTAAAACAGGAAAAACAAATACTAAGTGGGTATTTTAGTAGCATCTGTAAGTACTGGGATCAAAGCACAAATTGGTAAGTACTTCAAGATGTTTGCTTTGTACTGTTTGGCTAATTGGCCAAATGAAAAAATCAACTTATAGGGGAAAGTGAAACACTTAAGTGTAGAAATATAAACAAATAGTCCAGCTTAGCACAAGCACATGTGTCCATAAAAGAAGACCATAAGGGGCCAGCTCGGTGGTGTAGTGGTTAAGTTCGTGCACTCTGCTTCAGCAGCCTGGGGTTTGCAGGTTCGGATCCCGGGTGCAGACCTATGCACCACTCATTAAGCCATGCTGTGGCGGCATCCCACATACAAAATAGAGGAAGATGAGCAGAGATTTTAGCTCAAGGCCAATCTTCCTCACCAAAAAAATAAATAAAGACCATAAGAACCTAGAACTTCATTCTTGGCATTGATCTCATGAAGTTTTTGCAACCTGGGGTCTGCTCTGTCAAGGGTGCCATGGGAAGCATCCTCCCAAATCACAAGCTTCCCTTAATGATCTGTTCTTAAAAACATCCTATGGAAATGCTGACCTTGGGTTGGACTTTTGTTTCTATTATCGAAACCTTCTCCCCATCTCTGATCCTGGAAAGTGTTCTCACTTTTCTTGGTCTCTCCTTCGTCTTACCTTTGTCCTGTAGATGGTATAAAGTTTTTTTTTTTAATCAGTTTTTCACTTTACATTTAGAGTCAGAGAATGCTACATTTGGAATGACCCTCAAAGATCTAGTATCCTCACTTTGAAGATGAGAACACTGATGCATATGATTTGAGGCAATGGGTTTGCCAAAGATGAACCAGTTAATGTCAAACCAGGGTAAAACCTATGGCTTCTGACAAACAGGCCAGTATTCTTTCTGGTATACCATCTGTTTCTTTGATATGACATAGTGAGTATGCTTCTAAGTTTTGCTTTTAGAATTATTCTATCTTCTTCTACCTAAAAATATTCAAACTAGCATCTAAGATGCTCCTTGATTTTCTTTGCTTTTTGATTGTAGGATTCCTGGAAATCACAATTTGCATCATTAGTATGGATTTCAATGCACAGACTATTATAAGCATTTTTATTTGAAGAAGAGAAATGACATAGAGAATGAAATTGCTTGCCAAGATATTTTTGGATCTGTGTTTTTACAAGTTACCTGAGAAATTCTTTATGCAGAAGGGATCAAATATAAATATGCAATTGAGGCTAGGAGAACCTCTGAAATATGGCTCTCTATAGAAATATAGTCATGCGTCGCTTAATGACAGAGATATCTTCTGAGAAATGCATCATTAGGCGATTTTGTCATTGTGGAAACATCATAGAGTGTACTGACACAAACCTAGATGGTATAGCCTACTATATACCTAGACTATATGGTACTAACCTTATGGGACCACCATTGTACATGTGGTCCGTCGTTGCCCAAAATGTCATTATGGGGATACGACTGTAGTGAATAGGAACTCAGTCTTGTTTCTCCCTGCTTAGACTCTTGTACAAGTCTAAGCAAATCAATATGAAAGTGTTGCTCGAAATGTGCTCCAGTTACAGCCAATTAAAGGTCAGCATATATAATTTACACAAAATGGATGGGCAGGAACAAAAGGTATCTGTTTGGACCATGAGGAATGATTCTATTTCATTTGCAGATGAGCACTACAAAGGTCATTGAGAATGCAAGATGCAAATCATTGTTGTTTTTTTTTATAAAGCGTTTTTTCTAGGTTTGGTTTCTCAGCCTGTTTTATTCTCTTGTTTGCATGCATGCCATAGTCATTAGTACAATTGTATTATAGAATGACCTACACTGTTAGACTGTTAGGCTGCTTGATTAAAATTATCTTTATAATGGAAATCAGAGAATACTTTTAACCTTGTTAAAGCACCACTGTACTGTTGATTAATACATAAAGCAAGTCATAAATTTCACAGTGAGCTATTTATTTCCAGACAATCTTGTGAAAGCAGTTTGGGCTGTATTACAGAAACTTTCTTCATACCTTTGTCAGAGTGACACTAATGATCCTGATTATCTCTAGGACTTTCAAAGTGTCAGTGTTAATTAAACTAATGCTTAAAAATATGGGTAGAAAAGAACATTTGAATATTATATCTTAAATGTTTGACAATGTCTATGAAGCTTCTTTTGTTACCTGGTTAATTTCAGAGAACTGAGTTCATTTGAGAAGTTTCCTCTCCAGTAGCAAATGCTTCCCTGACTCAGTGGCAATAGCCAATATTACCAAGGTCACAGCTTCATCCATATATTCAATGAGTACTTGTTGAGTACTTTAGATATGTTCTGTGCTGGATCATGTTACTTGAATAGAAAGATGAAAAAAAGCCAGCACTTACCTTCAAAAGAGTTCATGGTCTAGTGAGGGATATAGTCACAGAAACAACGATAAACCTATGCACAGAAAATTTAAGGACACAGATTAATGAGGGAGCTAACCTAGCCTGGGGAAATCAGGGAAGGTGTCCTAGAAGACTTCCGCCTGAATGAAGGCTCTTTCAACCACTGAAGAGAAGAGGGCAGGGTTTGTGGGAAGTAGATGATTGATGGCAAGGAACTAGAGAAGCTTGGGGCCTAGGTAGAGACTAAGGAATAAGGGAGGGAAGAGGCTCTTTCTTACTCACTTCCAGAACTCATCCTATGGCCCAGACCCCTGCCCTGGCAGTACTCAGCCATCCAGATCCTGAGCCCTTACATCAACCCTGGAAGGAAAGACTCTGTTATATTGCCTTTTCCTAGGCCCCTATAGCTGGCAGCAAGAGGGTAACAGCAAGAAGGCAACATGGTGGCTGGAGAGGTCAGGCCTCCCACACTGGACCAGCCACTTGCATATGAGAGGTTTGGAAATAGGAACTTGTAAGTCCGAGAGGGCCCGAATTATTTCCAGAAAAGAAAAAAAGTTTTAGTGGGGAGGGGAATGGTCCTGTATCTAAAGAAACCACTTTCTATAAAATTGTTTCCTTGCTTTTAAACTCCTTTTAGGGGAATGTAGAACTAATTAAGAGACCTGAACATCATTAATAATTTTTCTACTTGAGTTTTATGAGTAGTAATTTAAGAAAAAAAAGAAAAAACCTTCATGAAGTCACTGGTAGAAAAGCTAGTGCACAGCTTTTTAGAATATTGCCCTTCAAGACTCAGGTTATATTCAATCGTAAATTGCATACAAATAGCTAATTGCTAGCTTCCAGAGTAAAATGGACTTATTGTCTCAAATTGAGTACATAGCTTAAAAAGTCAAGCTATAGCCAAGCTTTGTTTTTAGAGAACACTGCTAAAAGAGATACTAAGCCAAATGGCCTGGGTGGATATGATGCTGAGGCCACTAGGCTGGATTGGTGGATTTTAAATTACTGGGAATAGAACTGGGTGAGCTTATTGAGTCGAGGATGGTTTTAAATAAACTCTTTGCAAAAGCAGAGATTCATGTAGTGATTTCTGGCTCTCACTTGAGAATAATATATCCTAGAAGGCAACTATGTTTCCTGTCTAAATCTCCTCCTTCATCTTCTCCTCCTCCTCCCCTTCATTCCTTTCCTTCCCTCCTCTTTCCTTCTCTTCCTTCTCATTCTTCTTCTTCAAGAAAAATGTACTGGGGAGAACAGATTACAATTTCCTTTTAAGGGAAAACCTGCTACAGAGTGTTTCATCTGCAGAGGCACATCTTGAGCTGAAGAAGTGAGGCCAAAGGGATCTGCTTTGCCACACAGGCCGCTGGCATGGGAGTGTAGTTGTTTGCATCTGGGGAGCACTGGAGTTAGCCTTGCACCTTTCCTTTGCCTTTTGGACAGGTTGCAGGACTCAAAGTGGAAACTCAATAAAACTCTCAGAAGCGAATAAATAGAACCTAGAAGGTTTGTTTCCCTGGGGATGGGGAGGCACCATATGTCAGTTTCATGTTTTTAATCAAAAGGCCAAGGCTTCATCTAGATTGCAGTAATAAGTATTTTCTTTCCAGAGATTTTCATTGAAATGACAAATGTCTTTCCTTTAACTATTTCTCATGCACTTTCCCCTGATCAGAGAAAAATGCAGTGCAAAATAAAATTTCCTTAAGAATTTCTTATAAGACAATTTCCTGTATGATGTGCTATCATTATCTAATCTGGTTATGAGGAAGTAGTTGTAACATTTGGTTGCCCAAGAGGCACTGGAACCCACAGTGTGGCCATAGTGGTGCTGCTTGCAAGACTCTTAGAGCCTGTTTAGTCCAATCATATTCTTGTACCAATGAGGAAACAGAGAACCAGATTGGGGAGGAGAGATGCATATAGAGGAGAACAGGAAGCTGGAGATAACCGTGATAAGAGAGAGTCAAGAGGAAGAACATAAAGTATGTTAAGAAGTACCCTGTGTCACTTTTCAAAATTTTAGGTAAGATTAGGGCATGGGGTGACAGGGTGGGCATGCAGTAAGATTGGGGAAAGGGAACTGCTGTTTGTCGAGTCCCTTTTATGTACCAAGCTTTGTGCTAGACATTTTATATAGATTCTCTCATTTAACCCTCACCACAACCACATAAAGTGGAACTTATTATTGTCCCCATTCTACAGATGAGGAAGCGGAGGCTTAGAGGAGTGAAATCACATATATTTTCTTTCCCTTTAAGAAGAAGCAGGAGACCTAGAACCAGATGTCTGTGTTTGGAGGCTCAAGTCAAACGCCTTGGCTCCTGGCCCGTGTTGCCAAGTCTGTAACCTGGGAGCAAATACAGAGACTGACATGTCAGTTATGATGTCAATACACAGAGAGGGGCAAATCAGTAGTAGGAAAGCTAGGTCTGGAGGGAGTTCTTGTGAAGAAGAACACATAGGTGCCCTGGCTTTTTCAGCGGACAATGTACAAGCCCACCCAGATAGGGAGTGACTTCTTTGGAGGATACATTTCAAGTAAAGTCCTCATTACAGAGTGAACAGAAAGATTTTTGAGCATGGAGGTAGGTAGGGAGAAGGGGAGAAGGAATATTTGAGCACATAGGATCAAGAGTGGGAAGGTAGAGAGATAGGAGAGTGACTGCCTGCTGAGAGGAGACCCCGGGAGAAGAGGGTGGGAGAGCTAATTCATCAGGTAGATGAGTGACTACGAAAGTGAATGAGTAGGTGACAGCCAAAAGGCTCCAGGGAATTCCTCATAACCTAGTTTGCTCTTTGGACATTTGTACAGGAATATTTTTATGGAGTGATCCAGACAACTGAATGCTAACTCCATGTAGTCATTCTATTTCCTGTGTTTTTATTATGATTATTTAATTATTTTCTTTTTAAATGTTTATATGTTGACTCATTAATCCAGATTCCCTGTCTCGGAGCTGATATTTGAGGAAGTGTCCTAAGGGAGACCTACCCAGCGGCCTTCTGCAGTGGAGTTGGAACCTGAGTGCTAGTGTGTGCTTTTGTTGCTGATCTGCCAATGTTCAGATCAAAACAATCCATTTCTGATTCATGTATGTTATTAGCTCTGGCAGGGGCCGGCCCCGTGGCTTGGCGGTTGAGTGCACGCGCTCCGCTGCTGGCGGCCCGGGTTCGGATCCCAAGCGCACCGACTCACCGCTTCTCCGGCCATGCTGGGGCTGCATCCCACATGCAGCAACTAGAAGGATGTGCAGCTATGACATACAACTATCTACTGGGGCTTTGGGGGAAAAATACAAAAAAAAATTTTATTTTTTTTTTATTTATTTTTCTTGCAGGATGGCAAGACGTGAGGCAGATACTGTTTTGTATATTAGAGCAACCTAGATAAGCAAACAGAATGAAGAGACTGCCTTTATTAGAAAAGCAATCTTTTGTGATATATCTTAGTACCAAGCAATGAGTTTTTAATAAAACTGAGCAGATAGAGCACTCATATGTCCGGCCTTGCTCCCCCCTCTTTGGCTCCAGATATATATGATTTCATGACACTAGCAAGAGGCCTGCTGGTTTGTCAGTTAATCAAAAGTTGCTAAAGGAAAGTCAACACAAAAGAAGCTAATCATCATCTTGTCTTTTCCCAGTGACTCTATTGGACTTCCAGTGTCTGAGCTGCCCGTTCTCCACGGCAGTGTTACTAACAGTAGTATCTGTGCCCTTGTTGTAAAGGGTGAGAATCTCATTTTGTTTCTCTTCCTCTTGATAAAAGGCTGGGGGCTGACTCCTTGGAAGAGTTGGAAGAATTATTAACACTAGCTATGTGTAGCCAAGTGTTGCTTTTCTTCCCTTTCTTCTTCGGTCATATTCACAGTAACTCATTTTTCTATCACACTTGCCCTCCTCTGGACTTACGTCTTTGAGGCCTTGCTCTCACTCCCTGTAAATCGACTCGAAAATGAATTAATTTGATTTTTCTTCAAGTGGAACAATATGTTTCAGGTGTCCTCAGTCCAAATGGGTTTGTGCAGCTGCCATGCAAGCTGTGGAACCAGCATAATTGCATCTACCAATATTTTGTAATAAAAGTCACTAATTTTGTGCTACCAGTCCCCACATGGGAAGGATCCGACGTTGCAACAGTGATTTTTGCTGAAAGCACCTTTCCTCTTTGGAACAAACTTGCTTTGAAAATTCTCCTGTGTTATGTAGAAGCGAAATGATTTGTCCAAGGTGTCAGTAGCAGAGCTGAGATTATTTCTATTTACAATATTCTGGGAACCGTAAAAGGGCATTTGAAATCAGTGGGAGACTCTCTGTGGCCTCACCCTCAAATCTGCTCTGAGCCCCAGCTGCTCGAGGTAATGTGCTCCCCTGACAGGTTGCATCCTGTCTCATCTGATGGTTTCTATCAGAAACTCCATGTATGGCCCCCAAACTACTATTTTTTAAATTTTTCCTTATTATTTGTCACATCATTATACTAAATTATGAAGCTTGTTAAAAAATCATGCTACAAGGATCAAAGTTCTTTTCCAAATCTTGCTTATCTTTATTACAGCTACTGTAAAACCTCCAGGGACAAAAGGGCAGAATGATGGTAAAAGAAAGAGATATCCTCTACTTTCAAAGGGAAATTACTTTTCATTCTTGGCACCAGTCCTGCTCTTGGAGCCATAGAATTTTAAGATGCCGGAATTGGGAGTGATTATTTAATGCAATCCCCTTCATTTTATAGATGAGGAAACTGAGGCCCAGAGAAGAGAAGAGACCTTACAAAGGGCACGATATCCCAGTAGCAGGGCTAGGATCGTAGCCCTGGATGTTCACACCCCTCAGAAAGAAATAAGGAATGGCTTTTAAAGTTCAAATCTGGGGCTCCTAAGATACATTTAACGTCAAGTCCCCATTACTCTTCAGCATAAATAAAAATAGGTCCCACTTTTTAACCCCCATGTCCAACTGGAGATTCATGCAATGGGGGTATTACTTGAGACCATTCATTATTAAGGGAGAAATAGAGAAAATACTTGGCCAGGGCTATTTCTCTTGCTATTCATTGCTTTCTCCACCTTCTTGAAGACCACAGTTTCTTAAGTAATTAACCTTCAACTAGCTGAATCTTTGATCCTCAGTTACTCCCAAAGGGTTTCCTCAAGTAGGGACTATAGACAAACACATTAGGGTTTGGAGTTCTAGGTCCTGGTTTCCAGGCCTTATTTTGTCCTTTACTAGCTGTGTGGCCTTACTTAACCTCTTGGAACCTCAGTTGATAAAAATAGGCATAATATCTTACTTCACAGGGCTGATTACAAAGTTACTATGTGATAATGTAATATGAACAAGTGCTTTCTTGCTTTGTAGAGAGTAAAGGGCTATACCCAACCAAAGTGTTAGTTATGAGAATGCGTACCATACATTTTTCATGAAACTAATCTAGAATATTCTCAGTTCTTGGATGATCTGTTAAGCAATAGAACAGCTATCTCTCAATTATTCACACTAATGGTGGAGCAGAGGAGCACAGATAATACAAACAGCAACTCATCTAGATACCATTTCTATTTGAGTTTGAGTTTAGCATGTACAGTTATTTGTTGCTTAACGATATGTTCTGAGAAATGCGTCGTTAGGCGATTTTGTTGTTGTGCAAACATCATAGGGTGAAATTATACAAACCTGGATGGTATAGCCTACTACATACCTAGCCTATATGGTACTAATCTTATGGGACCACTGTCGTATATGGGTCCGTCATTGACTGAGGTGAAATTATACAAACCCGGATGGTATAGCCTACTACATACCTAGCCTATATGGTGCTAATCTTATGGGACCACCGTCGTATATGGGTCCGTCATTGACTGAAACGTCGTTATGCGGCACATGGCTGGATTGTGTTTGGAGATGCTTATGAAATGTTTGCTGAGAGTGAAATTCAACTGAGGTAGAATTCCCTGAGCACACTCAACACTGCCAGAATCAGGCCCTGCGCAAGTCCCTGCCTTTCTCTGGGCCTCAGTTGCCTACCTGTAAAGGGGAGAGTTGCCCTAACTGATCACGGGGTCCCTGCCGGCTCTGATATCCCTGTGTCTGTGAGCCTAGATACATGAAAGGCAGCAGGGGAAAGCCAGTTTTAGATGATGCCCAAAGTTTTGTGGGGCAGCTGGAGTTGTGCAAATACTATCAAAAAATCACAAGCTGCCTGAATGGTATTAATCCCATTAGTAGAATAGGCAAAGAGAAAAGCCAGTCCAGGGTGTAAGAAACCATGGCTGACTTTTAAGGAACTGATCAAAAGAAGAGATTGGAGAAGAGACTGAAAATAACATCTGTAGACAGAAAGGCCTGGAATGATAGCAATGTCCAAGGCTGCTGTCACAGAGGGATATGCGCAAGATGAGTCCCTTTGAGCTATTTCTGTTCAGGGGTCACAACTCTTCTCAATTCACCTGATTTTTTCTCTCCTTTCAATCATGTCCTTTTCAAAATTCATCTCAGAAGTGTTTCTGAGCCATTCTGATTATAACTTTTGCTAAAACCAATCAACAGAGGTCTGTCTTCAGTGCAGGGCAATCAGCAGAGACTCAAGGTATTGGTCAGAGACCATGTCTTTATTTAGATGGACTGTGGCTAATGGGTTTGACTGCAGTTAAGGTCAGAACAATCTTGGAACAGTGCTGCTGCCTAGCAGGTACACAGCTTCCCACACAATTTTAGGAATGGTGCCTGGTTAAATACAGTGTTTTTAAATATTTGCATGAGAAATAGACTATGAAGATGATGTATGTTACACTCGAATATTTTTCCTTTTAACCCATCTAGCGCTCTTTCAGCCTGTCAGAATTTAACAATAGTAATAATGACAGTTAAATTAGTATGAGTAAAATAAGATCCAAAATTGGGCTCTCCTGACACTGTGCTGTGTGTGGTGGTAGCCTGCACTGGAGTCTTCCTATAAACTGGGAAGGCAGGGACATTGTTGTATGTGATTTGGGATTCTGTGATAGGGTGCCGTGTAATGTTGCATGGTAGTCAGCCCTGGTTTTATATACCATACATTCCCAGAAACTACATCTTAATTCAGACTCAAGTCTTCATTGTGCCTAATGAATAGGAACAGACACATGAATAGCAACAAGCTATGAGAAATGAAGTACAGGTGAATGTTAGTCAGTGTGAGATAAGTGACAAACTATAAAGGGGCTCATCAAACTGTATCCATGTATACAATATTATTATTATTATAGAACTGTAAGAGTTCTTTAGATATTCAGAATACTAAACCCTTATATATGATTTGAAAATATTATCTCCCATTCTGTAGGTTGTCTTTTCACTTTCTTAATGGTGTCCTTTGAAGCATGAAAGTGCTTTAATTTTTATGAAGTCTAATTCATCTATTTTTTCTTTGGTCACTTGTGCTTTTGGTGTCATATCTAAGAATACTTTGCCAAATAAATCCAAGGTCACAAAACTTTAAACTTCTATTTTCTTCTAAGAGTTTTATAGTTTTAGCACTTAAATTTAAGTCTTTATCCATTTTGAGTTAATTTTTGTATGTGGTGTGAAGTAGGGGTCCAAATTCAGGATATATTACTAAATCCGGCTTGGTAGTATTTAGTTGAAGATTTTTGAGTCTATCTTCATAAGTGATATTTGCCTGTAGTTTTCTTGTGGTGTCTTTGTCTAATTTTGGTATAAGGCAAATACTGGCCTCATAGAATGCTCACCTGTTCTTACTGAGATTCAGTCATTTTCTTGAATAAATGCTCCTTGGATTGCTGCAATCTTTTGGTTGATTTCCAGAGCTATGAAAAAGTTGATCCTGACATTTTTTGCCACTTTTCTACTGCTTTTGTGGAGGAGAGCATTTTTCAAGTCCTTACTCTGAAATTTTTGTCAATGCCCTATTATTAATATTTTAATATATATGTTGTATAGCATTTTATTGCTTAATTTATCATTCCTTCAGCAAATGTTTATTAATCACTTAATAAGTGGAGTGCTTGGCTAAGCAATGGAAATAGAATGATAAAGAAGATTGCTCTTGTCTGTGCCCGCATGAAGCTTACACCCTTATGGAGGAAGACAGGCTAAAAGAAGCAATTACAATGCAGTGTGATGAGTGCCATGATGAGGGAACTATAGAGGGCTGTAGGAGATTATAGAATGGGATCCCTTTCGCCCTCCTTCCTCCCCCCTTCCCCTCTGGTAACCACCAATCCAATCTCTGTCTCTACGTGTTTGTTTATTGTTGTTATTATCTACTACTTAATGAAGGAAATCATGTGGTATTTGACCTTCTCCCTCTGACTTATTTCACTTTGCATAATACCCTCAATGTCCATCCATGTTGTCACAAATGGCTGGATTTCATCGTTTCTTATGGCTGAGTAGTATTCCGTTGTGTATATATACCACATCTTCCTTATCCATTCTTCCCTTGATGGGCACTTAGGTTGCTTGTGGGTGGTGATGGGTGGTAGTTAGTATTTGAGTGGTGAACATGATATAATCTATGCAGAAATAGAAGTATGATGATGTACACCTGAAATTTATACAATGTTATAAACCAATGTTACTGCAATAAACAAACAAACAAACAAAAATATAAATAAATCCTAAAAAAAAAAAAAACTATAGAAAAAAAAAAGAATGGGATCGAATTCAAACTTGGGGGAAGAGGAAAGGCTTCCGAAAGGAAGTTAAATGTAAATTGGAACCCAAAGAACAGGGGATGGTTTCCAGGCATAAGGTAGAGCATGTGTAAAGGCTCATGATGCTATAAAGGAACTGAGCATAGAATATGATCAGAGGAGAGTGACACGAAGCTAGGAGTTTTGCAAGAACAAAATCATCAAAGATCTTGTAAGTGAAGTTAAGATATATACTTTATCCTAAGGGCTATGGGAAGCCACTGAAGAGTTTTAAGCTGAGCAATGACATTATCTTTGTAGTGACTCCAGCACTTAGAACACATAGTAGGTGATGAATTAATAAATTATTATTAATAAATAATATTTTACTTATAATTAATTTATTTATAATTTACTTACAAATTGTTATTTTCAGATTATTCTGAGTGTTAGTGCAGAGCAGACATTTTGGTATCAGGACTCTTTTACACTCTTAGAAGTTATAGAGGCCCCCCAAAAGACTTGTTTAGGTGAATTATATCTATTGTTATTTATTATATTTTAAATTAAAACTGACGATTTTTAAAATATTTACTATTTAATTTTACATTAATAATTATAATAAAGTCATCACATGTTCACATATATATTTTTCTAAGAAAATAGATATATTTTCCAAAATAAAATACTTCAGTGGGATGAGTAGCATTGCTTTACAGTTTTGCAAATCTCTTTAATTTCTGACTTAATAGTAGACAGCTGGTCTCATATCTGCTTCTGCACTCAATCTGGTTAGATTGATGTAAATTCAGCCTCACACAGATACACAGTTGGACAAAGAATAGTCTTTTAATATCCTTTTCAGATAATTAAGGCTATTTTTCTCTGATACTACACAAAAATTTGACAAGTGATAGTTTCTTAAAGGTTAGTGGCAATATAGAATCTGAAACCATATCAATTAACTTTTCATTTTCTGTTACAATAAAATCTTTTTTGTATCTTGAGTGGATCTTTAGCCATTGTGTGATTTTGTATCATACTGCACTGGTCATTTGAAAAATATTGGTTCATTGAGTTATGCAGATCTGCCAAAGATTAACACACTTTGTTATACAACATCAAAATATCATATACATTAATATCAGCACGTTTTCATCAGAAAAGCCCTTAAGTATTGGGAAGCTATCAAGCTGATAGTGGGAGATAAAAGTTTTCCCAAATTCTAATTTTTGCTTGAATAGTGAAAAAATTTTAAGGACTTCATTTTTTAAGAACAGTTTTAGGCTTACAACAAAACAGAGAGGAGGGTACAGAGATTTCCCATATACCGCCTGTCCCTGCACTTGCATAGCTTCCCCAATTATCAACGTCACTCACCATAATTGTCCTTTTTTTTTTTTTTTTTACCAAAGACCAGCTACATTGACACGTTTAATCACTCAAAGTCCATAGTTTATCTTAGGGTGCGCTCTTGGTGTTGTACAGTCTATGGGTTTGGACAAAAGTATAATGACATATATCCATCATTGTAATATCATATAGAGTATTTTCACTGCCCTAAGAATCCTCTGTACTCTGCTTATTCATCTATCTCACCATCCCACACCCCCCACCCACCGATTTTATTGTCTCCATTGTTTTGTCTTTTCCAGAAT
The DNA here is from genome assembly GCF_020826845.1 of Diceros bicornis minor. NCBI lineage: Eukaryota > Metazoa > Chordata > Mammalia > Perissodactyla > Rhinocerotidae > Diceros > Diceros bicornis. The sequence continues at coordinate 121,802,173 of NC_080781.1, read as the reverse complement.
GTCATATGGTTGGAATCATACAGCATGTAGCCTTTTCAGATTGCCTTCTTTCACTTAGTAATATGCATTGAGGGTTCCTCCACGTCTTTCATGGCTTGATCGCTCATTTCTTTTAAGCTCTAAGTAATATTCCATTGTCTGAATGTACCACAGTTTATTTATCCATTCACCTACTAAGGGACATCTTTGTTGCTTCCAAGTTTTGGCAGTTATGAATAAAACTGCTATAAACATGTGTGTGCAGGTTTTTGTGTGGACATAAGTTTTCAATTCCTTTGGGAAAATACCAAGGAGCACAATTGCTGGATGGTATGGTAAGAGTATGTTTAGTTTTGTAATAAACCACCAAACTATCTTCCCAAGTGGCTGTACCATTTTGCATTCTCACCAGCAATGAAGAAGAATTCCTGTTGCTCCACATCCTCCTCAGCACTTGGTGTTGTCAGTGTTCCAGATTTTGGGCATTCTCATAGCCAAAAGAATTCTAAGGCCATTCTAATATGTGTGTAGTGGTATCTCACTGTTGTTTTAATTTGCATTTCCCTGATGACATATGATGTGGAGGATCTTTTCATATGCTTATTTGCCATCTGTATAACCTCTTTGGAGAGGTGTCTGTTAAGGTCTTTGGCCCATTTTTTAATTGGGTTTTTCTTTTCTTATTGTTAAATTTTAAGAATTCTTTGTATATTTTAGACAACAATCATTTATCAGGTGTGTCTTTTGGAAATATTTTCTCCCAGTTTGTGGATTATCTTTTCATTCTCTTGACAGTGTCTTATATAGAGCAAAACATTTTAATTTTAATGAAGTCCAGCTTATCAATTATTTCTTTCCTGGATGTGTCTTTGGTGGTGTATCTCAAAAAGCATCACCATATCCAAGGTCATCTAGGTTTTTCCCTATTTTATCTTCTAGGAGTGTTATAGTTTTGTGTTTTATGTTTAGATCTGTGATCCATTTTGAGTCAATTTTTGTAAAGGGTATAAGGTCTGTATCTAGATTCGTTTTTTTTGCATGTGGATGTCCAGTTGTTCCAGCACCATATATTGAAAAGATTATCTTTGCTCCATTGTATTGCCTTTGTTTCTTTGTCAAAGATCAGTTGACTATATTCATGTGGATCTATTGCTGGGTTCTCTATTTTGTTCCACTGATCTATTTGTCTGTTCTTTCACCAATACTACATTGTCTTGAATATTGTAGCTTTATGTGAGTCTTGAAGTCAGGTAGTGTCAGTCCTCCAACTTTGGTCTTCTTCTTCAATATTATGTTGGCTATTATGGGTCTTCTGCCTCTCTGTATAAACTTTAGAATCAGTTTGTCAATATCCATAAAATAATTTGCTGGGATTTTTACTGGGGTTGCATTGGCTCTATAGGAAGTTGGGAAAACAGACATTTTGACGATATTGCATCTTCCTATCCGTGAACATGAAATATCTCTCCATTTATTTAGTTCTTTGATTTTGTTCATCAGAGTTTTGTAGTTTTTTTCATATAGACCTTGTACACATTTTGGTAGATTTATACGTAAGTATTTCATTTCAGGGGTGCTAATATAAATGGTATCATGTTTTTAATTTTAAATTCCACTTGTTCATTGTTGGTATATAGGAAAGCAATTGACTTTTACATATTACCCTTGTCCCCTGCAACCTTGCTATAATTGCTTATTAGTTCCAGAAGTCTTTTTGTTGATTCTTTTGGATGTTTTACATGTAGACAATCAGATCATCTGCAAACAAAGATAGTTTTATGTCTTCCTTCCCAATCTGTACACATTTTATTTCTTTTTCTTGCCTTATTGCATTAACAAAGACTTCTAGTATGATGGTAAAAAAAATAGTGAGAGGGAACATCCTTGCTATGTACCTGATCTTAGTGGGAAAGCTTTGAGTTTCTTACCGTTAAGTATGATGTTAGCTGTAGGTTATTTGCAGATAGTCTTTATCAAGTTGAGAAAATCCCCCTCTATTCCTAGCTTACTGGGAGTTTTTATCATGAATGGGTGTTGGATTTTGTCAAATGCTTTTTCTTTATCTATTGATATGATCATGTAATTTTTCTTTTTTTGGTCTGTTGATGTGATGGATTACATTAATTTATTTTTGAATATTGAACCAGCCTCTCATGGTTCAATAAATCCCAGTGGCTAACATTTTGTTGAGGATTTTTGCATCTATGTTCATGAAAGATATTGGTCTGTAGTTTTCTTATAATGTCTTTGGTTTTGGTATTAGGGTAATGCTGGCTTCACAGAATGAGTTAGGAAGTATTCTCTCTCCTTCTATCCTTTGAAAGAGATTGTAGAGAATTGGCAAAATTTCTTCCTTAAATGTTTGATAGAATTCACCAATGACCCCGTCTGGGCCTGGTGCTTTCTGTTTTGGAAGGATGTTAATTATTGATTCAATTTCTTTAATAGATATAGGCCTATTCAGATAGTCTATTTCTTCTTGTATGAGTTTTAGCCAATTGTGTCTTTCAAGTAATTGGTCCATTTCATTTAGGTTATCAGATTTGTGGGCATAGAGTTGTTCATAGTATTTCTTTAGTATCTTTTTAATTTCCATGGAATCTGTAGTGATCTTCCCTTTCATTTCTGATGTTAGTAATTTGTGTCTCCTCTCTCTTGTTTTTTTAGTCTGGCTAGAGGCTTATCAGCTTTATTGATCTTTTCAAAGAGCCAGCTTTTGGTTTCATTGATTTTCTCTATTGATTTCCTGTTTTCAATTTCATTGATTTCTGCTCTAGTTCGTATTATTTCTTTCCTTCTGCTTCCTTGGGAGTTAATTTGCTCTCTTTTTTCTAGTTTCCTAAGGTGGTTTTAGAACTTTCTTCTTTTCTAATACATACATTTAATGCTATAAATTTCCCTCTAAGCACTGCTTTCACGGCATCCCACAAGTTTTGTAAAGGATTTTGTCGTATTTTCATTTTCATTTAGTCTTCTTTGTCCCATGTGTTATTTAAAAGTGTGTTGTCTAATCTCCAAGTATTTTGGGATTTTCCAGTTATCTTTCTGTTATTGATTTTTAGTTTCATTCCATTGTGGTCTGAGACTGGGCATTGTATGATTTCTTTTCTTTTTTTTTTTTTTTTTCCTTTCTATACCAGATGACCGTTTATTTTTATTTATTTATTTTTTAATTTTTTGTTTATTGCAGTAACATTGGTTTATAACATTGTAAAAATTTCAGGTGTACATCATTGTACTTCTATTTCTGCATGGACTACATCATGTTCACCACCAAAATACTAATTACAACCCATCACCACACACATGTACCGAATTATCCCTTTCACCCTCCTCCCTCCCCCCTTCCCCTCTGGTAACCACCAATCCAATCTCTGTCCCTATGTGTTTGTTTATTGTTGTTATTATCTACTACTTAATGAAGGAAATCATACGGTATTTGACCTTCTCCCTCTGACTTATTTCACTTTGCATTATACCCTCAATGTCCATCCATGGTAAAAGAGAAAAGAACTTGTGATTTCTTTTCTTTTAAATTTGTTAAGCTGTGTTTATGGCCCAGAATGTGGTCTATCTGGTGAATATTCCATGGAGCTTGAGAAGAATGTGTTGTCTGCTCTTGTTGAATGAAGTAGTCTATAGATGTCAATTATATCCAGTTGATTGATGGTGTTGTTAAGTTCCACTATGTCCTTACTGATTTTCTGCCTGCTAGATATGTCCATTTCTGAGAGTGGGGTGTCAAAGTCTCCAACTATGATAGTGGATTCATCCATTTCTCCTTGCAATTCTATCAGTTTTTGCCTCATGTAGTTTGATGCTCTGTTAGGCACATACACATTAAGAATTGTTATGTCTTCTTGGAGAATTGACCCCTTTATCATTATGTAAGGTCCTTCTTTATCCCTGATAACTTTCCTTACTTTGAAATCTGCTCTCTCGGAAATTAATATAGCTACTCCTGCTATGTTTTGATTAGTGTTAGCATGGTATATTTTTCTCTATCCATTTACTTTTAATCCCTATGTGTCTTTATATTTAAAGTGGGTTTCTTGTAGACAATATATAGTTGGGACATGTTTTTTGATCCACTCTAACAATCTCTGTCTTTTGATTGATGCATTTAGACCTTGACATTCAAAGTGATTATTTATATAGTTGGATTAATATCTACCATATTAGTTACTGTGTTTTTTATTTGTTGCCCTTGTTCTTTGTTCCTGTTTTTGTCTTCTGCTCTTTTTGTGTCTTTTGTGGTTTTAGTTGAGCTTTTTATGTGATTCCATTTTCTCTCTTTTCTTAGCATATCAGTTGTAGTTCTTTTTAAAATTTTTTTAGTGGTTGCCCTAGAATTGGCAATATATATTTACAACTAATCCAAGTCCACTTTCAAATAACACTATACCACTTCACAGGTGGTGGGAGTACCTTATAATAACAAAATAATCTCATTTCCTTCTTCCCATCCTTTGTATCATTGCTGTCATTCATTTCACTTATATATGAGCATGTATATGATATATACATAAAATATACACATAAGCATACATAATCAAACATATTGTTGCTATTATTATTTTGAACAAACTGTTATCTGTTAGATCAATTAAGAATAAGAAAAAAGTTTTTATTTTTATATTACCTTCACTTATTCCTTCTCTGATGCTCTTCCTTTCTCTATGTAGCTCTGAGTTTCTGACCTATGTTATTTCCATCTCTCTAAAGAACTTCTTTTAACATTTCTTGCAAGGCAGGTCTACTGGCAACAAATTCCCTTAATTTTTGTTTGTTTGAGAGTCTTTATTTCTCCTTCACTTTTGAAGGATAATTTTTCAGAGTACAGAATTTTAGGTTGGTGATATTTTTCTCTCAACACTTTAAATATTTCTCTCCACTCTCTTCTTGCTTGCATGGTTTCCAAAGAGAAGCCAGATGTAATTGTTAATCTTTGTTCCTCTGTGAGTAAGGTTTTTTTTTCCTCTGGCTTCTTTTATCTTTGATTTTCTATAATTTGAAGATGATATGCCTAGATGTAGGAGTTTTTTTGACATTTATCCTGCTTGGTGTTCTCTAAGCTTCTTGGATCTGTCTTTTGGTGTCTGATATCATTTCAAATATTTCTTCTCTTTTTTTCTCTCTTTCTTCCCCTTCTGGTATTCCCATTACACATATTTTACACCTTTTATAGTTGTCCCACAGTCCTTCAATATTCTATTCTGTTTTTTTCAGTCTTTGTTCTTTTTTCTTTTTGGTTTTTGAGGATTCTATTGATATATCCTCTAGCTTAGAGATTCTTTCCTCAGCTGTGTCCAGTCTACTAATAAGCCCATCAAGGCATTCTTCATTTATGTTAATGTTTTTTTCTCTCTAGCATTTCTTTTTGTTCTTTCTTAGGCTCTCCATCTCTCCGCTTACATTGCCAATCTGTTCTTGCATTCTGTCTACTTTATTCATTATTAATAAATCATAGTTGTTTTAAATTCCCAGTCTAATTCCAACATCCCTGCCATGTCCGGTTTTGGTGCTTGCTCTGTCTCTTCAAATTGTGTTTTTTGCCTTTTGGTATGCCTTGTAATTTTTTCTTGATAGCTGGACATGATGTATTGATTAAAAGGAACTTCTGTAAATAGGCCCTTAGTAATGTGGTGGTAAGGTGTTGGGGGAGGGGAGGCATGCTATAGTCCTGTGATTAGGTCTCATTCTTTTAATGATCCTATGCCTCTGGACTGTGAACTTCATAAGTGTTCCTCAGTTTTTTTAATCCTCCCTTAGGTGGGGACAGGATGGCTAGAGTGGGCTGAATTTGAGTATTTCCCTTCCTGAGGTGAGTTAGGCTCTGATAATACCCCAGCAGATTAGGCTCTGGTTAACTAGTTTCCCCTGAGGACAGTCCCATTGAGAAGAACAGAGTGCTCTGGTGTGTTTCACAATGGTTCCTTTGCCCCTCCCCATGCTGGAAGCCTGAGGGAATTTTTCTGTGATGTTTACTTTGGGAATCTGGTCAAGCTCCTGAGGGTAAATTTCACAATATTGTGGAGGTCCCCTTATGACTGGGTCCCCAGGGGATATTTTAACTCTCAGAGTTGTCTGTGCTGAGTCAGCAATTCGTCAATTACAGCTCAGGTTTTCCTACCTCAGTGGTGAGTCCCAAGGCAGTTTCTGCTCCTGAGTCTCTCTTCCGGTAAGCTGTGACTCCCTGTATTTGTCTGTCTGTCTTTCCAATCTTGGTGACAGTGGTTTATCCTCTGCCCTCCCTTCTCTTATGGATCCAAGAAGAGTTGAGCTTTCAGTCTGTTTACCTTCTTACTTGTTGTTAGGATAGAGTGGCAACTTCCAAGTTCCTTACATGTGGAATGGGAAATCCTGATAGTGCAAATTTTATCATTGGCTACAAGCACTGTTGTTTTCCTTGAAGTAACAAGCTCACTTTACTCCTTTCCAAGAAAATGCCTGCCAAATACTAAAGTTTGCATAACATTAGTTTGTTTGTCAGTCTTTATTTAAAGTAAAAATAATGTTTCATGAAAAAAGTGTCCATTTCATCTCATATCTCAATCACACATGGGCTTTTCCTCTAAATGACCATCATGCTTCAGAGTGTAGAAGTACTTTATGCATACTTTCCATTTCATCACACATAATATTAAAAAAGATGTAGTCAAGAGTCAAGATTCACTAAAATTAATTTTTTACTGCTTCTTCAAGTACATTCTTAAGTGAAACTGGATTTTTTTTTAAACTAGGAGTGCTTAGCAGTGAAAAAATACCATGTCTACTATTACATTTTGGTGCTACTACCCTGACTCATGTTAAGGTGCCAGCAGTTTTACCTGCCATAGCTTTTGCCCCATCAGGTTAAATGTCCTCACATTTGTTTGAAGATAAAATGTAAATTTCGACGTTATTCAACATTTTGAATATTTCAGCACTACTCATGTTTTTTGCCCCAAGCTGTCATATTATAGATCTTCTTTGATGATTAGTTGGTGCTGATGCTAGATAAATACAAACAAAACGGCAAGTCCAGCTCCTGTCTGTAAATGTGTTTATTTAAAAGGCAAAAACACAATTCTGCTGAGGAGATATTAACTCCATCTTTATGTTTGCAGCTAAATCTTTAATTTGATGAGTTAGTTTCTTTCATTGGAAGGTAGTGTGATTTCCTCTACAGACTCTTCATTCACTCGGCATTCAGCAATGTCAACTCTACAGTGTTTATTGGTTTCTCCACTACTGTGTGTACTCCTCCAGCTGCTATAATACAATTGCTTACCCTATACAATGTTTTGGTGGCTTTTCCATTTCTATTCTGAAAAACTGTAACAATCAATTTTGACTTTTAAAGAGCTCATAACATCTACTTTTAAATATTTCATTCCTTTTTCTTTAAACTCTGAATGATTGATTTCAAGATGATTCCACAACTTAGCTCACACTATAATACTATTCTAAGATGTTCTGTTGCATCAGACACAGTAAAATAAATTGTTAGCATCTATAAGGCCAAAGGAATGATAGCTTTTGTCATATTTTGTTTCTTAATTATAGTCGTAATCTACTATGTAGGTCCCTCCTTTCTATGAGTCAGAGAACTCTGATAAATCAGTTTCATACCTTTTTAGCATCTTTAGACCTAGACATTGCAGCTGTGGGTTGAGCAGGTGAGTCTTCTAATCTCCCTTTGGAAGTCAGTCATCCATCCTTAAATATCAGAAAAATGTGTTGTAAATAAATTTTATTGTATTGTATGAGAAAATATAAAATCTACAATAATAACAGTTGTAGTTATTTTTAAAACAGAAGATTTAAAAAAAATCTTTAAATATTATTGCAAATAAGACTGCAAAGTGTATTTACTTCTTATGTTTTCACATAGATATAAAACTTCTAGATTTCAAAAAAACAATTTATTAAATGATAATGAGGTTACAAAGATTATAGTAGGCATAAAACAAGTAGCCAGTCAGAGCACTAAGTACTGAGAATAAATTAAGTTAACCTCTGAAAAATGCATATATTTGTACCCTAAACCTGCTATCTTAGAAAATTCTAGAACACACAAATGCATATTCGAGAGCAATGATGTCATTAGACATCATGTAGCCTTTGGAAAATTTCTCTATATATTTGTGAGGGAATAAGAGTGGAAAGGGCAACTAAAGTCTTAGCATTTTTATGAAAATAGGTTTGACCTCTAGGACCTCCTCAGAGGGTCTCAGAGAACTCCTGTTACAGGGAATGAATCAGAGCAGGTCAAAACTGAAGCTTGGGAGACCAATTAAGAGGATGTTAGAATGGTTTATGTAGCAGTGGTTCTCCAACTTGAGTGTGCAGCAGAATCCCCTAGAGGGCTTATTAAAGCAGGTGGCCAGATCCCACTCCCAGAGTTTCTGATTCATTAGGTCTAAGGCTGGGCCTTAAAATTTGCATTTGTAACAAGTTCCCAGGTAATACTAATGCTGCTTGTTTGGGGGCCGCACTTTGAGAACCACTGCACTAGGGCCTTGCTACTCATCTCAGACCTCACCCCAGACCTACTGTTTATGAATCCACGCGAAGAAGATTCCCAGGTGATTTGTATACACATTAAAGTTTAAGAAGTACTGCTCTAAGAAACAGTTAATGGTATCCTAGACCTGAGGTTGGAGAGAAGCACACAAGTTTAAAAGTTATTTATAAGAGAAAAAAACCAAGACTCAGTGGCTGGACATACGGAAGTGAGGAAGAGGGAGAAATCACCAGAAATGCTTTGGTTTCTTCTGGATTGAGCAATTGAGTAGGTGGTGATTCCTTTTCACTAGGGCAGGGGACGTAAGCAAATGAGTACATTTGGAGGAGTGGTATTTGAATTCAGTACTGAGTTTATTGACTACGTGAAGTTCTCTTTTAACTTCTACAATATTGGTCATATGTGATTAAGCAATAACACCCTGGACTCCTGGTGCTGGGAAGGGATTGGTATTGCATAAAACATGTTAGGCACACATGCAGGGTTCTATTTTCAGCTCAGAATCCATTTGTGGCAGACATAAATTAGTAAAATGCAAGTCTCTTCCACAAAAGGATATTTAAAACCTATCTCCCATCCCCACACCATTCATCCCTACAGACACAAGCATGTAAGTTAGAGACACAGGGTAACCAGCAAAGATCGTGTACTACCCATCAATAACTGGGGCTCTGAAGAACAGAAGAGGATATTCTGGGTATCCCAGAGCAAAGCAGATCAGACTCTGTGATGCACAAACAATGCGGGCAAACTCAATATGGTTCCCTTTCAGAGTGGGGACCCAAACTCATCAAATCCTTTTGCTGTCTTCCAAAGGTCCCCAGTTAAAGAACTCCTCCAAATATCACTTATAGCTAGCTATGTACCTGACCGGCTGAGCCAGGATTCTAACACACAAAGCGGGCTGCAGAAGGTAAGCAGTTCCGACTTACAGAATGAATGAGTCAGATTTCTCTCTGGATATGGGAGACACTACACTTTCATCCATTATTTTATTTGACCCTCACACTACTGCCAGGCACGGCAGGCATTGTTATTATCTAGGTTTTGCCAGTGAGGAAGCTGAGTTTGAAGGAAATTAAATGACTTATCTGGAGATATTGAAATGATAAGACAATGAGCTGGGACTGGAACCCAGGTCACCTGACTCCAAATTGTGTGCTGTTTTCACTATAATATAGTGCAGTTCAACTTAGCAGACTGATCTGTAGGACATTAGTTCCTTTTTTTTTTGGATTCCAATTTATTTAAAGAGCTGACTTGAATGGAATGTTCAAACAAGGGCACTTGATTTCTTAAAATAGCTTGATTCATAATACATTACAGATTATTAGTGATCTTTTATTTTAATGGTCAAGCGATTAATAATGTCACAGCAAAACGTCTGTGGGGGGAAAATGCTTACATTGTCACCAGGTCTGTTCATTATCCTCTGTGCTCTATATCCAGATAAATCAATAGTTATTTAATAATGATGTGCTTCCTGAAGTACAGGGTTATAAATTAATTTAATGCTCATATGCATATTTTCTGTAGGAAAAATGAGTGGAAAATGCCTGCCATGCCCATCTCATTGTAAGAAAATGTATGTAATGATTACAAGCATATAATAAGAATGGTTTGCCCAGCCAAATGTTTGTTCATTTCTGTTCATCAGTATTCATTTGAGCTACTTCCATGCAGTTTGTGGAAGCAGTGCAATCAGTTGAGTAGTGTGGCAGATTGAAATCAGTAATAAAAGCCCTGGGGAAATTAATAAGACAAAACATTAACCACAGACTAAACATTAACATATATTAGCATTTTTATTATACCTGTAGAATTGTTAAATGAGCATGGTTACTACTATTAAAAAGTTTATGTTGTATATCACATAATTTCAATGTATATTTTATTTTGAAACTTTTAAGATTTAATTAAATGAAATTGAACAACAATATAATAGACAATACAACAGAATGAACTGAAGTTCATTATGGATTTTAACTGGAAACCTATGGAATTCCCACCCCACCCTATCCCCAGCTGCAAGGTAGCCTAAAACAAATGCCACAGGTAATATTCTCCAGAGTGGACCACGGGATTAGAATTGATATTTAAATTGCATAGCCATCAGGGTTCTGATGAATCCATCGACAACCAAAGACTAAATTTATACCAATTATTTAGCCACAATTCTCAGAAAAGCACGTCTTAGGACCACAGTAATCAGCCGGATTCTAGTGGAAAAGTTATTCTATAATTAAATAAAACTGAAAAGACCCTCTAGAGGTCCTCAATCTTGGCGGCCTCAGGTGCAGCTCTTGAGAGGGAAGGAGTTGTGCTGATCGCTGAGTACAGTTCAGTGGGACAGGCATCTTCCAGTTCAAAAGCTGTCCGATTTCCGAGTGCAGTATGTTGTGTCTGTGGCTCTTGTGCCGCAGACTCACTAATGTGAACTTTTCCCTTTCTGCTTCTGCTTCTCCCTTTCCTTCCCCCCTCCTTCTTCTATTATGGGCCATACAAGTTAAAACGCACAGCTTCACACATAACACATAACATACACACACACACACCCCTTTTATATGTTTCTCGAGAAAGAAAATGCAAAGCCTTTCCTTTATCTAATTTTGAAATCGAGAGCAAAATAGATCTGTTAGGGCTAGTTAAGAGTGGGAGAGGGTCAGAGATACGCTTTAATGTAGTAGCACCCTCCCCCCATTTTCAAATCTTTTAGGCTATAACAGGTAAAGGCTTAAACCTGTTGCATTTTTGTAGCCATAGGATCAATCTGGAATCTCCATTTAGGGGGAAACTGTAAAGAATATACTTGGACCAGACATCAGACTAGACCTGGGTTAAACTGTAGGAATTACAGAAGATTTTGTAGCTGATCCAAGAATCTGACTTCAGGAGCCGGGGTCCAGGGACATCCTACAGGCAGCAAGCAGCAGACTGGACCTACTTGGTGGCCACCTCCCGCACAAAATTTGACATCCAGTGTTTTAGTATGGTTACTATGGAATCTTACCTGGCAGGCCAAAAAGTTTAAATCATTCTGCAAGAAATACTGCCTGAAACTCAGGTTAAAATTGGATGTGAGTTTTCTGTTTATCTTTAATAACTAGCCCTTCTTTGAAGTATGTTTTTGGATTCTTCGTAATCATGAATGTTCTCCAATTATGGATGGGATGTCCACAGGACTACAGAGCTGGGCCACACCCAATACTGGGAAGCCCCAGAGTCTATCCTCTTGACAGAAATCCAGGGCGTAGGGGAAAATCAAAAACAAAAACATAGGTTTTGGAGTCAGACAGTTCTGGGTTCAAGTCCCAGCTCTGCCATTTACTACCACTGTGACTTTGCTTAAGTTTCTTAACCTTTGTGAGCCTCAGTTTCATTATCTCCAAAATGGGTTCAATAACCTGCTGTGTATGCCTCAGAGGGTTATTGTAGGACTCACTGGAGAGAATGGAGAGTGGATGTAAAAGTTATTTGTGAAGCACTAGGCTGGAGTAAGGTGTTATGTTACAAACGTGAGGTATTGGTATTGTTGAGAAGCTTACAATATAGGCTCTCCTTCTCTGCTCAGCCATTTGGAGAGAAAAAGCAAGTCTGAGTTTTTTGTCACCTGAGAGTCTCCAGAACAAATAACAAATGGGGACCTCAGAATGAATACAGTTAGATTTTAACCAATAGAATATCTGCATTTCTTGACATGTCAATTATGGGATGCACGTGTGAATTGCATCAAGCCAAATGTTTTGCGTGGTTTTAAAATCTTTGGTAACATACTCTACTTGCAAAGTAATTTTCTCCTTTTTTTCAAAGGAGCCCAGGATAACATATATATATAACATACAACCTAACTTCAAATATCATATCTTCCTCTTTTGTATGAGACTAGAGTTACTGGTGGAGTAAAGCTGTGGGACCAGATAAAAATGAAGTCCTGTTGTGGGTGAGAGGTAGAAGTGGGGTTGTAGGCCTGGTTTCCTAATGCCCAATCTATTGGGCTCTTCACTCTATCTTGCTGGTTCTTAGCAGTGTGTTTTCCTTATGTGTGTACAAAGCCAGTGCTCTGGACCCTGGTTAGAAAAGAATGGTGCTAAGGTTACTAGAATGACCTCCTGACCCGGATATGGTCCAAGGCCCTGGCTTCTTACGTTTCAAGTCTTATAACACTTCAGAGCACTATTACTTTTCCTGCCACAGGTTTTGGCACATGAATAAAGGCGCCATTAGGAATCACAGGTCATGGAAAACGAAAAGGTTTTATATTCCAGCTCTATTAATAGAGACACTCACCTATCCAATAAATTCACTCCAAGTAGCTAAATTTAAAGGTAGAGGCATCCTTGACTAGGTCCATTAGTCAGTGAAAGGAAATTGGATTGCACTTCTTGTTTAAGAACCTAAACTCCTGGGTAGGATACTGATTTCTAAAATGCCACTTGGGAGGCTGGCTTCTTTAGCAAGTGCAGCTGTAGAATAAGACTCAAGTCTCCCAGCATAGCCGGGTGTTTCCCAAGTGGGAAGCTGAAAGGACCTCTTTCATGTAAATACTGCATCTCTTTGTAAATTATGTTTTCTTTTCGTGTCCACTTCTCAAAATAAGCTCATAATATTCACCTACAGCTCACACAGTGTGGAGGTGAAAGATGTGGGGAGAAGGGCCCAAAGGGGGGTCTACATTTGACAAATGCTTTGTATATGAGAAGAATTTGCTTCATGGTAGATTTGTGGAAGAAAATAGAGCCTGTCTGATAAGATGTGGCAGATTTCAGATGGGGGAGTGGGGGTGTTGGCAGGACACCATTGTTTGCCCCTTACCCCACACAGAGCCTTGGGAAGTCTGCTTGATAATGCCACATTGGGTGGCTTGGGAAGAAAGGTCAGACTCCAGACTGGCTACATTCTCATTTGTTCTTAACCTTCCTACTTTTGCCTCAGCTGCACCCCTTTCCAGTAGGTTGGGAGGGGTTAAAAACTTTAAAGTCTTGCTGTGGCCCAATTAGTATTCACTGATACAAAGAGCAGCCTTTCAATGGGGAGGGAGATTTCACAGCTGTGGGTTGCAAGTAGACGAGTTACTGTGAAAGATGTGTGAAAGATTTTTATTTCAGTGCTGGATTTGGAACAGGTGTCGGTCAAGAGAATGTGTCCTGTGCTCCTGAATGTGCTAAGAATACTTTGATCCTGGTGAAATAGACTCTCACATTGATGTATGTTCACAGAGTAATAAATAGATATTTATGGAACAAAAATCAAGGTTTTATTCTATGAACGTTCACCTGCAGTTTAACAAAGTAAACATGGATATGCCTATGGACATAAATTTATGATGCACAGTCTGCCCTCAGTGATTTGTATCTGCACTGTGTACTTTGGAAGTGACTGGAATTTAACTCTGCAGTCCAGACGGGCAGCCCCTAGCCTAAAGCACCCTCCCAGACTGCTACCAATTAGGGCACATTCAGAGAATGCAGATTCTTCATTTGAAGTTAATATTAGCCCAAGTGGAATAGCATTACATAAACACATCTGAAAAATTCAGTACCATACTTTCCAAGCCAAACGAAATATTTTAAAGTATCTGCAACTTTTGTTTCATTCCCATTAAGATAACTGTTGAGATAGTTTGAATCTCAGACTATAGGTGCTGTATTGCACAAATGGAGGTGATGCTACTGCTACATCTAGGTTTCTTCTAATTCAAGAATTTATTAATATGGAAAACCTTCCAAAGCTATATAAACTAAATGTCATTTATGCCTTTATAAAGAGATAGATAACTTAGTAACTGTTATTGGGGCCATCTTAAGAAATCCAGAAGCTGGGATTACCACACAGAGCCTGTGGCCTATCATTAGAATGGCGAGCCAGACCTGATACTAGGCAATTCCTTCAATTCACTTCAATTAATTCCTCTTTACTGAGTGCCAGTGTACAAAATCCAGTCTGAATTCTGTGGAGGGACAGAGTAACAAAGATATAACCCATGTCCTCACAAGTTATTGCCAATATTTTTCCTAAAGTGTACAATCTATATATTCACCTTAAACATGTTGGCTATCTTTTTGAGGACTAGGAATTCTTTTTTTTTTTTTTCAAAACATAGAATGTATGCAAGTGGAAATCAAGCATCATCTTCTAAGGAGGTGATACTGCACAAGCTTTGAAGTCAGACAAATAGGTTCAAAGTCAGAAAGTGAATCCATTGCCTATTTGCTTGAGGCAAGTTGCTTAACCTCTCTGAGCCTCAATTTCCTCGCCTATAAAATGAGAGTGAAAATATTAACCAAGTGTCTGCCACAAAGGAAACATAGAAATATGTTACTATTCATACTTCTTTATATGGAAGTTCATTTAGGCTTTTCTCTGAAAGTGAAAAAAATAGCAAATCTACAAATAATTTACCCAAATAATCATCTAGCATTGTAAGAATGGTAAGAAAGCTGATGCCATTTTTTATCATTCCTATTTGAGTGTAAAAGAGCTAATCTTTAGAGGGAGGCATCCAATAAATATTTTTGAATGAATGGATAGAGGAAAGAAGGGAGGGAGGGATGAAGCTAAACTCTCTTGAGCACCTATATTCTTGAATCCTCTCTGTCTTGGGCTCATTCAGTGATATGTGATTCACAGCTGACGACACTGGCTATGGATTGGTTAACTTGCCTTCTTCCCTTGGGCGTTTTTAGGAAAGTCAAATGAGCAACTACATTGACATTTTTCAGAATACCCTAGCTTGGGTCTTATAACAAAATGCTCATAAGAATCAGGAGCACTCTATCCATGGGAGGCTGCTCTTCTATTAACAGACTACTCTAACATCTCTCATACACACCCATATCTCCTGCACCAGTTCTTCCTAAACTTTGCAACTCCCATTTGTGAACTTCTCATACGGATAAATACCAAGTGCCCTTGAAACGTACCAATAGCGTAAGTCCTGGGTAGAGGATCCTCTCAAATGTGCACTTTGCTATAGAAAAAAAGCATTTTTCATCTTAGGAAATCTCTGAACAGGCTGCGCTCAGAGTCCCACCCAACCCCCAGTCTTCAGTATTCCTTTGCACAGATGGTTTTTTGCCTTAAAAGCATATCACCTTTTTTGACTCCAGTAATAGCTTCGTTCTGCTCTTTAAAAAGAAATTGATGAAGAAATTGAAGTGCATTTCAGAATGTGTTTCTACTATCATATCTGTGAAAGTATCATATAATTATATGGCGTTTCTTTTTTCAGATTGGCAAGTTATGTGCCCATTCTCAGCAACGCCAATATAGATCTGCTTATTATCCTGAAGATCTGTTTATTGACAAGAAAGTATTAAAAGTTGCTCATGTAGAACATGAAGAAACCTTATCCAGCCGAAGAAGGTGAGAGGTTTTTTTTTCTCATTTCAGCATACAATTAGCAATTGTGTTTTAATGTCAAAAAACATTGGAGTCAAGCTTCTTAAATACATGTTATATTCTGACATATATATATATATATGTATTCTATATATATATTATGAGTACAGTGCTTGATTAATTAAATTCTTTCATCTGTTAATGTTAGAGAAAAGAGATATTATATTATATCAAAGCCATATTTAAATGTAAATTTACCATATGTAAATATCTAGTACAGCAACACGGGGTGGAATAGACTTCTGTATTCAAGATCTTTATTCATTAAACAAAACACTTTCTGCTTATGATCTGGTCTCACAATTACATGGATTGGTTTGTGACTTTTCTCTTTATTAACAGTGAGTCAGGGTTGAGTTCACTAGAGAGAAACTGGCAAGACACACTCATGTGTATACACACACACTGTACACTCTACACACTCTTTTTAAAATGATAAAATGAAGGATTCGGTTCCTGTTTCTTAAGACAGCAGTCAAGAGACTAAATTAAAGTTGGTTTCTTATTCTTTTCATCCCTTCTCCCCCCATCCAGATTCCCTCCTTCCCTATTCTAGTTTCATGGTTACAAATAAGGGGTAGAAATTAGATGGGAAGCCCAACACAAATCTAGGACAACTGCCTTCTCTAGAAGGACCATGTATGTAAGCCAACCCTGCTACTGGCTCAAAAATAGCTAGACATCAGTTCTGCTTCCTGATGACTTTGAGGGGATTGGAAGAGATTGGCCTATAGATGGAAAAATAAGAGATTAGATAAGTAACATCTCACATTTGGGCTAAATTATTCCATTCATATCCATTTACTACAGAAGGTTTTGAAGTGGTAATTCTTAGTCATATATGATAAAGTTAGAGTGAAAGAAGGCAGTAAGGCCACTTGAGAGCTAGGCCTCCAAAGCAGCATTTCAGGAAGTGCATTTTCTTCTCTTTTGTTGACTTCCAACCTAATGGATTTCCCACCTAATGGATTTCTAATTTCCCTATAGCAGCAGTTTTAAAGTGTGATTTGAGGACTCAGGGAGTCCCACAGACCCTTTCAGGGGGTCTGTAAGATCCTCCTTTGCTAACTACATATCTGTGTGAAGCTGAGTTTTGTTCATATACTTCCACCAACACAGCATATTGCAACATATTAAATACAGACGCCAATAGGAGAATTTAGTTGCCTCCTATTAAGCCATTCAGTAAAGATATTTTACAAAAATGCAAAAACAAAGCCACTTGTCTATTTTTTTCATAAAAATGTTATTTATGTTAACATATTATGGCTCATTATTGTTAGTTTAAAATTAATAATTTTTTAAAATTTTTTCTGTTTTAATTTCTAAAGCGATAAGTATCAATAGGTATATATCATAGAAACAAAAGCTCTTTGGGATCCTCAATAATTTTTAAGCATATAAAGCAGTTTTATTAGTTATCTAGTGCTATATAACAAATTCTCCCAAAGCATAGTAATTTAAAACAACAAACATTTATTATCTCACAGTTTCTGTCAGGAATTTGGGAGCGGCTTGGCTGGGTGGTTCTCAGTCTGTAAAGAAATTTTGGTCAAGATATTACCTGGGACTGCAGTCGTCTGACGTGTTGACTGAGACCGGAGGATCCACTTCTAAGGTGGATCACTTACTCATTTAGCAAATTAGTGCTGGTTGTTGGAAGGAGGCCTCGGTTCCTTACCACTTGGACCTTGTGAGTGTCCTCACAACATGGCCAATGACTTCGCCAGAATAAGTGATCCGTGGAACAGAGCAAGGAGAAAGCTGCACTGTCTTTTATGACCTAGTCTCAGAAGTGACATATTGGCAATTCTGACGTATTCAATTTGTTAGAAGCGAGTCACCAAAACTAGTCCACACTCAAGGGGAGGGAAGTTAAGCACCACTTCTGGAAGAGAGGAATGTCCAAGAATTTGTAGACATATTCAAGAACCATCACAGGGGTCCTGGCACCAAAATATTTGAGAACCATTTCCTTACAGCATAGCTTCTTTGGGAAGTTTTTGATTTTTGTGGAAGACAAAATTAGGCCATTTCTCTAGGCCCTTTTAGCCCCTGCCTGCCCTTTGTCCACTGTTCTCCATTGCTTTCACTCTTTGCCTAAACCACCTGAGGAATTAACCTCAGTCATTAATCTTTAAGTAGTGGAAAGCCCTTGCATATTAGACTGAAGTGAATAATTTATATAATATTATATATGAATTATTTCTAGGTAATTCATATATGAAAATAAAATTTAAATTATAATACAAATATAATATATTTATATTATATATTATAGTTATATTACATTACATTTATAATATATAAGTATAGCATATATTAATATTTATAAAATATAATATGTTTTTATATATATATATATATATATATATATATATATATATATATATTACTTTATTCGACTCAGCAGACATGTAGGAAGCACCTATTATGTGCCAGGATGTATACCGGGCACTGAAAATCAAGACACGATCTCTGCTGCCCAAATCAGTCTAATGCAGAACTAGACTTAAATACAAATAATCACAGAACAGTTTTCGAAGTGCAAAAGAATGTGCGGTCTGTAAAGGCACCCTACCGGGAAAGAGAGAACCTCTGCCCGGGGAGGTATAGTGGAAGCTTCACGGAGAAGGTGGTATATGAATTTGTAACAGAATCACATGCAGAGTTCTTTCAAAGAAAACGCACCAACCCAGTCCTATTTTGAGCTTACCCTGTTAACCTAGACCCATTTATGAGTAAGTAGGAGGTTTATCAAGGCCCTGCTGCCATGGCTTCTCTATTGGGCTCTGTGGGACCTATTCCCTTTCGCCTTACCAGGGAAGCCTCTATGGGTGTTAATTCGTCCAGGGAAAGAAGAAATTGATAAACGGGTTCTTGGCTGGTCACCCGAATTTGTTGTGTTGCTTAGATTCATTTTTGAACTTATTGTTGACCCCCAAAGAAGAGAAAAGATAGTAAGAAAAATTGCAAAGCCTGTAGACTTCAGTAAGTGGTGGTCAGGCAGGACTCCTGTGGGTGTTGGGAACACGAGCCTGTCCCATAATGTTTCTCATTTTTTTGCAAACTGAAGCATTAGAGTCTGAGACGGAGCCAGTCTTTCTAAATTCTCTGGCAGAATAAGAAAACAAAACAACAGAAGAGTGTCTGATTTCATTTAACGCCCTCAAATAGGCATTGTAAACCCTCTTAGGGAGAGGGGAGAATTGGGGACTAAAATGATCTCTTGCTAAATGCATTGCCCCCTGCAATCTGGTGTTAGAACAGTTTGTTTTGGCAGAGTGTTAGTACTAATATAAATTTCTCAGTACGTTCTGCACAACATTTCACCCTGTCCGGAAAAATATATGTGCCTCCAGCATCCCTCACACCCAGGCCCAAGCTCCATCCTTTGCAGTTAAAAATATAATAATTGGAAAGGAACCCTATTGTAGCATTCAGTCTGTGGAGGTTGTGAGGAAGCTGTCTGAATCTGATTATGAGTTGAAAAGCCCTTTGCCTTATTAAAATAACAACACATAAAGAAATGCGGGATTCCTTTGGTAGCATTCAGGAGTCATCTGTTTGTTTTGTCTGCCCCCAACTGGGTAGTTTGCAAGACACAACTAATCTTAGAAATAGCTTAGTTCTGTTTAAAGGCGATTTGATACTCAACTGGTGGCCTATATATGAGATTCAGTGTTCCTTTAAGACATAAATATTGAAAATATCTGTCATCAGCTTTAAAAGAGTGAGGGCAGGACAAGATGCACAAGCAGTAGGATCAGAATAGAAGAAATGAGATTTTCACAGCCCTTTCCAGCTCTGTCTCCCTCCTTTGCCCTCTTGAATGTCTCTTTCGCCTCTTCTCTGATGATACTGTTTACCTTGTCGTTTGTGTATCCCCCATAAAATTTGGTAAAATACATGAGCAACATATTTCCTTTTTCCAAACCTCAAATCTATAGTTGAATAGTCCATCCTGCGTCTATATACCAAGCTCTGGCCCAATTGCTAACCTGTGAGAAAGTGACACAGTCCCTCCACCCTTGTGAAATTACATCTATGTATTCCAGCATTCCCCTTCCTACACCTCCCCCCTCCCCTTCCCCTCTGACTTGGTCTAAAGGGGCAATGGATTAGGTGACACTAGTAAATGACCTCGAAAGAAAAGAACAAAAGCTGATCTCAGCTCGCTGGTCCAAAAATCAATGCTTCCTCCCACTCCCTCTCAGACAGCTGCTCTGGTTGGGCTAGGCAGCTTTGTAAGCTCAATGGTGCCTTCCACCCTCGGAACAAAACAACAAAGTATGTCCTGAGTGAATCAACCAGTTTCGGCTCTGGTGCAAGTCATTCTGCCCTAAATAGGACTCTGCTTCTTGCAACATTTGTCAACACCATCTCTATGCTAAGCATTGTGTAAGGATTAGGCTCTGATGAATAGGAGGAGCGCCTAGCCTAGTTAGGGAGACAGGCACACGAATAAATAATTTTCATACATTGGGGGTGAGTGCCCAAACAGAGCTATGTACAAAAGGGTGGCAGCATCACAGCCGGGGGAGTTAACAGCTCCCCTGTGAGAGTCAAGAAATGCTTCTTGAGAAAGGCAGCTTCTGAGCTGGGCCTTCAAGGAAGAGTAGAAATTCAACAGACAGAGGAGAGAAAAGAGGGTGTTCCAGGCAAACAGAACAGTATGGGGAAAAGTATGGGCTAGTCTCTGAATGGTAGAAAATTATAGTTTGGGGTCAGACTGTGAAAGGTTCTCTGCAGCAGAATTAAGCATGATCCTGCATCATTCCAATTGTAATTATTTTAGTTTATGTGCTTTTCTGTGTTTTCAATTTAAAAAAAATAATGAGCTCATACTTTATATTAAGAAAAAAAGAACCTTAATGATAAAGGAGAAACGTTCAGGATCTGCAGTTGGGGATGAAAGGCTGCTTTTACTTGCAGTGCTTTCCAATTAGTGCTGCTTTGATGCCTGCCCAAGCAAATCATTGCAAAAAGCAAAGGGAATCCCCTCCCCCACACCCAAGAAGGGGATGCTCCTCTGGAGGATGGCGGAGCCCTCCAGGGAAGATCACGTGCCCGCAGCCGCAATATTTCAAAATAGCTCGTGCTTGCAAAGGGGCCCTATCCTTTATTTTCAAGTTTAACACATTGAATAGAAACCTCTATGAAGAGACTCTTTTTCCTGAGCAGACTGCTGTAAGCAAGTGTTGGGTTTGTCCTAAGTGAGAGCCATAAGCTCCACTATTTGTATATCAAATGGTATGTTTGGCATTATGTATTTGAATAAAGTGGAATTGGAATCAAAGAACATTCCCTTCAATCAAATTGTTTTTCCCATTCTGGGCAACTAATTGTCCAAACTTTCTGTCCCTTTTTTTTTCCTAGAGACAATTCAGTTGAGCAGACTGCCTTAGTTCATGAGTGGAGATTCTTTTGTTGTCTGTCATGGGCTACTAGCACAAAGAGAAGAAATCTGGAGTGAGTCATATATGGGTAATTAATATGTCACTGAATTTAGTTTCAGGTGTCTTTCTTTAAAGAGAGAAATAGAAATATTTGACTCACTTCCTTTTAAAATTATAAGTAGGGGGCTAGAAAGCTTTATTTAAGAAAAGATAAAAATAAAATACACTGAATTCCCACACCAGAACAAATTTAGGAAGGAGTGATGAGAAAAGACAAAGAAGAGGAGAAATGAGAGAGGCCCACTAAACTCCTTAGGAGATAAACTGCTCCTGTCACAGTCTGCTGCTTGCAGGGCTGTGGTGTCAGAGGACATTATCACCTGTTGCCGTTGTCTTTTGAAAAGCTCATTAACTCTCCAACAGTTTAGAAAGTCTTTCTTCTACCCTGCAAAATAGTATGTCTGGATTTATTTTCAAAAATCAAAAAGTTTCTTTTGGAAACCAAGGTTTATTTTCCCACAGTATTTAGAAAGTTTTGCATGCAGGAATGGCCTGCACTATAACACGGTACTTGGGAACTCCAAGGTGTTAGCCAGTTTGCTAGATGTGCTGGAGCCCTGCTCTTTGTTCTCCCAAAGGTGGGTACTGCTCTATCCCATGGGATCTGGGAATTATTTGCAAACTGGCATTTATTTCATTATTCTGGGGTTCTTTTCTAATCAAATCCACTTTGGATTCTAAGTGGGTTCTAATGGGAATAACATACACTGAGAACCAAAAAGTACTCAGTAACAAGCCTATCAAGAAGTATAGGTTTTAGAGAAATAAACACAAAACTTTACTGGAGAGAAAAGTCTGGAAGGAAATATATCCAAATATTAACAGTGATTATCTCTGACTGGTAGGACTATTAATAAGATTTCTTTCCCTTCTACTTTTCTATATTTTCTAAATTCTCCATAGGGAGCATATATTTCTTTATTTATTTACAATGAGAAGGAAAACCAACAGACTTCATTTTAAAAGATGAAGGAAGAAACAGATTTTAACCACTGTTTATAGTTCTTGCAGTGCTGAACTTGCAGCTCTTACAAATTTCTGTTTTCACCCCTCACCCATGCCTTTATTTCATGTCCATCCAAACCTGGCTTTTTCCCAGCTCTCCTGTCTCCTTCCATTGTTCCAAGGGGAAGGGACACCCTTCCCCCTAGTAGATAAGCCTCTCTTTTTCTGAGACATATTTCACCTCTTCTCTACCCTTTTTTGGGGTTATATCTTAGTAATAGCTTTATTGACATATATCCACATACCATACAATTCATCCATTTAAAGTATATAATTTGACTGTTTTTAGTATATTCACAGTTGTGCAACCATTACCACAATCAATTTTAGAACACTTTCATCACCTCAAAAAGAAATCCCATACCCTTTAGCTATCATTCCCCAACCCTCATCCACCCAGCCCTAAGCAACCACTAATCTACTTTCTGTCTCTATAGATTTGCCTATTCTGGACATTTCACGTAAATGGAATCATATAATATGTGGTCTTTCATGATTGGCTTCTTTCACTTAGCATAACGTTTTCAAGGTTCACCCAAATTGCAGCATGTATGAATAGTTTATTCTTTTTAAGGCTGAATAACATTTTTGAGTACTTGTTTTTAATTATTTTGGGTATATATATATATATATAGTGGTGGAATTGCTGGGTCACGTGGTAACTCTATGCTTAACTTTACGAAGAACCACCAAACTGTTTTCCGCAGCTGCAGCACCATTTCGCATTCCAATCAGCAATGTATGAGGGTTCCAATTTCTCCACATCCTTCCCAATACTTGTTGTCTGTCTTTTTTATTATAGTCATCCTAGTGAAGTGCAATCTAACTGATTTTAATTTTGATTTCCTTGATGGCTAATCTACCTTTTTTTTTTTTTTTGGTGAGGAAGATTAGCCCTGAGCTAACATCCATTGCCAATCCTCCTCTTTTTGCTGAGGAAGACTGGCCCTGGGCTAACATCCGTGCCCATCTTCCTCTACTTTATATGGGACACCACCACAGCATGGCTTGACAAGCGGTGCGTTGGTCCGTGCCAGGATCCGAACCTAGACCCCTGGGCTGCCAAAGCAGAGCGCACGTACTTAACCGCTACACCACCGGGCCAGCCCCTAATCTACCTTTTTAAAGTCAACTTCATCTTGGCCTCCCATATCTGATACTCCACATCTGATTCCTTCACACAAATCCCTGTGAAGCCCACCACTGCCTTCCTACCAAAGACCGTTCAAACGGCTATACCAGATTAGTTCAGTGGTTTACCCAGCCCAATAGCTAGCAAGTCTTTGAAAAAGAATGTCAGGAAAATATTTTCAGAGAGAAGATGGTTGTACTTATTAATACCCACCTCAAAATATGAAGGATTTATTTATCTTGTGCACATAAAGTTCTCTGGAACTTGAATAAATCTTAATTATCTCGCATTCATAAATTTATCTGGAATATGTATTTCATATATATAATATATTTATATTCTATAGGCTCATAATGATGGTAATATTGACAATGGCTAACATTGTAGGGGAATTACTCTGTGCCGGGTACTATGCTAAACACTTTACATGCATTTTCTCCCTTAATCGTCATAGAAACCTATCATTAGCTTCATTTTACAGATAAGGAAACTAAAGCTCAGAGAAGTTTAGAATTTGCCTAAGGTTTCACTGCTAAGTGAGGGAGTAGCTGGCATTTGAAACTCACGTGGGTCAGACTCCAAAATCAGTGCTCTTAGCTACTATTCCTAGCTAACAGGTTTTAAGGGGATGTTCTCAGAATCCACCCATCATTATAGCATGGTTGCTAAATGAAACTGTGTTCTAAATTCAAAATAATTTAGAAGCAAATTTTTAAAGCACAATCTCTTCCTAGGGCCATCCTGTATGTCCTGTGGAGGTAATGAGTACTCTATGAAGTAGGATGACCTATTATTTCCCCAAGTTACCTTGTTCAAGTTTCAAAGAGATTCCCCTGAGTTCTAGAATTTGATGACCCAGACTGTGTTCACATTATTCAGATTCCTTGTTGTTTTCTTGGACTTTTATCTTGACCTCACCAAGTCATATCCTTCCATACTAAAGTGGGAGGTCTTATGTTTGTTGCAGCCTCTGGTCCCCTTGACGTTTACATAGACCCTCTCTGAATCTTCTCCAACTTGTTGGTATCTTTATGATCAGCCAAGAAAACTGCAAGGATTGGGAGGCTTGGAGAAGTTTGGAGTGGTTTTTTTTTTTAACTTCTAGGGAAGTCAAGTTGGAAGGCTTTGCTATGAGTTCAATTTTTCTTGCCATGCACTATGTTAGTGAGAGAGAGTTTAGAGGTAAGAGGAGGCCTAAGGGAAACTCTTTCATTAAAGAGAGGGCCATCACTTCCCAGAGATTAATGGCCATATTCCATCTCCTCCTGGAGTGGGGGGAATTACACAGCCTCAGCCTTTAGTCTTTCAGTTTCCACTCTTGGGAACTGTATTATTACCTTGTAAAACAGAGCATCTCTCCTATTAGTGTTAATTGAACCCATTTTTTTCCTCTGTGAGAAACTATAATGTTGACTTTTATTTTCAGAGCCCTGTATTGAGCCTCTTCACTTTGGAGATTGAAGGAGCTCAGCCACCAGGAGTAGGCTGCGAGGGGGTTTGAGCAGAGCAGGAAGCAACTCTTGGGGTATCAGGAGTTATATATGTCCCAATAACCTTTCTTGAATTGTCCTGTGCATCACCCTGGCTTTACTGTGACCTAAGCCTTTGTGAAGATGTGCTGAGTATTGCAGACTCTCCCTCTCTTTTAAATCATTAGTTGAAATGAATTGGTTTATGGTAATAAAATGGAAAATGGCATTAAATGCAAGAAAATAATTTCTACCAGTCTTCCTCTTTGGGCCAGATCTGAGAACAACCCCCAGAAGACATTTCTGGGCTCAGGACTCCCACCAGTGTCCAAATGAGATTCAGGCCTCTGGCTCCTCCAGAGGTGTGTATATCAGGCCAGTCCATTCTTAGCCTGGAGACAGTATTGAATAATTACTCCACTGCCAGCAAATTCCCTGGCCAGTCTCCAAAAACTTAGCAGAGACTTAAGATAGACTTGGATATGAAGAATGCTTTAACTTCCTTTCTACTAGGAACATTTGCTTTAGAAAATAAAGATTATTTTATTTTTGTTTGTCTACCACTGGACATCTATTACATAGATATTTTAACATTTCATATAAGCATTTCCACTTCTCTCAAGTCTGTAGTGTCTTATTTTATGTGTCCATGTACATCTGAAACAAGATAATAGGCCAGCAATTTTGCTGGGTATTTATGTGTGTGTGTTTATATATATTTGCATATATAACATGTGCTCACTTGCTTGCTCGCTCTCTCTCTCTCTCAAACACACACATACTCGTCTTATCATATATAGCATAAAGCCAAAGCAAATAAATAATAAAATATACTAGCATCCCTTCCCTCCTCCCTTCCCCTCAGAGGACCCACAATATACAGACAAAGAACAAAGAAACCTTCCCCTTCTAGCAGATGTGAGTTTCTCTGTCTATATTGTCAGGAGAATTTCATAGAGCTTATACTGCTCTGAGCACCCTGTGATTCTGATCTGCAAATATTATCCAGAGCCTATATGGAAAGGGGCCATCTCTAGGGTAATAGCATTGTAAATTACAATCAATGCACTCAATTACACTCAGAAACCAAAAGATATGTAGTGCTCCAGTGTGCCTTGTAATCAGCACCTTTGAGAATGTAGGTAACAGCATTCTGAACAAAAAATGGAAGCTGAACGTGTTTGAAAATGGATGTTGGAATTAAATCATCCTTTTGATAGGAACAGCACCTTATATGGTAGGCAACTTTTTTTCTAATATCATTTTATTGATTTAAAAAAAAAAAACTAAATTATGGCCCTGTAGCCAAGAATGTCTTTAAAAATCATTTATTGCTCTAATCAGCCTGGCAGAGCCTTTTTGTCATGCTGATAAGGAAATTAAACTTTTCTCATACTGGGTTTACTTGCCTGTTATGCACAGATGTTTTGTTTTTCTTTCAGGGAACTAATTCAAAAGTTGAAATCTTTCATCAGCTTCTATAGTGCGCTGCCTGGCTACATCTGCAGCCATAGCCCTGTGGCTGAAAACGACACTCTTTGCTGGAATGGACAAGAACTCGTGGAGAGGTAATCTTTTTTGACTGTTTTGACTATAGCAATATTTGAGGAATAATCATCATATGTTCATCTCAAAGTTAGTTATATCTTCTCTCTGCCTCCATTAATTTCACAAGAAAAGTTCTAGAAAAAACATATATCTATGCTTAAACGTGATTATCTATGCCATGCCAGATTCTGTCTATAGCTTATAGCACTCATAGAATTTACAAACTTTGAAGCACATAGTGATCTATGTATTCAGGAACATTTTGCAAAGCGCCAAGTGTAAAACAACTCTTTTTCTTGGTCTTCACCTTCTTCCATCTCTTCATTATGTGGGCCCTTATTTATTGATTGAGTTGAAGAAATCAGATTCATACTAATAGCTATCATTTATTGAGAGTTTACATACTGAGCCCCATGCTAAGTGCTTGTCTGTATTAACTCTTTTTATCCTTACACCAATCCTATGAAATATATACTGTTATTTTTTCCCACTTTATAGATGAAGATGGAGGAAAGAAGAAAGGGGAGGGAAAGAGGAATACTGTTTCACTGAACAATTTTACTGAAATGTTTGGTCATTTGGGTGTTAGTATAATCTGTGCTAACATTCGTCATCTATGAAGAATTTGCTCATTGCTGGAAAGCAAATAATATATATTCATTTATTCAGCAAATATTTACTGAGCACCTTCTAAGTTCCAGTCATGTTGAAGTGAACAAAACAGGCAAAATTTCTTGTCTTCATGGAGCTTTTATTATAGTGGGCTAATGGCATTCCTAACCTCCATTGCTTTGCACGTGTGAGGAACAGCTTGCAATTAAGGAATTAAGTCAGGAGGGTAGAATGCTTAGGAAACCACATGGAGTTGATGAACATGCTTTCAAAAATATTTGTAGAGGGGCCGGCCTGGCGGCATAGTGGTTAAGTTTGCAGCTCCTCTTTCGCAGCCCAGCTTTGGTTCCTGGGCACGAACCTACACACTGTTCATCAGCAGCCATGCTGTGGTGGCGTCCCACATACAAAATAGAGGAAGATGGACACAGAAGTTAGCTCAGAGACAATCTTCTTCAAGTAAAAAGAGGAAGATTGGCAATAGATGTTAGCTCAGGGCCAATCTGCCACACACACACACAAATGTTTGTACAAGTGGTAGCATGTTGTAGAGACAATACAGAAGAGACCTGAACTCCAGTTCTGAGTCTTTCACTAATGTGTTGTGTAAGCTATGGCAAGTGACTTAATCTCTCTGGGCCTTGGTTTCCCTATCTAAAAAGTGAGATGATTGGATTAGAGCCCCTCTAGCTCTGACAGTCTGTGTGTTTTTTTCCTTATTGATTGATTGATTCATTCATTCATACCTTCAACGTTTATGTTTTGAGATACTGTGTGTTAGCCATCAAGCTAGGTGCTGGGGATATGAGGGTGAACAAGACAGGCAAGTTACCTGCTTTGAGGAGCTTACGTTCTAGTGGGATCCAATATCAGGACATGGGATAATTAATCATGATGCTAAATGGAATTAATTAGCAATGTAATGTAATGGACAGAGGAAGGCTTTGGAGCCAGATGAACTCCGGTTTGCATCTCAGTTCTGCTGCTTACTGTGAGTGGCTTTGGGTGAGTCACTTAACTTAGAAAGTTTCAAGGTCCTCCTCTGTAAGGGAAGGTCATCTCACAGCGTGGTTGTAGCTATTAGATGAGGTCATAAATGTAAAGCCACTAGAAGACTGGCACATACTGGAAGCTCAATTCATGTTTCTTCTCTTCTTTCTCCCTTCCCCCTCCACCCCTCCTCTCCCCAAGGCAAAGTAAAACACATGCCTGGAAACAGCTTGTTTCTCAACTAAGCTATTTTACTGACCTGGGACAATGAGAATGAGGTGCTAATGAGACTGAGGCTGCATGCCACCCTGGATGAAGCACTGAATTTGCATGGAGATAGACTTTCCTCTAGTAGATATATGACTCAGGCTGGAGGGATTAATGGCCCCATGCAGCCCACTCCACTCTAGAGAAATAATGTATATTTATCATCCTCAAAGGTCATCAACTACTAAGTGGAATCATGAAAATATGCCTAACTGTTATGACATATTTTTTTTAATTGTCAGAGAAAAAAGCAGATGCTTTAAAACAGGTGTAAACAGTATAACATTTAAAAAACAAAATGTCCACAGGTCAAATATGTGGTTCTTGCCTAAACTTGATGAGAAACCAGCCCAGTGACTTACCCACTGGTGTGTTAATATGGTGAAAGATGAACAATTCCTGAATACTAGTTTTTTTAAGCAGCATATTTTCTAACCATGGTCTCTTATGAAAAAGGGAATGTTAGTTTACAATATATTTATTTACTAATGTAATCATTCATTTATTTATTTACTCATTTAACAAATATTTGAGCACCTACTATGTGTCAAGCGCTAATATTGGTTTCTTCATTGTGATTGTTTAAGGCAAATGTTGTAACCCTGCTGGATATATCTTCTATTCCTCTTCAAGAAAAAAAAAATCAGATGACCCAGTTTTAGTTAATTCAAAAGAATTTCTTCCCAGGCTACATTTTTTGAATTTGTGGTATTTTTTAAAATTGAATTTTGCTCAGATAAACTACTTCATGGCCAGTATGCTTTTGTGAAGGATGTTGCCCTGAGCCCAAGAAAGTCCTCTTCTACCAAATGGTGGAATCCAAAGCCTCCTAAATTTGAATGAGTCCAAAAGTTAGCCAAATGCACTTTTGTACCATTAAAAGAATTCTGTTAACTGAAAATTTTTTTAATTTGCTAGCTTTAAATATCTTTGGGTATTGAACAAAATAATAAAATAAAATAAATATTATAATATGGAGAAAAGCTGTTATTCCAAACTCCTATTTATACTTCTGAAAAATCTATTTTTTCAAAACAACTTTTATCATTGATATACACTATCCAGGAAAGAAAGAAAAGAAGGAAAGAAGAAAGAGAAAGAAGGAGGGAGGAAGGAAGGAAATCAAACACATTTTAGAGAGCATAAGGGTAGATTAATCTAGGAAGTAACTCTTCCTTGGTTAGTAACTTCAGGTTATAATTAACCTGTACTTAAATTACCGACATAATGCAATGATGGGACTAGGGAATAGTGTCAAACTAGATTTTTAAAAAATGACTCAGGAATATACATTTAATAATGTGAATTTCTGTAGCCTGAGGACATGTGTGCCCTCTGTTTGTACCATTTATAAAGATTAGCTTTGCGCTGCTTGTCTCATCTATAGTTAAAACCCCTTTCCAGAGCTTTTCATTGAATTTCTGATTTAATTTAGTCTTAAGTAACAGTTGCCGCTTCTCGCTGTCAAATGGGTTGTAACTTTGTTATCTTTATACGTAGGTTTGTGTTCCTTTCAAAAGATTTTACTTTTAGTCAAGAAAATTTATAAAAATCAAGGATCCTGAAAGGGGATGAGACTTGTCAGTGGAGATACCTGATTAAAAGGAAAATACTGATGCTGAAGAAAATGCACATCAATATCCATGTCAGCTGCATTATCAGAGCTATTTATACCCTCCTACTCTGAATGTACAGATCTCTCAACTTTTAAAGAGTTAAACAAGTCATTGTCTCTCTAAGTAAGGTCAGATTTCACATCCTTTCAATTTTTCTGTCTTATGAAGCCAATCAATTGAAATATGATGAAGAGAATGTTTTCATAGATCTGGTCTCAGGGAGTACCACATAAGCCTATCATTTGTCCTTCTCACCCCCCCCCACCCTATCTTGGCTTGACATAAACATTGACTTCTAGTATTTAGCCGAGAAATCGTTGAATTAGCAAGCTTAGCTCCTGTGAGATACACTCCTTCATGTGAGCCACCATGTATCCCACAGGCAAAGATTTCCTACAGTTGCCAAAGGCAGAAAATCCTCCATCTTTTGCATTTGTGGAACTATAGAGGATTTCAATTAGAGAATCCCTGAGACCAAGAGAAACATAAAGGAATCCATGGAAGAAAGCTAACACAGGACTTAACGACAGCTAAATGTAGGATTTGCCTTCACTGGCACTGAAAATACTTGTATGAAGAGTGAACAATTTACTAAATACATTCTCGAACTCCTTTTTAGAACTGTTAGGCCAAATATCTGGATAAAATGACTAAAATTTTTATTCTTCTTCTGGATAGTTTGATACTATATAAGCCCCATTTTATTGTTTAATCAAGTTTATCTTTAAATTAGTGTAACGGAGAAACTATTTAAACCTATACATGTTCAAAAATCCCTAGTTGGAGAGAAAAAAAAGTGCTGTTTTGACTTTATATTTAACATCCGATAATTCAAGTTCATTCAAAAAAGGTTGAGCACTTACTATATACTAGGCCCTGTGGAGCATACAGTGATAAGTAGAATCCAGTGCCTGCCCCTGCTGAAGAGTTTACAACTTAATGAGAAGGATGAGGAAAAAAAAATCGACCAGCCTCCTTCCTCAGCAGTCCAGGGAGAATTCCCCTCGGCACAACAGAGGCTCTACTCGTTTGTATTGAGCGCACGTGCAACTATACATGTATGTGTGTATTTTATTGAGATGAAACTCACATAACATAAAATTCACCATTTTAAGGTGTACAATTCAGTGGAATTTAGTACATTCACAGTGTTGTATAATCGTCACCTCTAGCTAGTTCCACGACATTGTCATCACTCTGAAGTAAAACCTTGTACCCATTAGCACTCACTCTGCATTCCCCCACTTCCTCTAGTACCTCGCGACCAACAATCTGCTTTCTGGCTCTATGGATTTACCTATTCTGGATGTTTCATATAAATGGAATCATTCACTTTGCATAATGTTTTCAAGGTTCATCCAAGTTGTGGCATGTATCAGTACTTCATTCCTTTTTATGGCCAAATAATATTTCCTTATATGGATATAGCACATTTTGTTTATCCAGTCTTCAGTTTTCCACCCATTTTTATATGAACTCTGAGCAACTACTGCTCTATCAGGCTTCTCCCACCACCTCTGGATACAGTTTGGCTCACCCTTAACCTTGAGGACAGGATAGCCAAACCTTCAGGCCTCCCCTCCCCATTATACTTGACCACTACCTACATGCTAGCCTCTCCTTCACCTGGCCCTGTCTCTATATGCCTTTGCAATTATTCTCCCGAGTCTTTTTTCTCAGCCCTATGTGTGTGGTCAACTAGCCTCTCCTACAATCAGCGCACCTCCTACAGAGGTTTATACTTCTCTAGGGACTTTGAGGCTTATAAATTGTGAATATACAGCTACTTGTACTTTACTTTGTGGTGTGATACCTTAGTTGGCTTTGTGATTCAGTCCTAGCTGGTCTCGCTGCTCCTCTGTCATGTTACTGGACCAAATGGGCCTGGATCCAGATGTCAGCTCCAGAATATTGCTGTTATCTTCTGACTGACACTTCTACATAGCCACTTCTGTCCATTTTAAATCAGTATCCATTTTGTATTTTCTCTGGGACTCTCAGTGGGCTATATGGGGTACGTGGCATTAGAGAATAGACTCCCTGAGATCCACAGGGACATATTGCAGTGAAGGTGCCTCCTTTCCCTCCTAAGCAATCTTATCTCCCATTTCACCTGAGAAATTATATACACACACACACTCACTGTGAATTCTCCCTTATTTCCACTGATCAGACAAGTCTTCCAATGTTTATAACGCCTCTCCAGGATTTCTCTGCTTAATTGGAAAGGCAGAAGCAGGAATATACAAAACAACTATTTTAGTTCTCAAGGAGTTTTGTTCTTGTCTCAAAACCTTCTGGATATTGCAAAAGATTAGGGTAAGGAGATGATTTTTCTCTCTCTTCTGCTGAATTGGAGGGATAGACTGTGGCATATCAACAAGTGAGAATGAACAAGAGGACCCTTAACACCCAACAAGTGAGAATGAACAAGAGAACCCTTAACACATATGCAAAATAATTTTAAAAATGAGATGAACAAAATTGCTTCTTTTTCCCCCGTAATCTAGGAAAAGTGAGGGAGAATAGTTGTTTGTTTTTAAAATGCAAATATTTTAAGAACACTATGTTCTGAGGACTTGAGGGGTAGGGACCGATTTCTAACACTAACAAGTCCTTCACTGGTTTACATAGCAAAATAGAAAGACTTTCAGAATCTTTAATCTGGTGGTAAATGAATTAAATGAAGAAAAGACCTATATGCTGGAGTGTATACATATTCAGACACATATATACACATGCACAGCTCACTCCAGTCACATCAGAACAGGCCAGTGATATGCAGCAGTTGCTATATATAGCTCCCATGCTCTTGTGCTAAAATAAATTGTTCTTTATTTGTTATTTGGGTTTTGTTTGTTTGCCTGTTTACTCAGATTTATGTGGTGGCTTTTCTCCAAAGGGCTCAAGGCAGTGTACATACAACTTTAAATATGGGATAGCCAACGAAAGCACCAATGGGGAAGCAAATATATAAGATAAAATAGAGAGCCAAGAGGAAGAGGACACAGGAAAGAAAGTAAACAATGGATAATGGAAGTAATATTCAATAATGTTGAGTCAGGTCCTAAAGGCGTTTGATTCCGAGTTTGTTTAGGCACAAGCCGACTAAAATCATGCTGAAGCCAAGGCTCAGTAGCTCTTCTTAGCACCCCTGTAATGATGGTTTGAGGGTTAAAAACTGAGGTACAGTCTTCAACATCCCAGCTCTTTCTTCTCGTGGCTGGTTCTTCCTTTGCCCCCTATCCTGCAGGAAGCTCTGTTTATGAAAGGCTAGTAGAAGGGAGAGAGTGTTTGTTCTATAACTATCTCCACAGTTCTTAGTCACCCTCAGACATTTTTGGATTTCATTTCTACTTTAGTTTTCCTGGAAGCAGAAACATGACACTTTATTCTTTCTGCCTTGGGGAACTGCTCTGTTAGCCTGAGTGTATGCCCTAGAATGAAGGTACTGAAGTGTCATGCTGCTTGCTACTAGGGCAGTTTACATCTTCTACTTTACTTAAGTCAAGATTGTTCATGGAAAGGCTTTGAAGGAAAAATGGATAATGTAGAAAATGACTTTATTTGGTCTAGCATGAAA
The DNA here is from genome assembly GCF_020826845.1 of Diceros bicornis minor. Classification (NCBI taxonomy): domain Eukaryota; kingdom Metazoa; phylum Chordata; class Mammalia; order Perissodactyla; family Rhinocerotidae; genus Diceros; species Diceros bicornis. Next base: position 121,768,606 of record NC_080781.1, on the reverse strand, counting down.
TATTTAAGGCAGATGAAGATTTTTTACAATCCTGGTAAGGTAATACAGATAAGTTTGGGGTGTACCCTCATTTAATAATCCCTCTAAGGACTTAGACTGGCATATTTTTAATCATACATATATCTCAAAAGTAGTCTTTAGTGACAGCTATTTTTCAAGACCGACTATGGCAATACTATGACATTTATCCCTTAAGATTGTGGTGTCACATACAATAGCTCTACCTTCAGAATTGAGTGAGAAAAGCCCAGCTTATCCTGCTGACTGACAGCTTAATATGGTGTGCCACATTCAGGATGGGCTGTACTTATCTACTGTCATGTCTGAAGTAGCAAGAGGAGACATTTTCATGGCTCACCATTGATATCTGTAACCACCTGTTGAAGGCTGGATGGCTTATTACTTGAAGCACATTGTGTCCTGTTAGTACTTATGCCAGATCCTCCTGAGCTCAGTTGGATCATTTCATTATGTGGAGAGCATTTGGGGGCCTCCAAGGCAGGTCCGAGCATATCCATACCCTCAACAAATAGATATCACCTCATAATTTCCTCTTTGAAATGTGAGTCTGATGGTGGGGGCCCAAGTCCTCTTACTATCACTGCTGTGTGCACCAGAGCTTTTCTGTGTTAGCTCAGAAGGCTTGAGAGATGGGCCCATGAAGGACTATAACCGCTTTTAAGGAATTATTAATTTAACATACTAGAGCTTCTATGCCCTTTAAATATTGTTGCCTCCTTCAAAGCAGGCACTTTGCGTAATCATAGACTGATTTCACTGATGCTATCAGTCCCCAAAACATTTTTCTACATGTTCTTTGGGAAAAGCCTTGAGGGCATATGGCCAGTCCCTGCAGTCTGCAGGTTGTTGGTTCTCAACCAGTTGATCATGAGTCGTGCAGGCTGAGGATTAGAGTGAGAAGACCCTGAGTTAGGACACATGAGCCAGGTGATTGGTGCATATTGGGATGAGTGCAGTCTTTAGAATGATACAAAGGGAGATTTTAATCCTGGTTCAGACTCGGACTATGTGCTTTGGGCAGGTCATTTAACATCAAATTCTGTTCCCTTATTTGTAAGGTGGGGATAATGATACCTATTCTACAGGGTTGTTGCAAAGATGTGTCCTGGCACATAGGCACAGCTATCAATGATCGCTATTGTTGATGTTATCACATCATTATAGTGTGATTAAGCAGGCCGGCTAGATGTTCAGAGCAGGAATGAAGAGGTGTAGGCTATTCTTCCTGTAAAGATAAACTGGATTTTTTGAAAATATCTGTAAGTCTTTTGGAACCAAACTGTTGAATGGGGTAGCTGATCAAGCAGGGTCATACCATTGAGGGTCCATTTGGGGTAAGAAGATGAAATAATGGGGCTGATTATTTCTTGTGACACTTCAACTGACTTTAAAGGGGGTTTCCAAAGAGGAGTTCCAGAAATGTTTTAAGTAATGTCAGAATCATTGATGGACACAACATGGTTTTGGCTGTATACATTCTGGTAGATATTTATAAATTTGAAATCTGTCATTCTTTATATTCACCCTTGAGAGAGCATGTAAGGTAGGTGGAGAAGTGATTGCAACACGGTTGCTGGGCGGGACAAGTATCACCGACCTTTTCCTGATGAGACGGATGGTCAGTAATCAGAATAACTCTGACCTCCACCAACGGTAACCCACTTGAAACATTTTCATCCAATTACTCTGACCCAGAAGGGTTATTTCTGATAGTCGGTCTGAGAATCAAATAAAACGGACTCTTGAGACTTGAAGTTTGAAGGACAGGAAGAGATCTGTTAGGGGAGCCTCTTTCTTGGGAGCCTCCTGCCCATGGCCCTGCTCTTAGACCCCTCTGGCTCCCTTGTTGTTGTGACTGTTGTGGTTGTGGTGGTGGTTTTGCCCCCCTACAGGCCACAGGAAATGGTTAGCAGATGCCACTTCTTTACTACCAGCTGGCCCCAGTTCTTCCCCCAGGGTATGAGCTTTTGGTGGCTCCTTTAAGAGTAACTCAGCTTTCTAGTTTTTTGCCCTTGCCTCCTATATTTAAGCAAGTGCAAGATATTGTTTGAGTTTCTCTGATGATTTTTTACTGGTAGACATATAGCCAAACAGTTGGGGTTTAACAAAAGGCACCCAGAGGCAAATTTCAGCATGACATAGCAATCATGAAAAGCAGCAGAGAAGAGTGTTTCAGAGCATAACTTTGGGGTCAGCAAGGCTGGGTTTGGATTTCTGCTCCGGTACATATTAGTCTTTCTCTTCTCTGAGCCCCAGTTTCCCCATCTGTGCAATGGAATTGATAATTTCTATCTTAACAGATTTTTGAGAGAATTCAGAGAGGTTGTGAAATGCAGAATATAGTGCCTGGAAGACAGTAGGATCTCAAGAAATGGTAGCCATTATTGCTGTTATTCAATAAAACAAGCCTATAATAATGGCCCCTGCAGTTCTTTACTGGAAGATAGATGAAGAGAGACCTGATTTTAGCTCCCTTCAATGATCCATTTAATTCTTCAGGAAGGCAGCTTTACCCATTTGCTCGCATTTTTATCTTATTTATTCTCTCTTCTGCAAAAACATCAAAATCCCCAACCTTGGTCCTGGTTGGTGCAAATGGTGGGCATTTGGGTCCACTAGAGATCAAGTGAGTTATTTGCATCTAACGGTATGTACTGGACTGGCCTTCCTACCTTCAATATCTTGTTTTATAGCAAAGACATTTTCAAAAATTCCTCCTAGGACTTCTTAATAGTGATTGACCCAGGTAATCTTCCTAAATTACTTACATTAGAAACCAGGATGGATCCAGTTGCAGGTCACATCTAGTTGTTCAATGCTCTAAAGTCCTTTCTGTCACCCTTGGGTTAACCTTTGCAGAAAAAGAGAGGGCATTAAAATCAGTCATGATTTCCCAATTTCTCAAGCCAATGAATTTTATTCTTTTACGTGAGTATGGCTTTGATCCTTGGGCTTGTCGCCCTTATAATGAAGTTTCATTTCCCCATGAAGGGAAATTTATTTTAATTTGTAGTTCCAGTGTCACAGGAGCTTCCTACTTTTTGCCACCTCATATTTTAGTGATCTACGTGTCAGAGGGATCTTAAACTACCCTGGTTTGAGCCACTTACTTGCCCATTTCATCCCCCTTCTTGCTTCTGGGCACAGCTTCAGGCCAAGAGCTGGGATGAGTCCTTGTTCAACAGGAGCCAGAGTAAGCTGTCCTCACCCAAGGTCAGGGCATACCAGCTTTGGGTTGGAGGGACATGTAGGGGGTTGTGCTATGCAAGAACTCAGGCTGAAAAGCTAATCTCCAAATACTATTAGAGAGGACTAAGACAGGACTATCCTAGAAGGGGCCAGAAAAAGAGCTATTGGGCTGGCTTACCCCAACTTATCTTTAACTCAATGGAATCTCTTCTGAGGAGCCTGAATCCTCCTGCGCCATGGCACAGTCTGGGTTAAGGGCCCCCTCAGCATGGAGGTGTCCCTCTAGCATAGCCCCAGTTACCCTGTATTGGGAGCTTTTACATGTCTGTCTCTAATCTTCCAGTGGCTCCTTCAAGACAAGTACTGTGTCTTCTATCTACATATGCTCATTGCTTAGTTGTACCCGCCATAGAGTAGACTCTCCATACATATTTATTCAATTCAGTGGATGAACCGACAAATGTACTTGTTGGCAACACACCTGAGTAACAAGATCTAGCTTCCCCGTGGCATATCTGTGTGCCTTTGGGCAGGTTACTTAAAGTCTCTGTGTTCTGTTTTCTCCTTTTGTGAAATGGTAAAATTAATGCCTCCCCTGCCTACCTCATAGGGTTGTTGTGAGCCTCCAATAAGAAAACGCGTATGAAATATCCTTGAAAATTATAAAGCACTCTCCACTTATTAGGTGTTAATGTAGAAAAGTAGATCAGATATGGAGGGAAGTTCTAGCCTGAATAAATGAAACTATATGTTGGCTAATTAACATAGCATTACTGGGCTCTCTTTACACAGATCCTTTAACAGCTTCCTGAGTATCTCTCTCTATGCATCTTTCCAGAAATATTACTTTTTAATTTTTTTTCCTTAAGCAAATCCACCTAGAGCCAGCCCTGGTGGTCTAGTGGTTAAGATTTGGATTTCCTTCAGGCCTGCTGAAAGGTGAGAGGATGGTGCAAAAAGACCAGGCAGGGTTCCGCTCTGCTGCACACAGGGTCACTAGGAGTCGGAATCCACTCAACAGCACTAATAACAACAAATCCACTTATCCCAACAAATTCTATTTTTAAACAAGTCAGTCCATGGTGCTGAATAAACCACTTGGCCCCGGATAAGGAAATACTTTGAGGGATTGGTAGTATCAGATTAAATTAATGAAAAGTCTGAGTGACAGACCATTTCAAAATAAATGCAGTTTTATTACTATCAAACACATATAATAACAGTGCTAGGAATAGAACTTGAAGAAAGACAACTTGCATCAGAGAATTGAAGCAGACAAATAAGAATCATTGATAATGAGGCTATTGCTGTGTGAATGTCCTGCTAAAGACCATCATCCTTAAATTGGCTAACAATGCCCTGGTGAAACCCATTTATTTAAGAAACTCTTTCTTTTTCCCCTTCATAGACATGAAGAAAGCCCCATTAACAATCCCTGTACATGGCTTCTGGATAACTCAGCTTTTCCAAACCCCAGTGGATGGCGTCCAGCAGCAGTGCTCTGTGCTGTGGTTATAAAAAATAATAAGCCCAAACAGCAAACACCCTCTGGCCCCTAGGGTGACTAACTTGTTCCAGTTTGCCCAAGACTTTCCAGTTTGAGCACAGAGAGTCCTGAGTCTTGGGAAACCCCTCAGTTCCAGGCAAACTGGAATGGTTGGTCACCTACTGGCACCTATGTTTCTAGCAGCTTCTAAATATGGGGAAAATGTGCAGTTGTAGGGGTTTACATTGGAGGGAGGAAGGAGAGCTGGGGGAGCTGCAGCTCACCCATTCTGTTAGTTTTTCTGCTTTCACTTTTTAACTTCTTTTGCCACTTCCTCCCCAGAACATTCTGATCACTTCTGTCTCTCATTTGCTTCCCAAATCTTGTCTAAGAGTGCAGTGAACCTTCAGGAAGTAGGACTGGAACAGTAGAGGTGGTTAATGCTAATAACAGCTAACATCTCTATGGTGCTTACCGTGTGCCAGGCTCTGTGCTAGGCACTTTGTGTGCATTAACTAAGTTAATCCTCACAACAGCCTTTGAGCTAAACATTATTATTAGCGCCATTTTACTGACGAGGTTAAGTAACGTACCAAAAGTTACAGCACTGGTAAGGGAGAGGGGATCCAAACTCAGGCAGTCTATGCCCTCTTACCCACTACACTGCCCTGCCTGCCAAATGCCTGGCTTCTCTCCTCCATGGGTTCAAAGCCCTCCTACCTTCTTCCTGTTCTTGATGGAAATCCTGACCTAAGCTTGCTTTTCTTAGTCCAGCAGACCTGGTATGGGTGTTCTTTCTGACTTCTCCCTGGCCTGTGCTGCTAAATCCTGTCCTTTCCTTGGTCTCTACCTGGTCTAAGCTCAGTAAAATAGCTGTACCTTTCCTGCCTCTCTTACCAGGCTTCTTTGCTCTCAGATCTTCTCAAGGCTGTATGGTGGCATCCCCTGGGAGAAAGCTGATGCCCTTCAACTGTCTCTGAAGCTAGCCCTCCATTCAATCTCCTCTACACACATGGCTCCTATAATAAAGCCATTGCCTGTGTATCCCATGTGGAGTTTTGGAGCCCGTGCAAAAAGAGACCCCTTTACCCCCAGGCTGGGAGTCCAGCTTGGATCCTAGCTCTACCATGAACTGGTTGTGTGACCTTGGGCAAGTCACTGCCCTTCAGCTTTTTCTTTTGTTTATAAAATGAAGGAGTTGGACAAAATGACCTCTAAAGCTCTTTCCAGCTCAATGGGCTATGAGATCCTCTGGCAAGGATATTTGAGAGGGAGGGAGTCTGAAAGGAGGAGGAATGCCATAAAGTCGCCTTGATGACTTTGAGTTTCCAGTTCTTTCCCTGGTGGCTTCCCAAACAGACCAAAGTGAAAGTGATTCAAAAGGAGCCCTAGGGTATAATCATTCTCATTAGGACAGCAGTGAGCTCTTCATTTGACTGCTCCAGGTATCTTTGGGCCTATAGGGGAGCAGGTGGGTTGGCTATTTGAGATGTTGTCCGAGTTGTTCTCAGTTTCTGATATTGGAGAGTTTGGGATGAAGTTCACATGATTAAACCTTAAAGAAAATGTCTCCCCCATAGCACCCCATGACCCCAGTGGGGCTTCTGAGCAAAAGAAATGGAAATCAGTGTCTGTCACTCCAAATAATATTTGCCACAACCACCCAGAATGAAAATTAGAAACCCTCTAACCACAGAGATCTATCAGTGAGGGGAGAGAGACATCTAGAGAAGTGCCCGGGGCTGCAGGGCAGGTAAAAGCAGAGGAATACAAAAGTGGCTGGGGAAACCAGCGTGAGGGAGGCAAATTTTCCCTCTTTCCAAGACCCTCCAAGCTAGAGAGCTAGGGTGATTTTTGACCTAGTTGTCCTTCTGTGCATTGCTGTGAGCTTTTATTAAGTATTTATGTAGCAGTTTATATTTTAGCAAGTGCTTTACAATCACTTTTATTTGGCTTAGTAGATTTTTCCTGGAATCCCATCTACTTTATGATCAGGAGAGTCATTTCTTGTTTGCTTAGCACCTCCATGCATCCAGCCTCACACAATAAGCCACTTGTTCCGGCAGGAGAACAGGTGCAAAGAGTCGAGGAGCTGAAGACACCTGCAGCTACCGAGGCAGTTAGAGGTGGAGTGGTTTACACTTCAGTTCACCTTTCCTTCCCTCTGTTGTTCTTTAGTTTTATTTTATTGCTGGCAACTAGAGAGTAGCAGTGCCAGGTTTGGGTCTGCCGAGGTCAGAGCTATTCTGATAGTCAGACACTGGCAGTAATAGGCTCTTTCTCCTGTGCTGGTGGCTCTGTTCTAGCTCCTCTGCCCATGACCACCATTGCCACTGTCTTCCACCAGGCAGATTTGCTGACTGTGTTTCCTTCTGCTACCTGGGGGCTCTGACTGCAGCCTGGATTCTGGGGCTCTGGGGGTGATTTTAAGAGAAGACAGCAGAAGTAGCAGTTTCACTTTCTGCAGACAAGACCTTTTAGTGTTCTTGGGCAAGTCTAACACTGAATCATCTTATTCTTGCTAATACCCTCTCCCTCCCATCAGCCACAATAGGACTCTATGCCAGTGCTCTAACTGTCGTGATGTAGGATAGTGTATCTGTGGATGGGTCACAAAGTAGTAGAGCCACACACTCTCAGTCTCAGGTGTGCAGGGGAATCCAACACAGTCACTAGTTGATTTCATTTTCTGAGGACAAGATTTGCCAAAGCCAAAACCAAGGTCTGGTCCATGAAATGGAGATAGTGGACCAGAGCATTGGAAAATTCAGGACCTCCAACACCCAGGGTTCTGTGGCTAAGAACAGGGCTATGTAGATGCTTAATAGGTAAGTGTTGAGTAGACAGCATTTGCATTCTGTTACTGATAGAAGACAGCAAATCCTTTCTCTGATCCAAAAACCAGGAACCTAAAAACTTCACCATCAGATTTGAAACTCTCACAAAGTTATTGCCTTGACTATAGTAAATATAACAAGCGTGTCAGAAGATTTGTTTTCACAATAGTAAAATCTCATTAAATCAGACCCAGAAGAGGGCAAAGTTTACACTATTGGAAAAGGGTTAGTGATGCAAACTGATTTTACTAGCAGGTGTGTATCTTGGGTAGGCTCAGTGTGGGAGCCCAGTGATTGCTCCAAGGGGATGGGACGGAGGCTGGAAGGAGTGGTGCTTTGGGCTACGGGAACTCACCTGTCTGGCTGGCCCACGTGGAAATGACCCACCACCTGAATCATGACATTCATTGGGGCACAGAGAAGGAATTCTCATTCCCTAGGTAGGCATTGGTTTCCAAAGTGGTGCAATCTAGTGGGTGGGACACAGTGGCAGGTTTTCCTGGCAGCGCCCAGACAAAAGTCTAGTGTAAAGCAGGTCCTCAGTCAATGGCTGCAGATTCGAGGGAAAGCCTCAAGGGGAACAGGCTGACAAGATCTGGGCAGAGTAGGTCAGAGTCTCCACCATGTAAGCTGAGCTTTGGGTGAGGCCTTCAGTCTCAGTTCAGTTCAAAAGACATTTATTGACTACCTACTGTGTGCCAGGCACTGAGTAAAGCAGAGGACCCAGAAACGAATACAGACAAGGAAACCAGGACCAAGTTCAGGTTGTACAGCCCAGGGAAATATAGCTGGCAAGAGGAAGTCGTGCCTGAACATCTGGGGTTCACTCCAAAAACATGAAATAGTAGCTTTGAGCAGCAAGAGTGATTCCAGAACCTGGGGCCTGACGGGCCAGTCAGCTAAGCTGTCACCTTCCTGCCTTGGTCCCCATTGGCTCAGGGTCTGAGTAGGCCTAATCCTGCATGTTGAAGGTTTTGAGGCCCGCAGGTTACTGTGGCTAAGACAAGAGGAGCGGACGGCAAAACAGTGGCAGGTATGTTGAGCTTTCTCTTAAAGTATTTGAGCAGTACCCATTCATGTGAAAACAGTTTGTCCTTCACTCATGATCTTTGGCAGCTCAGTAAATAAGATTCAATAGGACACTCAAAGCGACATTTAGGAGGCTTTCCTTTGTATGACTACATAAACTTGAAATGCAACACAAGAAAGAAATCCACAAGTCACACTTTTCCCTGACTCAGACTTGCCTCTCTCTCAAACTGGTCGAGTCAGTGAAGTGAGATTGTAGTGGACTTTGAGGGTCCTATTCTTCATTTTGAAGATCCCGCAATAAAGAATGGCTGTTTGTTGTGGACCCTGCGGGGACCCGAGACAGACAAAGCAGCGTTCTGAAGAGAGAGATTTGAAAAAACATGTGGGTGTTTTCAAGAGCCATCTAATTCATGACTATGACAGCTATGCAAAGTGGAAGCAGAATATTTTCTAACACAGAGAGGAGGAATATGAAATGTGGGGGCAGGAGAAAGTGGAACAGGCTTCTGACACCTAAAGTTGGTCACTTGGGAAGCTCAGCTGTCTGCCCTGGGCCACAGGTGAATGATTTATTCTTCAATGGACAAAAATTAATTTTGAACCATTTGAAGTCTTGTCCGGTAAGTTTCCTCTCAGATGCCTTGTCCCCTGGAAGCTCTGAGAAAACATCTCTACTGAACAGTTCCTTTCAGCCAGGCCTACATGCTCAGTGCTAGCTACTCACACATCAATGCTCAATCATAATACCAAAGAAAGCTCTGGTGCTTTTGGCTTTGTTCATTTTCCCTAATCCTAAACCATTCCCACCCCTGTTTCAACCCGTATTTTGGCTAGGACATGCCTAGACGACTGAGACTCTTCCGTTTCTTAAATTCTTTCAGTGTGGGGATGAGGGGATTTGAAGCTTCCACTAACTATTCATTGCAAGGTTTTTTTATCCTCTCTCAAGAAATCCTTTTCCAATAACATTGACTGAACACCTACTGCATGTCAGGCACCGTGTTTGGTGCTTTCACATAATGATAGTAACAGCCCTTGATAGATGTGCTGGACATGTTCTAAGCACATTGCCCATGTTATCTCAATTTACTAGCATTCATTATATCAACTAACCCTCAGAACAATGCAGGTGGCATTATCCCCATTTTACAGACGAGGAAACTCAGGCTGAGCAGGGTTTAGTTACTTGTCAAATGGCACACGGTCAGTGGTGGAATTAGCTTTTTTTTCCAGTTTTATTGAGAAATAATTGACATAAGACATTATAATCAATATAATAAGTTTAAGGTTTATAGCATGATGGTTTGATTTACATATATTGTGAAATGATTACTGCAATAGACTTAGTTAACATCCATCATCTTGTATAGATACAATAAAAAGAAAAGAAATAAAATTTCTTGTGACGAGAAGTCTTAGGATCTAGTCTCTTAATGATTTTCCTAAATATCATACAGCAGTGGTAACTATAGTCATCACGTTGTACGTTACATCCCTAGTACCTATTTATCTTATAACTGGAAGTTTGTGCCTTTTGACCACCTTCCTCCAATTCCCCCTCGCCCACCCCAAACCAGCTTTTGATTCTATGTCTTGACTCCAAGGCCAGTGCTCTTTCCACCACATGATTCCACCTTTCTAAAACGTTTTACGTACTTGCTGTCTCAGTAAACTGCATATGCCAAACTGAATTTCGCCTCTTAAAACATAATTATTGATCATTGTTTTGAACATCAGTTACTTTCATACAATGCTCTCATGTGTTGCTGAGGTATGTGATCAGTTCTCTGACCCCTTCTTCTTGGCTCTTCTATTTGGGGGGAATTACAGCTCCATTCATGTCCTACCAGCAGCAATGCCAATAATAACTAGAATGGCTACTGCTTGGTCTCTCTGGGCCCCAGCTTGCCCATCTGTAAGGCAAGAGCATTGACTTAAATGATTTTGAGGATCTTTTCCAACTCTAATATTTTTGTGAGTTAAAATATGATTTTAAAAAAAAGAAACTAACTTAAAAACAGATAAAGATCACTTTCTTTTGGTTTAACTGCAGTGGGACAAAAAATATCTGGTTTTCTCCGCTAGTTCTCTGGGCTAGAAGGACTTGGTAAATGAGTTTGAAGTGATTGAATAATAAATCCCCATCACACAACACGCTCCCTTACATCCCTACCCCCAATTGTTGAGCTTTTGAATTGCATATTTTGTTTTTGTTTTTGTAAGAGCTAAACTGGGTCAGAGTCCTCTCCTCATTGGTATGTTCCCCTCAAGGACACTCCTCAGAGAACCCTTCAGCAGGCCAGTGGCCCTGCCCTAGCAGCCCTACTGCCCATGGTCAGGGCTCCGAGCCCAGAAGGCAGTTCTCACCAGCCTTCCCACACATCGGGCTCTGCCTATTGTGCAGCTCCCACAAAAATCACTTTTGCTTCCTTATTTGCTTTTCTCCCTCCTTACCTCCAGGCTCCTCTGCAGCGTTTGCTTCTTCAGACAAACCTTCAGGTGATCCTATCTCAGGCGTTTTCTCTCTACCTTCCCTTCTCAGCGGGGGGCTGTTCCCCACAGCCCCAGCCTCTTCTCCCTGTGGTGGGTGATATCAACTTCTCACGCCTTCCTCACCATCTGGAAAATAGTCTTCACTTCTCTAGGTTTAAATGACTTCTTGATTATATTCCAAGACCGATCTTTTAGTCCCTCCTCACAGTGAGGTTTGAAAACTAGGCTAAAAACAGAATCTAATACAGTTATTCCCTTATATAGCTAATGTCCACTAAAGGAGATATAAATGGGTTTACCCCTCCCTGGTTTCTTCTCTAGCTTTGCTTCCTCTCTGTTGAAATCTATTTGTAATTTCTGAAAGGCTATTGTTTGAGAACAGAGGTACTTCTTGGAGTATGGTCGATATATCTGTTTTTAGCACTCTCCTGGCTGAAATTTGCTCTGAAGTGGTACTGCTGTGCCAACAATTATGAAAAACATTTTTCTTTGAATATGTGCATAAATAAATAAGAAACAACTTGTTTCTATCTTTATTAAGCACGTTTACAAAATTCAGCTATTTTCATCTTTGCTTTATTTTTCTGTTCATTTGTGTAAATTAAGACTGCATCTTGGACAGAAAAGAGAACACTTTCTTAGGCCTCTTAATAAGATGGTTTTTCTACTCTGTATTCTAGTTTGTTCTTAAAGCTATTTATTCTCTTTAAATTATCCCAGTTTTCCCCAGTGATTATTGTGGCTGGAGTCCTTTCCAAGGAAACAGTCTGATAAATCACTCATTTTGGGTTCGGGTCTACATGCAATACTGAAATCTTTCCATAAGATGGCGCTCTGAGAATGTGAGATCTGTAACTTATTTGTAGCCATCTATAATGGGGCAGCAAATTAAACTTTACTGAAATCAAATATTTGTGGGGAGGGGTAAATTAGTCCTTCTAAGACTTGCTCTCAAACTCTTGCCACCATTCTAATGCCTAGGGGAGGAAAGAAAGTGAATTTTCTAGCAGCTTTCCTATCTTAAATCAGTACTAAGAGTGTTCAAAATCAGCAATGCGCCTTCAAGGAACCTTTTAAAGAAAGGGATTTGTTTGAAATGTTCGAGTTGTGATACTAACAACTTGTGCTGTTAGAAAAGTCCCTCTATGGGTCTCAATTTCTTCCTCTACGCAATGAGTGGGTTGGACAAGATGATCTCTTAAGGGTGCTTCCATTTTGAATGTTCTACATTTGAATTTGTTGATTTCCTTCCACTGCACCGTCGCTGCCTCAGCCAGCACAGAAATGGGAAGAAAAGATCGCCCATTTTACGCTTGTTTGACTCTATTGCTCTTCTACAAGTGCTCTCTTTGCTTCAAGTGTCCCCAGAAAAACATGCCCAGATGTCCTGTTTTAATTAGTTTCCTTTTCTCTTTATGGCTTTTGCACAGGTTTTTCCCCCCTCCCTCTCCTCACCCATCCCTGACGAATTACCTGAACAGAAGCATGTTCCCCTTTTCACTTCACAAACAGGGTTATCTTGGTATTATTTCTTGGTATTATGGCACTCATTTTTGTGCTAAACAGATACCAAACTAGATGGGGGAAGGAGAAGACATCACATGTAATGCTTAAGGCTGACACTTGTAACATCACACATAACACGTCCAGTTAAGAAAAATTTGGATTTGGGAGGTAGGAACTTCTCTCTCTTTCTCCTCCTCCTCTGGCCAGTATTCATTACTAGAACCATGTCAAAGCTTTAGGAAAGAAGCCGTTTTCCTGAGAGAGGACAATTAATCTAATTAGAGATGAGTGTTAGTAAGTAGGTAACTCATCGTTAACATCCCCCGTGGCCCACAGTGTCCCCATTCCTGACACTCTGGGCAGTCTGTGGATGAGAATTGTGGCTGTGGCGGCTCATCCTCGTTCAAAGCCTGTCAAGAACCATGAACGCCAGTGGCGCAGAGGGAGAGAGGGCAAACGAAATGCTGAACTAATTAATGAATACAAAGCTACGGAGACAACCCTAGCCAAGTCCCTCTGGGCTCGAAGCTCGGAGAATGCATGTTGCATAAGATTCACCGGGCATTGAGCACAGCATCCTCCTGCATTCATTTTCTGTTGTCCTTAGAGATTTCAGATCGCCTTTGGTGTTTGTCTAGTGGCTTGGTGGTGGTGGATTATTTATTTCTCTAACTTCTACAGCTTATCTCCCCAAAACTCAGCTATTTCACTGAATAGCGATACTGTCAGATCTCTGTTTGGGAGAAGAAACTCCACACACAGGGCTCTCCCCAAGGGCTTTTAAAGGGCAAGCCCGGGAATCTGCTGAGTAGGTAAAGAGCTATTGCTGCAGGCACTGTTGTGAGCCTTGTAGACCATTACAAGTAGCTTGCGAATTGTCTCCTGCAATGCAGCAGTATGGTGAGGAAATGTCCAGTATTTAGTCAGCATGGATTATTTCTAAAGAAGCAATAGTAGCACAGTGGTTAAGAACAGAGGCAGCTGGAGATGGACTCACAAGGTTCAAACTTCAGCTTTGCTCTTGACTAGCTGTGTGACCTTGGGCAAATGACTTCCCTTCTCTGTGGCTCAGTTTCCTCATCTGCAATAAAGGGCTGGTGATAATAGTATCCATCTCATAAGGTTGTTAGGAAGATTAAGTGAGATAGTGCATGTTTTCTTTTTCCTCGGTGCTTGGAATAGTATCTGGCGCAGAGAAAACTCTCAATACTGGCAGCTATTATTATTGTATTATAAGTACTGTGAGGTGCTTGGAGTGGCACAAAAGAGAACTAACCAAGCCTTTACCTTCCAAGACCTCACAGACTATGTGGGCTGGCAAATAGAATGTACATAAAAGGAGCAGAAGCGACCCAGGCCGGCCCCCACAATGCATTTAGATGCAAGGGCAGCAGGTCAGGATGAATGAGAGTGGTTCACAGCAGCCCTCAATTCCATCAGGAGAGAGCTTTAGGCATCTACAGGGAAGGGGAGCGAGAACTTGAATAACGTTTTGCCTCCATTTTGAGAGAAGCTACTCATAATAATGTACATTCATAATCATATTCTCACTGATACACTGTCCTTTTAAAATAGGCAGGTTGGAGTTACCTCACTGAACAGTAGAAAACATATAGGCTGTGTTTAACCTAACAAAGTAGAGATCGTGACCTGATGATAACCATCTGAGGTTTGAAGGAATTCCACGGTGACATTGTATATATTGGCCCAAATATGCATTCCATCTTTAAGCCGGGCCACTAGTGATGGCCAACATAACTCTTACTAACAACAGGATTTCCCACAGGCCCTGAGATATGTATATGAGTGTGCCCTGCTTTTAATTTTTCTTTTCTTTTTTTTTCTCTTTTGCCTTAAAAAATAACTACTATTTAAATTTCACTCATTAAAAATTAAATGATTATAAAGATTAAAAATGTCGAAGATACAGAGGGACATAAAAGAAAAAAGTGAAACTTCCCCAACATCTTCCCTTACTCTCTGGAAGTAACTGCTATTACATTTTAAAAAAATTTTCGGTGTATATTTGTTTTGTTTTGTTTTATAATTTTATTTATTTATTTTTTCCCCCAAAGCCCCAGTAGATAGTTGTATGTCATAGCTGCACATCCTTCTAATTGCTGTACGTGGGACGCGGCCTCAGCATGGCCAGAGAAGCGGTGCCTCGGTGCACGCCCAGGATCGAACCCGGGCCGCCAGCAGCGGAGCGCGCGCACTTAACCACTAAGCCACGGGGCCGGCCCCTTGGTGTATAGTTGAATGTGTATAAAGTATATGAGATTGGGGGACAGGTATTGAGACTTCTAAAAGGATAGCAAGAACATGGAATTTTAAAATAGTGCCACTAAATTTTACTATCTATAGGCGTCAATTGGATCAGTACTTTTGCTTACTGCTTTGCACAGTAAATAAAGGCAAGTTTTTGGTCTAAGCCACAGGCCAGCTCTTCCCAACACTTCTGTAACCAGAAACCATGCTTAATTTACTAGAGTCCTTTGAGGATTTAAATAGCACATGGATGGAGCGGAACAGTGGATGCTATTTCGACTTTCAAAAAGTTTGGCAAGCTTTTAAACCCAAAGCTGTTTTTAAAAAATTGAGTCACCATGGCATTGGGGAGCAGTGTTTAGTCCTGGCTCCTCATCCATGGCTTGGAGATAAGAAACCAAAAAGCAGAGCTAAAGGGGCACTTTTTGGAATGGCAGAAAAGTAGAGCCGCAAAGGATCAGCTGTGGGACTAATTTGATTTAATATTTAAAAATGATTTGAAAGAGGGCATATAGGGCAAAATCAGTAAGTTAGCAGTTGTCTTTACATGATTCCAATGAGGATAATAAACTTCAGGAAGACGTTTGTTTTGTAGGAGTGAGCATAAAAGTGGCCGGCAAGCTTTGATATGAACAAGTCCATGGAAGTGTCTCTAGGGACATATTCCTGAAGTTCATTTCAGAAGATTTATAATGAACCTTACTCTTTATCTGTGCTTAGGGCCTCTGCTTCAGGCGTCACTAGGTGTAAAGCAGGGGAAGATGGAGCTGGTGCTATCATCAGGATGGAGATGGCATTTAAACAGACAGCATTATGTGAACATGAAAGAGGAGGCTAGGAGTGAGCTGATTCCCGGCAGATATATAATGAAGAATGTTGCTTTACATTTCTTTAATACAGCCCCAAAGGCAATTGGTATTTGATGGTTGGTGACCTGTGTTTTCACTAACTTTTAAAGTTAAATAAGCTGAATACGTTAGGCTACCATTTTATTTTTTTATTATTATTTTTTTATGAGGAAGATCAGCCCTGAGCTAACATCCCACACCAATCCACCTCTTTTTGCTGAGGAAGACCGGCCCTGAGCTAACATCCGATGCCAATCCTCCTCTTTTTGCTGAGGAAGACTGGCCCTGAGCTAACATCTGTGCCCATCTTCCTCTACTTTATATGGGACGCTGCCACAGCATGGCTGGACAAGCAGTGCATCGGTGTGCACCCGCAATCCGAGCCTGTGAACCCGGGGCCGCGGCAGCGGAGCGCATGCGCTTAACCACTTGCACCATCGGGCCGGCCCCAGGCTACCGTTTTAGACGAAATGCAATCAAATGTTCTCTTCAGCTTTACTACAAAATATTTTCCTGTTCAGAGGATGACTTTTAATTTTGAAAGTCAGAACTAGACTTCCTGACCTCCTCTGCTACTATGCATGTTTTTAAAAGCATGTCCTTAATGTTGGCAGATACATTATATCATGGAAGGAAACACCTAACAGAGTCAGATCATATCTTCTAAGTTGTAAAATTTTCGGTAACAAAGAGATAATGAGGTCTGCCCTATCCTCCTCACAGTGTGGTTGAGAAGCTCAAATACGCTGAGTGATATGAAACTGCTACATAAAGCGCTGTGCAAAAATACAGTAGTATTAATTATTCAAAGCACGTCATAATTTGGGATTAGACATATAAATTGATTAAATTCTAGGAAATTATCCTTTATTGCTATTCATACAAATGTGCAAAGATTGGTATACAAGGATGTTCTTTGCAGCATTGTTTATATTAACAAAATATTAGAAATAACCCAATTGTTCCTCAGTAAGGGATTGGATAAGTAAATTATGATATAGCCATTCAGAGGAATAAGAACAAGGCAGTTATTTATGTTCTGACATGGAACTGTGTCCAAGATATATATTAAGTGATAAAAAGTTGAAAATCAGTATGACTAGTATGATTCCAATTTTGGTTAAAATTGTGTGTTAGTATATGCAAGTGAAAACCCCTAGAAGAATATATATCAAACTGTTAACCCTGGTTCTCTCTTGGAAGGATAGGACAATGGGAGAACTTTTACTTTATGCTTTGTTTATTTCTGTACCATTTGAATTGTTTACAATGAGCATTATTATTTTTGTAATCAAAAATATGAATAAAAGAAATGTGAATTTGCCCTTGACCCGACTACCCTATTGTAATTAGGGGGAAAAAAGTATAGAAAGTCGGGACAAATTTATGCTTCAAGTGGAAGTGGTGGGAGGAGGAAGTGGAGAAATAGGAAGAGGGGAAGAGCATGCAAGAGTCTTTCTCCCTCAGATGAGTAGAAAGCACGCTCAAGCGTTAAGGTCCTCTCTGTGTGCTTCCCTGGCCAAGACCCGGGACCTCCCTTAGCATAGCTCTTACCTCTCTGTGTTGCCATTGGCCTTTACTCTTCTGGACTCCGCACTAGACTGAGAGCACAATGAGGGCAGAGACTTTGTCTGACTTATTCATTGTTGTATCCCCAAGACCTAGAGAAAAAGGATGTTGAATTAATGTTTGTTGACTTTTGAATGAATGTTCTACACTGCAAATAGCCTCTGTCTGGAGTGGTTTACTTTCGCACCACAGGGTCATCCCTTGGTTTAAAAGGCTGAAGAGAGCTTGTGGTTAGCTTGACCGTTGGTGCCAAACACAGCCAGCTTTCACTTTGCTTGAGACTGTCTTGTGACAAATCTTTTCTTTACCTTCACCTTTCCAGATACAGCCAAAAGGCAGCGAGAAATGGAATGAAAAATCAGTTCAACCTCCATGAGCTGAAAATGAAGGGCCCTGAGCCAGTGGTCAGTCAAATTATTGACAAACTGAAGCACATTAACCAGGTATGTGGTACATCCAACAAAAATGCAAATGGCAAAAAAGTGTGGGATGGACGGTGACCACTGTTTCCACTGTAGTCTTGGGCTTTTGAGGAGGCAGTCATTCTTCATTTTCTTCAAATATTCTCTCTGCTAAAGAGGACTTCTGACCCTTTTTTTCACCCCACTTCTAAATTATAAAAATAATATTGTAATATAAGAGAAAGCTTGGAAAATAGAGGGAAAAATATTTCTCACAATCCCCCTACTCTGTCCTCTTTTCATTTTTACATGTTCTTTTCTAATATTTATTCAGAAAATCACCACTCAGACTTTTTACATAATTGGAAGTAAACAAGTGATTTATACTTCTTAAAATTAACACTATCCTGGAAACACTTTTTCATGTTACCACAAATCTTCATATTAATCTTTTTTTGTGGCTGCATAGATTCGTTGAAGTATTCATTATAATTAATCAGCCTGCTCTTGCTGGACATTCAGATTGCTTCAAATTTTTTATCATCGTAAATAAAGCTACCTCTTCATGCATAGTTCTTTCTCCTGATTTTAGATCGTTTTCTTAAAATACTGGAGTTATTGGGTTAAAGGATATGAGAATTTTAATACATGTTTCCAAATTTCTTTCCAATGGGGATGTATCGGCTTTCACTGCCACCAGCAAGATACGAGAGGACCAGCCTCACTGCGCCCTTGCCAACTTCTGACTCACTGCTATGCTCGGAGACACCCACAGATTCCCTTGACCTGTTCACAGAGTTTTTCCTCTTGTAAGGCATTTAGTAACTAAGACACAAATAGAAGTTAGTTGTACCATCTGCTTGTGATTGCTCTGTGGCCACAATAAAAAAAATGCCACCATATACCAGCGTGACAGTGTTCCTGCTCCATGATCCATGGGTGGGGGTTGGCACCACTGACTTCTGTTTGTAGCCTAGGAAGAACTTAATGAAACTAAAATCATTATGCAAGGGCAGAGGTTTCTGTATGAAGACATTGGCCTGATTTTGTTTTTTAATATGAAGTTTAGCGGTGACATTTTTGTGGTGCTTAGAAAATGTTTGAAAGAGCTTTATAATAGTGGTATATTGCACTGCAAATGGCGTTGTGAAAGTATTTACAACATGCTTGAGTGTGACTCCTCCAGTGCCTAATAAAGTGCTCTGTGCTCAGTGAGCACTTAATAAATAGTTGTTACTGCTGCTGATAATGGCAGTATTTGCATAACAGATCCTTCTTTCTGTGAACTCACAACCTCACTAAATTCTAGACAGCCTGGATAGATATAGTATGACTATATCAAAACACATCTCTGAAGGGTTCAGAGCACAATGTAAACCACTTACGGCTGAACTGAGGGCGTGGTATGCTTCACCTGGGGACAATGACAGTATTTGTCCTCTGAATTATTTCCAAATTATCTCAAACCAATTGTATCTGGGTGGCTCCACTCAACTGGCTAGAGCCCAGCACTGGTGAGGCTAAAATCTCAGGGTCCATCACTGTACCCCTAATCCCAAACGAGGAATACTATCAACAGGTCTCTTTGGTCAACAGACTTTAAGGAATACCTACTATGTGCCTAGCCAGGTGCCAGGGAGTTGGAGGATTCAAAAGAAGTCTAATCCTCTGTTTTTACAGCTTCGTTGGGGGGGGAAGCACAATCATTAAAAAAGTGCTTAAATAAAGATAAAGGTGGCCTATGATGAAGAGACAGAAGAATGATGCTGTTTATCGGTTTTGGGTAGTTTGCTTAGGCCTAAGATGGGCTAGGCTAGTGTGAGAAGGATTCCAGAGAGGGGCAAGTATTAAGATCCGTGGTAAACAATGAGGAGGTAAAGACAAACAAGGGAGTGGCAGTCATAAGAAAGATCAGAGAAAGACCTGTGGATGCACCCCCACCTTGGAAAAAGGGATGCATCAGACATGGGCTTCTACATGATCCAACAGTCACTAAAAATATTTATAGCAAGCCCTTTTAACAAAGACTTTGAGTGTTTGATATTAATACCATGGGAGACCAAGTGGTATAGTGGAAAGAATATGGGCTTCGGATCTAGATGGATCTGAACACGGCTGTGGTTCTTACTAGATATATAACCTTGGGCAAATCATTCAACCTCTATGAGCTTTAGTTTTATCTAAAACATCTGTAGTATATAGAGATATCAAAACCTCCCTCACAAGGTTATTGTGAGGATTAGAAATTATGTATATATATCCCTTATATAAAATTTATATATATTTTATATATATACACATATATAATTGCATGTGCATGACAGACGATAAGTGGCAATTAAGATGATTATATTCAGGATTTTCTCTATAGGCAGGACTTGAATTTGAAAGGGAGCAGTGTTCTAGCACTTTGTGCCAGTCTAATTCTGCTCCCCAAGTTTTGTGTGGTTGCAGATCTCTTTGGTGCATCTTTTCTTTTCTCTCCCATATTGTTTCCTTCTTTTCCTTTCCTCTAACTTCCAGCCACAAAAGCTGAAACCACTTCATACGTAGGGAAGTGTATATTACCAGAGTTGGGAAGGTCACCATTCCAATTCCTTTCTCCTACCTCTGCCAGGGATGTATGTGTGAACATTTTTGGTTCCCTTACAAATACCACTGAGCAACCAATTAATTTTCACTGCTAGACCAGTTTTACCTGTTTAAGTTGAGCTGTTAAAATTGGTTGGGCTCCAAACACCCACATTGATTTTTTTCTCATCTGTGTTGCTTTGCATGGCCAAAGCACATTTTTTTCAGACCTTCAATAAAATTCATATTTTGGCCGTGATTCAATCTGAAAATGAGACACTTTAGAGAAGTCATAAAGAATGTTATGATGATGGTGATGATGTTGTTGATAATGATAATGTGTCGTGTTTGTATAGCATTTAACCATATTTCAAAGTGATTTCATGTCCTAAAAATCTCACTGCTTATATTGGAAAAAATATCCAGCCTGGAATTGTATAAGATACAGCACTGTCACAGAATTATTCAAGAACTCCTTGTTACTCTTGAACATTAGTTCATCCTCACTGCCCCCTGGGAGGTAAATGATAAATAATGTTTGTCCCTTTTTTATAGTTAGGTAAACTGAGGCAGAAAGCCATTAAAAGGCTGTGTGGGCACGCTGCCAAAACATCCAGTGATTTCAGTTGAAAATTCAATCAATCATCCAGATGTTGTTTCCTATACACTGCCAAACATCTGGATTCACTGAATTCCTGACTAAATTGACTTAAAGTTTTAGTGGTGAGGAGGTAGAATCAAGTTAACTTGCCCAAGTTCACATGTGAGTGAGTGGTGAAGCCAGGAGTGTAATGTTATTTTCCGAAGTCCCTTGCTTCGTGCTGCATCTATTAAACTACAGTAGGATGCTCCAACATACATGTCTATAAGTACAGAGATACTGCTCTCTATCTGTGCATGTATGTCCATGTGTGTCCATCCAGATGGACTGTAGCTAGGCTATCTATGAGCACATCCCAAAATAACTCTTCACTTTCTTCCATGGAAATTCTCAGCTGCCTCCTTGCAGGTTATGGTAGCTGTTGATAGCACTGGAAATAATATACTCACTAAGGAAATAAAGTAACATTATTTCCATATTGACAGTCCCATGGTGTAACCTTGAGGGAATGAGTTCAGGGTCAGGCCCAGGCCCCTTTCCTGGGAAGGCCTGCAGGTGTGGACTGTTGTCCCCTCCTCCCTCCAAACTAGAGTTCATGTGTAGCATTCCCACGATTGGAAATTAGGACCTTTTTGTTTCCTTTCGGTTTCTCATTTGTGTGAGGATTTATTGTCTTGTGTTAGGAGAGGAATTGAACTCGAGTCCTCGCTGTCAGTCCTGGAATTTGCTGGACCATATTGCTTAAAAAAAAAGTTTTGTTTTTGTTAGTGTTCTGCTCCAAGGCTCCTGCATGGAGAGAAGACCCCACAAATACCAAGAATGATCACAATACATTCTTACCCATATGATAGTAGGGGCCATTTGTCCTCTAACCCGGTTTTGTTGGTAACATTTTCTCTCTCTTTAAGAGTAGCTATGTAGTTAGTGCTAATTTAGCTGTCCCTAAACTGCTATAGAAGTTATTGTTCCCAAGGAAAATCTAGCCGTTTATTGTTTTTCCCCGGTTTCAGTTCAGGTTCAAATGAAATTCCAGAAATTGTTTTCCTGCCTGTTGTAAACAGTTGAAACCAGAGCAGTCAATACCTGCCCATTTGGTGTCAGAGCTTTTCATTCTACGTTGGATAAAGTCCCATCTGTTTGGGATGGTTGGAATGTCCTGCTGAATGGTGGGGGAGTGGACAAGGTGGCTTCTTGAGATTTCTTCCAGCCGTGTGATTCTGTGATTTGTGGCTCAAGGTCAGGCTTTAACCCAGCACCCTCTTGTGAACAAGTCTTGTGACTTTATTCTCTGCTCTGCCACTCTTTTTAAAACACCCTGTTCCCAGGTCACCCGTTTGTACTTTGTAACCTCTCATCTTTTCAGAGATTGTTCTCTTCCCACCAGTCTTCCAGCCTAGGCAGATGGAACTTAAACTTGCCCTTCCCCCCACCCAATTCTTCTGTTCTACTGCCTTGTTCTCATTAGGCTATGAAAACATTCGACTATAAAAACACTTTGCATTTATCACCCGTAAGTTTCCCTCCTCCAGGGCCAGATAGGTGACCTGTGGTCAGATCACATTAGCCATGTGACTCCATGTGAATGATAATAATTCTGCCATATATTTGCATAGCACAATTCAGTTTCTAAAGCTCTTTCATGTACATTAGATAAGTTGATCTTCACAATGGCTGTGAGAAGCAGGCATTATTACCTACATTTATCAGACGAAGAAACTGTGGGCACTAGAAGACTAAATGACCTACATATAGTAAGTGATAGAACTAGACATAGAAACCAGGGCTACTGATTTCAGTCTCTGTGCTCTTTCCTTCTATTTCTTTAAAGACACAGCACACCTTGCCATGGTTATTAAGATCCCTATATAAAAGAAGTGCAGAAGTACAAATAGCAGAAACGCCTTAATTTGTCTAATGATTTCCAAATCCCTAATACAGTAATTTCTATGATCTGAGCTCTAAAATCAGCAGCAAAGAAAGAATAAGCACATTGTTTCAAATCTCAATTGGGAAGATTCTTAGAAAACTAGCTACGACACTGTATGGTGTGGAAATTGAGGCACTTCATGATGTGGATTTGAGTTATAGACAGCAGACAAACTTTCTCTGACCTATCTCCAATTCATAAAATGGTGTTAAATGGTCAAAGAAAATTTTAAAATGTAGAGCAGACAGTGGAAAGTCTCCCCTTGCATCCCCCTCCATAAATACGTGAGGAGTATTTTTAAGATGCCTGGTAGACTACTCTGGTATCAAGAAAAAGACACTAACTTTTGAAATAGAAAGTTAAAATTTTAATAGGTTAATTAGTAAAGTTGTTAAGTGTCAGAGAAGTAGCCAGGACATTCCTTAGCGTGTGATTTTTTTTAAAAAAAAAATCTTTAAATGAATCTCAGACATGATACAAAACACTCTGAGTAACTTTTTTCATAGTCTTCTCACAATAAAAACAATGAGAATCGTAAAACACTGGTCTAGTCCAATGGTTTCTGGAAAAGCCAACATTGATCTAAAAATTCTAAATAAAAGGAGAAACTTTTTGAGAGTCAAATTTAAATAAAAGGGCTTTCCAAATGGAATTATGTCCCAATGTCTGTCACACTTCTTTACATACAAATAGCATGGCAGAACTCTAGTAGTTGTCATTTCCATATGGATCCAGAATGTGTATGTGTGTGAAAGACAGAGTCTCTACAATGGCATGTTAACAAGAGCCAACGAATGACTTCTGAGTTACAAAAGGGCAATGTGAGTTGATCTTTAAATACCAGACCTAGACTCTGTGGAGCTAAATATTATTTCATGAAGTAAAAAGGATTTAGCTGATGCATTCCAAAACACACTTATCATTAAAAAAATCTTCTGTCATTCTGCTTAATAGCCTGAAAAATAACTACAATGTCTGGTGGCTTTGGGGAGCATGTGTTTTTAATATCTTAATTACTATATACTGTTTAATAACACTGCACCATGAAGAATTCCCAAGTATTTCATATTAATTTCTCGAAAATGAACTATTTACTATATTTAGAGCATGCAGGATTAAAGGTACTTAAACTGGGTCATGTAGTTTTGTTCTTGCATATTAAATTAAATTAGTCAAAAATGGAAGATGAGTCAGGAGTGGTGAGCCAAAATGTTGTTGGTAGCAGTGTTGTGGTAATCTTGATTTAGCAATGAAGGGAAATACATTATCTTTTTTCATTGCAGTATTGTACTCTTTCAGAAGGTTTTTTTTTTTTTAGTTAGAGATACTGGAAGTGTTAGCTATAGAAAGTTCTACATATGAAAAGGGAATTCTATCAAACTATAAAGGCTACCAGGTTTACAAAGTTAGAAATACATTTCCAAAATATCTGTGAAATCCATAGGGTCTCATATTCTTTTTTTTATAATTTTATTTATTTATTTTTTTCCCCCAAAGCCCCAGTAGATGGTTGTATGTCATAGCTGCCCATCCTTCTAGTTGCTGTATGTGGGACCCAGCCTCAGCATGGCCAGAGAAACGGTGTGTCGGTGTGCGCCCGGGATCCGAACCCGGGCCGCCAGCAGCGGAGCACGCACACTTAACCGCTAAGTCACGGGGCCGGCCCTCATATTCTATTTACACTTACCCACTGGCCAAATACAATATTTTTTAAATAAACCATTACAGATGGTTGTTCACTCCTCCCATAAACTTTGACTATAAGCAGCATATTGGAAGATGCATGTTCAAATACTATTCGAGATAGAGATAACTTTTCACCTAGATATATTTATGAATATTTATCTTGCCTCTGGACTGTCAGCTCCTTAAGTCTGGGATCATGCATATAATTCTGTTTCCTATAGCACCTAACATAGTATCATATACAGAGTAGACACTCGATATATACAATATTTTATAGATTAATTCATTCAAGGAACTCAACCTTTGTGCCCCTCAATTTACTTCTGAATTTAGATTCAATTTAAGGCACTTTTCACATTCAATATCAACCAGTTTCTGTACTAAATGATAGAGTTACGTAAGTACAGAGTTATAGTTAACAGGGGGTTTTAGGTCATAGGGTCCAACCCTCTGATTTTACGGATGAAGAAATTAAAGCTAAGAGATGGAAATGACTGTCCAAAGTCATATTGCCAGTAAATAACAAAGCTTGGACTGAGAAATGAACAGATCAATATTCTGTAGTGCCATTGCTCTGCTTCCAAAGGCTCTTGTATAATACAAAACGTGCTTGCAAACATGCAAGCCCATTTTCTTATGCAGTACTCCCAATCATAGCAGAAGCCCATACTTAAGCAGTTTGTCTTTGGAACAAAAAGTGGTACAGCATGAGGCATGAACTTGCTAATTATTTATCTCTTATTATGGACATTAACTAGCGTTTGGTCATAACAAGTACACCTCAGTGCCCACCGCCTCATCAAACCCATTGAGCACTTGCACACGGGGCAGGGGGGCGGTCTCTGGTGGGATCACTGAACCAAAAGCGAACAGAATCAGCAAGACCTGTTGCTCATGGCCTTGTACCCCCTCACAGAGCCTGACTTGGGCTTCTGTCCACATTCAGGATCAGTCATCTTTTCACTCTCGTGCTCTGGATCTCAACTCCTCCACCTTCCTGGGAACCCTATAATAATTTATTTAGTGCTTTCTCCCTCCTTCCAGAATGGCAAAATTAGCATCCTATTAGTCAGTGGGCTTATGTGCCAGTTAGCTCAGTTGTTTAGGTGGTGTATTCAGATTGTGTTCCACAGGGAGTAGAGATGTGGGAGAGGTGCTGTGGGGGTTGTTCTGACTCCCCCATTCCTATTTTAACCAGAGCAGCTACATTTTAAAAATCTGCTTTACATATCAGTCTTCTAAGTAAGATTTCACTTAAATACAGGGTTCCAACTGCTAAAACAATAACATAAAATAAAAATCTCAGGGTGCCCTTGAAGCTCACATTGAAGGTTTAATCCCATGTGAGCCATTTCTTCATTTGAGTGTTCATTCAGTGAATGTACTAATATCTACAACACACAAGGCAGTCGCAGAATGCCTTCCAATCCCCACTAGCCACCTCCTAAAACAGATTGTTGGTTAAAATGGGGACTAAACGGGAGAGTGTAAATGGCTTGGTGGAGACATTATTCCTATTGGAAGTGATGTTCCTATTGGTGGGCCCATGTTCTCATAGTAGTGAGCCAAAAGTGTCTTCTTTGAAGCTGAAGACCAATGCATCCAAGTTTTCCTTGCCCATCTCATTAGGATTCTGACAAAATCCAATGGGAATAAAGTGCTGAGCTCTTTTGTCTTAAACTAGCCTTTCTATACAGAGCAGACACTTTTGCCCCTGGATGGCAGTCCTGTGTTAATTGACTCAAGCAAATGTTTGGCCTCAGTCATGTATGCCCATGGTTTATTTGAGGCCTAACCTTCAACTGTAAACTTATTGACACATGATCAGGGATGTTTCCATATTCTGTGTGTGCTTAGTGTTAGTCCTTAGTGAAGGTAAAATAACAATAATGGGGTCAATTCTGTATCCCTAACTATATGCTTTTCTTAGATAACAACTACAGTGATTTTTGCATAGCAACTGTTAAGTGGAATATTTCCAGCAGAGCTCTAATTAATGTCCAAAGTGGAAATTACATTATTATTCATATGCACTGGATTTTATTGGATAATTTCGTAATAGGGTTAAAATATGATCTTATTTGTTTAATTATTTTATCTAGATGTTATTTTCTTCATGGTCCATATTTTTCTAGGTTGTTACATTTCAGATTAATATCTATTCTGTATTATGGGCAAGCAATTGACAAGATCAAAAAAGCTAAGAGAATTACCATTGCGGTATGTCATAAATAATGAGGCCCTAGTTCGGATCAGTTATATTCCAGGGCACTGAAGAGTCACTTGGTTATTATCATGGTATCACTGTTAGCAAATTTTGAGTCATCACAACAAATAGAAGAAGAGCCAAAAGACTGGAGACAGGCACAAATTTTTACCCTCACCTTTAATAACAGGTGGAAACCACAAATCACGGAGCCTGATATCATGTGTTAGCAAATAGATTCTTGGAAAGCATGAGCTTTCAGAAGCCCCCATGATGATTTCTAGGAGCCACTGTGGGCTCACTCAGAACAAAGCAGGCCATTTCCCCTTATGTGTGTGTGTATCTGTCTGATTTTACTAGATCAGCGAAATGGCACAGACATGATATGTCTAGATTTCAGCAAGATGTTTGACAGAGATTCCTATGATCATTTTTAAACAAGTAACAAGAAAAGTTGGTAAGTAATCATATAGTTCGGTAAATATGTACCTAATTAACCATCATACCTGAAGAGTATTTTCTTAACATATCAATGTCAGCCTGGACAGAGGCTTTTAGCTGTTTGCTTTGTACTTGACACTAATTGCCTAAAGTTTTTATCAGTGACTTGACTGAAGACAGAGAAGGTATACTTCTAATATTTAGGGACAGCATGAAGCTAGGTGGAGTTAGCTAATATGTAGATAACACAATCAAAATTTAGACATATCTCAGTAGGCTGGAATGGCAGAGAAAACTAGCAAAGTGAAATGTTACAGGGATAGATGTAAAGTATTACCTGTAGCTTCATAAACATGACTGCATAAGCACAGTGAGTGAAACCCAACTTAGTAGTTTGTTTTTCATTCTGATGGAAACAGCACTGAGGAGCAATGAAACCTTCACTGACCCACAAGAATATGGCTCTCAAATACAGTGATCACGTAGCAGCTCTTTTGATGTTGTGGCCATTATTGGAGGGGGGTATATATGTACGTGTGTGTTGGGGTTCGGGAATGGAGGGGCACGGGAGTGAGTCTCGAGAAATATTGTCTATCCTGTTTAAAGATTCAAAAGGACTATTTTGGGATTGTAATGTTCACTACTCCACATGAGTTTTTGTTAAACCAATACTACCTGTTTTCATTGTAAAGTCTTATTGGTATGCGGTTTAGAGCCATAGTGAGAAATTTGAGAGCCACAGCACTATGTAATCTAGTTTGGGAGAAAGTATAAAGACTTTAGAACCAAATATAGATCTAGGTTTAAGTCCCAGATATGTCACTTTGTAGCTGCCTGGCTTTAGGCCAAAGTATTTAACTTCCTTGTACTCAAGTTTCCTAATCTGTGAAATGGGTACACTGCAATCTATCTTGCACGGTTAGTACAAGGGTTAGAGATAACGCATGTAGTAGATATTTAATAAATTATAGCTACTCCTTTTCTTCACATTTTTTGATGATTCTGTGAAGAGTTAGCATAAGGGAAAGTCAAGACTGACCTTTTAAGTTGCTTGATTCTCTGTGCCTCAATTTATCAATTTCTGGAATGGAGAGACTACAACTTTTCTAGTTTGAATTGTTGTTTAAATGATTTAAAAATTCTAAATATAATAATCTAAATCCTAAAGATTCTTGGAAAAATATATCTAGCCAACCTTCGACAGATTTTTGAACTATTTAAAGTTTAGTTTGGCTCAAAGTAACTGAATGGAAAATGACGAAGATAAATTTAAAAAATTATATATATGTGAAGGAATGTGTGTTTAAGCCACGTTCTTCAGATTTTCCCAAGTTCGAACTCTGCCCTAAAGTGGAGGATCTATAAATAGGCAGGCTGCCCATAGAGTACAGCTTAGAGATCTTACCACATGGTCCAGAAGTCCCATTTTAATCTTCAGCCCTACCAGGACCTTTCATGGAAGGATGGTATCAGGTGAAGAGACTTCAGAGCTATAAAGTTCAGGGCAAGTTAATCTGCATTCCTTTTGCATTTTGCTCTCTGGTTGAAGATGGTGAGAGGTTCCTATATTTAAAACCCAACTGACATGATATCCTTATTGGCAGATGTCCCACAGGAGGTATTTAGAATGATTTTGAGTGGCATATAATATGTTCGTGAGTGTGTATGTATTTAACATGCCGACAGAGCAGAAAGAATTCACAGGGCTTGGGGCTACTGAGCTTTCATGAGACACCATCACTCTCAGCTGTTGGGGTGATGTCACAGATGCCAGGCACACTGCCTAGGCCCAAATTCCCAAAGCTCTATTTTGCACTGCAGAGCCCAAGGTGGACAAGACCCATTCCGTGGGCTCTACCATCAAAGAACTATGAAATTGGTTAGCCACAGGCTGGGACAGCGACCACTCATTGTCCAGCAAAAGGAAAGCTGCTCCCTGCTGCCTGAGCCTTTGTCCCTGCCTGGGATACCATGGAAAATGGGGAAGGAATCCAGACTCATTAATGAGCTAATGCAAAGGATTAAGCCAAGCTAGAGGCAGTTTGTTATAGCCGCATATGGATTCTGGAAGGCAGTTGAGAGCTGAAAGAGCTCCAGACCAGGACCCAGTGGCACTGCTGCCTTTGTTCGCCAGACTCAAGTATAGGATAAGGGTATTCCTGTGGGGAGCAATTTTCTTCTTGCTGATTTCTTTCTTAAGGAATGCCATTCTCTGAGCTATTGTGTGGCAAATTGGTTGATCAATAATTGCAATCTGATAACCCACAATACAAATTATTGTTAAAGCTGCAGGTTTCATTATAAGATACTGAGGTGGAGCTCAGCTCTGGGCTTCCACTTGGTTGAATGGTGTTTGTTCTTGTCTATTGTTCTTGGAAGCCACTTAAACCACGACTACTTGTATGACTCCTTTTCAAAATGAAACTCATCAGGAAAAAAAATAAAGTAAAATAAAAAATATATATGTTTTTATATATAAATATATCTTTGCCATTTATTTAGCAGTAATTTATTGAATGCCTATGTTGTGTTTAGTGCTGAGTTTGTTGATAAAGACATACAGAATGCCCCCATACACACTTATCATCACATATACATATATCATTACGATTTGAGTTCATT
Source organism: Diceros bicornis minor (assembly GCF_020826845.1). Lineage (NCBI taxonomy): Eukaryota > Metazoa > Chordata > Mammalia > Perissodactyla > Rhinocerotidae > Diceros > Diceros bicornis. The sequence goes on along the minus strand of NC_080781.1, from coordinate 121,738,902 downwards.
TGTTCAATATTGAGCAGCTAGCTCTATGTGCCAAGCACTGGAAGTAGGGGCTGTGGACAAGGATACAGAGATAACTTAAGCACAATCCTTGCTTTCAAGGAGGGTGATGAAAACATACCTACATAACTATAATCCAAGGCATAGTTTAAGTGTCATAAGAGAAATATAACCCAAGTACTATGCTAGCCCAGAGAAAGGAAGGATTAATTCCTACCAAGGGAATTAGACAAGCCTTCAAAAATAGGTAGCCTTTAAGCCAGGCTTTGAAAGATGAGGAGAATTTCGACAGATAGATGTTGGAGGAAGGATCTTCCTGGCAGAGGAATGTGGTATGAGCAATAGCACAAAGACATAAAAGTACATCAATAGCGTTATGTGGCTGGAGTGGAAGAGGACATGGGCAATGAAAGATGAGACTGAAAAGGTGGTACAAAATTTGGGAGGGCCATGAATAGTATAATAAGGAATCTGAACTTTACTCTGTTAGCAGTGGAGAGCGGGTGAAGGGATTGGAGCAAGAGAGCGATATGGTCAGATCAGTGTTTAAGGATTTTAACTCTACCAGCAGCGTGAGGGGTGGTTTGGAGATCAGAAATTGGAGGCAAAGAGTCCAGTTAAGTTTGATAGGGTTTAGAGGCAAAGAAGTGAAGCTTGTTACTAAAATTCCTTAACCTTCCTTTCCACTGCCTGATGGAACCGTTTAGGCCGTGAGAACGGCTTTGTCCCTAAAGTCAGGCAAATCTTGGCTGTTAGCCAGGATAGAGGAGGGGCTGTAGCATGCAGTGGTTTGTGTCTCAGGAGAGAAGGTAGCATGGCATTACCTTCTCACAACAGACCAGTACCTTATCCATGTCCCACAGTAGAAAATTAAGAGAAAATTCTAGTACCTGCAGAGATTTGTCCCGCATTGAACCTTAAGAAGAAATTCTCACAAGGAAGTATTTAGACTCCCTGATGAATGTGATAACTATTACTTTTTAATCAATTTGTTACACAGTTTTTTTTAGTGAGGATTCCAATAAAAGTGGCTCCTTGGCTGTTGAATGTTGAGTGCCATCCGTTCACCGAAGTCTCAAAAATTACCAAAACTGTGAGAAAGATTGAGAGAGATTATACTGTTTTTCTTCAGCTGCCACTATTTGTGCTTAGATGTGTTGGAGAGACTACTATGTTTTGTGACAGCCTCACAAAGAGGAGTGGGGGAACCCAAGGGAAGCAGTGACTGTCCGCCTTTTCTAACCTTCTTAAAATACATTTTCCCACTTGTTATCAACTCCTGTGTTTTTCTAATTATGGAAGCTACTTATGGTTTGTGCTGTTTCCCTAGAACGGTCTCCAAGAACTTTATATATAGGACCCTGCTTGTTAATTTTACTCAAGCACGTGCTGACAATGAGCTGACCTGACCTTTCACCAAGACTGGCTGGCATCCGACACTGCTTTTTCTCTCCACCTTAGCACTCCTGTGCCCTTGCTGGTCAGAGCAGATGCTAAGAAAGTAGATCAAGTGCCTTGTTTAGGCAGTGTAGAAGCTTGTTTCCAGCACTTCCACAAGGGTAGAGCCTTGTCTGCCCCACTCACCACTGTATCTTCTGCTTCTAGAACAGTGCCTGGCACATAGTAGACAACCAATAACTATTTATTGCATGAATAAATGAAGGATTCTGTTCCAATGTTTGACTTGGCTGTTTTCTTCCAGTATAGGGAGAATGTCTATAACTGTTATCTTATGCCTGTCCCACCACTGTATTTTGGAAGCAGATAACTTGTTTTCTAGTTTCATAGGTACACAGATAGACTTGAATTTTGACCTAGGATGGACCATACCCAGCATCTCATTGGTACTTGATTTAGATGATGAGATTTGAGACTTTTGAGCTAATGAGATTTAGATGAGATTTTGGACTTAGAGTTGATGCTATAATGGGTTGAGACTTTTAGGGATGTTAGTATAGGGTGAATGTATTTTGCACATGGGACAGACCTGAATTTGGGGAGAAAACATATGTGCATATACAGAGAGAAAGCAAGAGAATACCATTTTTTTTCACCATTAAAAAAAGTATAACGTTACACTGGGGTTTTGCCTTTAAAGTATATACAGAATATTAGAAGTCTGCCAAAAGTCATCTAGAATAGTCCTTCCTTCACTTTAAAAAAAATTATTTTATTTTATTTTTTCCAGCTTTATTGAGATATAATTGACATATAACATTGTGAAAGTTTAAGGTGTGCATTGTATTGATTTGCTACACTTATATTTTGTAAAATGATTCCCACCATAGCATTAGTTAGCTCCATCACATCACATAGTTACCATTTCTTTTTTGTGGTGAGAACATTTAAGATCTACTCTTCTCCTTCACTTTCCTGAGAAACATGGTGGAAAAGTACCATGTCTTCCCTGTGAGTCTTCATTCCATTCATTCAGAAGGTCCTCAACTTGAGAGAACCTGGAAAATCCATGAACTCTCTTCCTGTTCTGTCTCCCTTTTCTGACCTTCACTTGGCGGCTGTGCCATGGCTCTCATCCAGTAGAATTATTTTTGACAGAGACCCCAGGCTATGGCCTACTCCCTCCTACTATGCCTATTCTGTCACTGCAAAATATGGTATTGAGCGAAGATAGAAAACCTACTTCATCTGTCAAAGCCTGAGCAATAGGAACTTTCATTTTCTTGGCTGTCTCCTTTCAACTCCAAGCTCAGCTTGTTGAGGCTTGAAGAGCTGACACGGAACAGTAATTCATGTGCCTATTTTATTTCTAGACTCCAGTCTTCCTGGGTCTTTAAGTCCTGTGGTGATTCATGCCTCAGGTATAGGTAGCTAGATATTGGGAAACTTTCTTATTTGTGGATTATGAATATGAATAAACTGATCAAAATCTTTAGGACACCTACCCTGTTAACACAGATTTCTCATACTTCCCCCTAGGAGATAGTTTCTGTACAGAAGGAAAGATCAGTCTGTGATCTTGCCTACTTTCAGCATATTCCTTGGACCTATTACATGCCGCTTACTTTAGTTATCACTTCTCCACTGACATCACTAGTCCCGAACTGCCTTCCCTGTAGCCAGTCAATCACCAAGTGCTTTCAGTTATTTCTCTGTAACATTTTTTGTCTCAGATCCTTTTCCATCCCTATGCCATCACCCTAGTCCAGGCCTACCTTACTTCACCATCAATCCTCTGTTGGGCACTGGGACTAGAAAAGTCAATGAGATACTCACTGCCCTTGGCTTCCAGGGCCCCACGATGTTTTTTTATGTCTTTGTTTTCTTATAGCACTATAGTCTCCAGCGTGACTTATATTTTGCTCTTGTTGATCCATTTGTATAATTTTTGTCTCTGACACAAAAATACTTGTTGCCTTCCTTTTATAAGTCCCATATTTCCTTGACTCCCATTGATACCATGCCACCTTCTCTGAGGGAGAGGTACTTCTTTCCCCACAGCTCTTCACTCCCTTTCTTCCTATCCACCCACTCTCATCTTCCACATAATTTAAGAATTTCTCTTATAGGTTGATGCTTTTCTCTATGCCCTTAGTGATTTTCTCTTTAATGGAAAGTAGTAAAAAAAAAAATGACCTGAAGAAAGACAGTAATCAAGACCAAGTAGCATTTATCGAGCACTTGCTGAGTGCTGCTACTCTACTGGGTGTTTTGTTTTTTTTTTTTTAAGATTTTATTTATTTATTTCCCCCCCCAAAGCCCCAGTAGATAGTTGTACGTCATAGCTGCACATCCTTCTAGTTGCTGTATGTGGGACGCGGCCTCAGAATGGCCGGAGAAGCGGTGCATTGGTGCGCGCCTGGGATCTGAACCCGGGCCGCCAGGAGCGGAGCGCGCGCACTTAACCGCTAAGCCACGGGGCCGGCCCTCTACTGGGTGTTTGAAAACATGTAATAAAGAGCACCATGCTTGCTATGTGCTCCATTCTAGATTTAAAAAATCCATAATCTATAAATGCTTTTGGCTAGTGATGACGAACAGCAGCACTTTTTATTTTTTTTGCAAAGCAAAAGCACCAGAAGTTTGGAAAGGAATTTGCAAGTTGTGTTGTAATGCAACTGATCTCTTTCTTCCTGAGAAAGTTGGTTTCTTGCCAGAGCGTTCAATTCAGGCCCACACAAACTGGGTGTATTTATAGAGGGCCAAACGAGGAAGAGGACATGATAAACTTTCCTCCTCAGTACAGCAGACAATGGCAAACAATCACCAGGTGAATGGCATGGAGCACAAAACTTGGGGAGCCAAATGCCATCTAGAGATGTTGGCAGCCAGACATCTGCTAGGTTGAAGAGCCCCCCTACCCCTCTAGGCAGGGGATTCAGGTCTTAAGACTGAGAAATGTTATTCTGAATGGTGGCAAGCCTTCAGAGATTTCTTGGGGCCCTCTCAGTGTGGGGGACATCTAGGAAACTGGACCCACTAAAATTGCGTCTGAATTCTTTTCATAAAGATGTTAATAAGAAAATAAGAATCTCTGCATTTAAGTATTTTGAAGGTTATGAGGCCCTTTTGTTTACATTACCACATTTATTTCTCACTACTCTCCTGTGAGCTAGCTATCATTAATATTCTCTTTTATAGATGAAAAAACTGACACTCAGATTGTAAGTGACTAAATTCTAAATACTCTAAATCCCGTGATCTTTCTACTCTGTTGAGAGAAGAAGAACCATTAAGACAGTCTTATTATCTAGGAGGTCACTTGAAGTAGCCTGGAACTAGCAGTTCCATCTCTAGCAATTCCTCCCAAGGAAAAAGTTTGACAATCCACAAAGGTGTATGTATAAGGATATTTCAGTGGCATTGTTTGTCATAAAAAATTAAAAGCAACCCAAATATCTATCAATAGGAGATTTATTATGTGAACTATGCCATTTCCAACAAGGGAATAATCTAGAACCATTAAAAAATATTTTGAAAATACTGTTTGTGTAGAAAGATATCCATGATAGATTGATAAGTTAAAAAGCAGGTTATGAGACAATATTAAAATACAATCCAATTTTTACAAAAACTAGCACATGTATATATGTATGCATGGGGAAAACTCTGTAAGAATATATGTATCAAAACTGTAGCAATATTATGGTAACTTTCATTTTCTTTTGTTACCTCTCTGTACTCTGCCCAAATACTTTTTAAAATTATTTTTTAAATTGGAAAAAGCAATAAATCTATTTCCATTTGAAACAAACAAAAATTTGGAAATAGATGAGGACAGATGTAAGATTGAAACCACCCTGGACCAAGCCAAGGTTCTCCCACCTCCCCCATCCCCATCTGAGCTGTCTCCATCTCTGTTGGCTGTCTTAGAAGTAACCTAGGATCTGAGAGGAGGCAGCAGGAGTATTATCTGGCCTGGTTGCCTCCTAACCAATGCATACCAACCTAGTGTTTCAGCCTCATAGCCCAGAAGTCATCACCTTAATTCTGAGGGCAGCACTGAAGACCTTTAGAGAAATGGTCCCAGAGGCAGCCTTACGATCCACATCACCCAGGACTCCTTGCTGACAGGCACACTGAGAAAAGTGTGCACAATTAGAGGTGGCCCCCCAAGCTTCTGAGTTTCCCAAAAAAACCCAGTATTAGCCCATCATTCACGAATTGGTCCAAACATTTTGGAATATATTTCTATCTTTTGCCTACCCTACCCCTTAGGGAAATGAATTCCTGGAGTTTAGTATTCGATATTCAAAGTAGGGCGTCCCTTCATCCAACCTAAAAGCATCTCTTTCAAGTTCAAGGGGGTACCCCCTTAATTCCAGTGTTCTGGGACATAAAATTATGGTTACCCTACCCATCACAATTGTATGTACTTCTGTTGTTTTCCCCATTAGCCTTCCTCTTTTCAGACTCAAGAGGCCAGTGTTTTTAGACTGTCATCATATGGCTTTGCATTGTTCTCTACCCTTCATTATTTTATTTTCCCTTCTCTGGACATTTTCCTGTTCCATTTTGTTGTCTTTAATACACCATCAGCAGAATGTAATCCCAAACATTCTGGGAATAAGGTACAGTAGCACATATACAGTAGCTCTAAAATCAGTGCTGCAGCTTCAAAGCAACTTCTCTCTTAGTGGGTTGCTAGGTATAGACTTTCAGAAATTCAGCTTTCAGTGAGAGAAGAGTAGTAATTAAAGAGCTGTGAGTGCTGGTCTGTCTTGTCTTAATTTAGGGGATGTGTATGTGGTCTCTGCTTTATATTGTCTACTACAGCAGGATCCAACTAAACCCCAAACTAAGTTTGATTTTGGGGGAAAAAAATCCTCAGATCAATGAAATAAATGCTGATCCCAAATATCATTCAGGCTCTATGAAATAAGACAGCCCTAATCTCTCAAAGACCAAAGATAAGGCCATCTGACAGGTTTGCAATGTCAGAGACTTTCAGCCATTCCTTTACACGTGTGTAAAACCTTCAGACTTTCTTAAGAAAATAAATTTTATTTCAAAAAATAGCTTTGAAGTTTGAAAATCAAAGCAGACCAGCTATTTCTCAGCACAGAAAGGACTTTTCCTAAACTGCTAGAAAGCTAATAAGGATTTTAAAGGGCAGTGATAACTTACTCTAATGCCCACAGTACAGGGAGCACCAGGGGTGGGCCAAGCTGTTTACTGCAACTAGCACATTAACTAGGGAGCTTGCCAAGCCTTCCTCTGGGTTTCGCCCTCTTCTCCTTTCTCTTGGTGTCTGTTGTTCTCCTTCCCTCTTTCACCATCCTCTGGCCTATTTCTTTCTATTTCGTACCTTTCTTTCTTTTTTCTTTCCTCAATCTCTCTCTGTCTTCCTCCCCCACAGCTTTTGTTTAACCACCTCATTCCCCAAACTTGCTGTAGCATAGACCTGAAGCGTTTTTAACTATTTATTATATTTATTGAGCGGAGTTTTCCTTTCCCTGTTCTTATTTTTTTAAAAGGAGGTGAGGTGAATATTTTATGTTGCTTCCACAAAAACAAATAAATAAAAACTAAACTAAATCAAGTGGTTTCTTACATGTGTGTGGCCCCAATTGATTTTTTCCCCCCGTGGGCTAGTGGCCCCTGAGAGAAAAAAGTCCCCACCCTTGCACTAAGGGGTCTTGCCAATTTAATTCTTCTTCAGAAAAGGAGATGAATAACAGTATGGACAATTAGCTACTGTGGGTGGGAGAAGGAATTTGACTGGAGGCAATTTTCTTTGGAAGGACATAGGAAAGCACAAGAGGTTGCAATAGTTTTACTTGTGAAAAATAGAGGGTACGAAAGAACTTGGTGGAAAGTTCAGCTGAGAAGGGGAACATCTGGGGCTTATTCATGGTTTTTCAGAAGTTTTTGAAGCTTTTTTATTAGCTGCGTTGACCTCAGATTGAAGCGGAGATTTTTCAACTGTTAAACAGTTTTTTCTTTGCATTCCTAGAGTCATATTGTGTTCAGCTTGTTAATATCTGCACAGGGGGCCTTGGGCAGAGTCGGCCAGAGCTGGTATTTCCCTTTCTTGTTGAGGATTTGCATGTGTCCCTTTCATCCATGCATACAGCAGATTCCTCCACAAATAATTGCATTTGACATCACAGTTGTTAGAGAAAATGCAGGGGAGGGGGGAAAGTCCCCATTTCCCCCACACCGAGACAGCTGGAGGGAGGAAGCAGGTTAGACAGGGAAATGCATATACATACCTGGAATGTAGCAGCAGGTAATTCTGTCTGTGTTAGTCACGATGATAACTTGCATGTTGGAATATCAATGGCATAGATTCCAAGATGTCTAGAATTCAGAAAGAAAAAAAAAAAACCCACAAATCGACACCTAGCATCCCATTGGCTTATTGGGCCTGACACGGGAAACACTGGCAAACACATTTAGTTAGCATCAGTGGAACATGTTCCAAGGCACTTTCCCTGAATTTTTTCTAGAGAAAGATTTTAGGTCATTTATTCGGAGCTTCTGGTGGCCAAGGCAAGAGCATCCTGCAGGGAAACCCCAAACCCAGCCTCTGATATGCTGGGGGGACAGGGGAGGAGGCTTCATCAAATTGCATTACAGTAGAAGTTCCTATTACTGGGACCCTCAGCAAGCAGACTCGCCGAAAAGGAGTGTTTGTTCAGGGCATGATGGTGTTGAGAAAAGCAAAAAATAATCTGTGCACTAACACTGTGACCAGAAATAACTTTCTATGTTAGAAATTACCAGTACTGCCTAAACAGAAGCCCTCATTCTTAATGGTCTGCAAAATGCTCTGTGGCTGAAACTCTTGGTGGTAAGTCAGTGATTTGAGTTTTTTTTTTTTTTTTCTTCTATTAACTGCCAGGCCCACAAAGGTTTCGTACAAGCAAAAGAATTTAAATAAATTTCCAAAAATTTGACATTTAAAAATTTGAGGAGTTATTCTGACACAGATATTCTGTGTTCTGTATTAGGTTTATGGTCTAAGCCAGGCTCCTTGATGAACAGCTAGAAGACATACAGACAGTTCAATAAATCAACACATAGTACTTGAGGTCCTATTCTAAATGTTTTTTTTTCCCCCAAAGTCCCAGTAGATAGTTGTATGTCATAGCTGCACATCCTTCTAGTTGCTGTATGTGGGACGCGGCCTCAGCATGGCCAGAGAAACAGTGTGTTGGTGTGCGCCCGGGATCCGAACCCGGGCCGCCAGCAGCGGAGCACGCGCACTTAACCGCTAAGCCACGGGGCCGGCCTATTCTAAATGTTTATTGTTTATTCAGCCACTGAGTGCCAGGCACTCTGCTAGGCCCTAGGAATCTGGAGAGACACAAAGATGAATCAGATATAATTCTACCCTCAAAAAGCCTTTGGCCTCATACAGGAGACAGACATAGACTCAGATAATTACAATACAAGGCAGAATATGATTGGGATTTTAAGACGGGTCCAAACAAAATGTTGTGGGAGCACAGATCAAACAATTAGATTCAGCAGCAGGAATTGGGGAAGAATCTGTGGAGGAAATGACATATGAGATGATTCCTAGAGGATAAATAGAATTTCAACAGAGATCACTCAAGGCTAAGAGAACAGCATGGACAAAGCGTGGAGGTGTGAAGTCGTGTGGTCTATTTGGAGAATGGTGTGTAGTGAAGGTATATGGAGAGAATTGTGAGAACGAGGTAGTCAAATGGAAATACACCATGGGCAGTTATAAATTTGAGTTAGGAGTCTGAGGGAAAAGTCTAGACAACAGAATTTTTTTTAAAAAATCTGAACAGTTTCATTCTCTTGGAGCCAGGTCCCTTGGGGACAATATTAGAAACCAGCCTCTGCTCTTTGGGAGTCCACAATTAAATTAAAAGGCAAAGCATTCATATATATCTACACTGGAAAACAGAATGACCTAAAGTATTGTATGATACAATGTGCATGGGCACCAGCTGAGGAGTGAACGTGGGAAAGCACAAGATATATTATTGGTGATTTATCGTTTTTGAGGCCAACTCGGAGCCTTGATGTGTGCCCCCCATTCAAATGTCACACCCCTCCTAGACAAACACTGCCACAAACCACGAATAGACTTCATTCATCAACATTAGTGGTTGGGAAGGAATGGGACAGAGAAGAAAATGTTGACAGGCGCAGGAACAAGCAATTCATTTTTAGCTTGGAGAATGAGAAAATTAACTGATCATAAATTCCAGGTGATTGGTTTTTCTCCTATTTTATTGTGAATAAAGGATCTGTTCACATTTTGAAAGTAACACCTCATAGTACAGAATGGAATATGCAGACAGGCCAAATTCTTTCTGTGTTTTTGTAAAAGTGCGCAAATAGGAAGTTCGTCTGACCCACATATATACTCCCTAGGGGACAAAACCCTTTCTCATCATGTATGAACACATAGGTATTTGATACTTCCTGCTGCATTGAAAATAGATTCAATTAAAATATTTAGTAATGACTCATTTTCAGTGCCAGGTGCTTGCACATCTTTATTATTTTGCCTCTAAGAATTTCATAGATTTGAAAGATAATCCTTGGGTGAATTAATGCTGCCACCAGTAGAGTTCCTTTCTGAACACCATTATGCAAGTCCCCATGGATGACCTTAGAGGGGAAGCCTTAGGGAAAGGGTAGTAAGAATGAACTTCCTTGGTCTCCCTTTGGATCTGGTTGGCTAAGGCATCTGTTTCCTTTTAAAGCATCATTCTTCCCAGTTCATTTCCATTGCCCTACACTACAAGGACCAGTGCACCTGTCTTCTACTGGAAAGGAAATAAGTGTCAAAGTGAGAACAAAATAAGGACAATTGCTTCATTCCAAGTTTGTGTGGGATTGGAGTATAATCGCTTTTCCCACTATGTTAAGGGGTAAAAAAAGACAGCCACATGGGAAAGGAGTGTTAAATTGTGGCTTGTTTCCAGATCCACTCCAGCTATCATCCCTTTCAGTCACCCCAAAGAATGCCAAGTTCTTATTTAGACATGAATTTTCCAGAGAGCCCACCTTCTGAATAGTGAAGGGAGATCTGCTAGTGAGAGCATGCAATTTACCCCCCGTCCACCTGAAAACTAGATCCATGCAACAGCAAAGGGTCAGGGCTCTAGAGGATTCCATTTTGAATAAGATGTGATGCCAAGGTTGCAATGACTTTTGGGCATTAAAGATCCCATGGCACTTCTTAAAAGAGTGTTTGCCCTGACCTCTTTGGCCAAAGTTCACATCTGGTAATTACATCTGTTGACATTGGCTTCCCTTGTCCTTTCAGCTGCATACAATATTGCCTCTCTCGCATCCTGTCTTAGACTGTTATATAGTGTTGCTATGTGCTATTAAACAGCAATTGCATTTCACCCAGCAGGGAATGCATGTGGAAACCCTTTGGGAGAAGTGGTGCTATAGAAATGTTAGATCGACAGTGTTTTTTCTTTTGTGAGCCAGGAAGTAGAAGTGTAAGAAACAGATCCAAACACTGTTCAGAATAATCGTTAATGTGTACAGCAGAGTAAGCAATGACCATATGTAAGGCCAGATATGCCAAGGGTCAACAAGACCCCTTAGAGATAGGGAAATGAAAAGAGAATGTTTCTTTAAAGAAATTTTGGGGAGTGCCCTATAAGTTCAGAATAACATATAAGGAATTTTGGAATTTTCTGGAAAGTAGATAGCTTCTATTTGTATGGGTCTCTGCAGTTTACAAAGTGCTTTTTATATATACAAACACAGTTAATTCCCATAACCCTGTGAGGTAGGTATGACTGTTATCCTAATTTTATAGCATAGGAAACTAGAGATTAGTGAGGTTCGGGGATCTGCCTAAGGTCTCACTTCTGGCAAGTGGATGAAATGAAGGAGGTAGGAATCCAGGTCTTATGACTCCAGCTTCTTTACTCTTGCAGCACACCATAGCTCGATAAGAGTGTTGGTGTGCTTTAATGAGTGGAGTATGGCCAGGCATACTTTCTTAGGTACATTTAAACATCGAGTTACTAGAATTCTTGGGGATTCTGGAGAGCCCTGCTTTTTTGACACCTGAATGTTAGGACCAAAATTTCAAAATGCTAACTGTTTTAAAAAATAGAAACTTTTCTAAAATAGACTTCCCTACCTTATCATATGATTGTATTGTACTGCAGATGGAGATGAGGAGCTCACGCATGCTATAGAAGAAAGAAGCACAAACTGAGCAAAGAAATGTATTTCCTGAGGGACAAGGCAAAATAAAGCAAATATTGAGAAAAGTGAGAGACGTGGGGATGGAAAAGAGAGATTTCAGAAGAGTAGTAATTGAGTTTTAAAAAGTGTCAACTTGAAATACGTGTAGTTAATGTGTCTCTTGGCTGATGGCATGATTATGGTGGCTGAATCTTAGGATAAGGAAGGAGGCTGGTAAGACATAGCTGGCTTGAAGCTAGCTAGCTTCCTATTGGATTTTCACTCCAAGGGCAGGCATTTTCATCCAAGCTTGAGTTCCTCCCTTCTCACACTGACTAGCATAATTTCTCCCTTTTTGCAACGATATTTTAACTAATTTATTGAGATATAATTTACATTTCATACAATTCACCCTTTATAAATGTACATAGAGTTGGAAGAGTTTTAGTAAATTTATACACTTGTGCAGCCATCACCCCAATCCAATTTGGAACATTTCCATCACTCCAACAAGTTCTCCTGTTTGCAGTCACTTCCCATTCCTATCCCCAGCCTCGGGCAACCGCTAAACTACCTTCTGTCCCTATAGATTTGCCTTTTCTGAGTATTTCATATAAATGGAATTATACAAGATGTGGTCTTTTGCGTCTGCCTTCTTTCACTTAGCGTAATGTTTTTGAGGTTCATTTATGTTATAGCATGTATCAACACTTTCTTCCTTTTTATTGCTGAGTAGTATTTCAATGTCTGGATAAGACCACATTTTGTTTATTCATTCACCAGTAGATCGACATTTGGATATGTCCACCAGGGGGCCGGCCCAGTGGCGTAGCGGTTAAGTGCACATGCTCTGCTGCGGCAGCCTGGGGATCCCAGGCGCGCACTGATGCACCGCTTGTCAAGCCATGCTGTGGCAGCATCCCATATAAAGTAGAGGATATGTCCACCAGATTTGGACTACTATGAATAATGCTGCCATGAACATTCACATGCAAGTCTTTGTGTAGACATATGTTTTAATTTATTTTGGATAAATACCTAGGAGTGTAATGGCTAGGTCATATGATAAATAATGTTTAACTTTTTGAGAAACTGCTAAACTATTTTCCAAAGTGGTTGTACCATTTTACATTCTCATCAGCAATATATGAGAGTTCTAATTTATTCATGTTCTATTCAACACTCGGTAATGTCATTCTTTGAGTATAGACTTTCTAGTGGGTGTGTAGTGGTATCTCCTTGTGGTTTTAATTTGCGTTTCCCTAGTGAGTCATGATGTTAAGCTCTTTTCATGTGTTTATTGGCCACTTGTATATCTTCTTTGATGAAGTATCTACTCAAATCATTTTGCATGGATATTTTATAGTTTAAATAAGGGGAAAGAAGTGGAAAGAATGTGACTATGCTAGGAGATTTTTGCACTCCCCCCTTTTACGTATTAATTAGCTTTTGTTTCTTTTTGCAGTTGTTTTTGGGGGTTTTCTTTACTTGTTTTGTTTTGAAAAAGTAAAGGACTGAAATGGTCCATAGTAATTCACTGGGTTAAACAGACTTTCTGAGGACATTTATAATCTTCTAAGTGTAGTAGGCCTAGTTTCTCTGCTCCAGAGCAGAGGTAAAATTACCTTAAACTGCTTTGGGTGAGATGTTACAAAGTGCTTGCACATGCATCATCTCATTGATGCCTCATAGTTGCTCTAAGAGGGACTACTTTTCTTAGCTGCTTTTTACAGGTGAGGCTCTGATTAGGGAAGTGACTTAGACAAATGTAATCAGTTGGTAAATTGGTAGAGCTGAGTTTTGACCCTACGTTTGGCTCCCAATCCTCTATCTTTCCACCATAGCCAGCAGTCACACTGTAAGGTCCACTTTGGTTTCGTGTATCAGAACGCCAGCAAAGCCCAGACCAGCACCTTCAGGATATTACATGTGGGAATGGCTGCTGGACAAACTTTCAGGAAGTGTTTCCTCCATTACCTGATTGAATGGCTTTGCCCATTTTCCCTCGGCCCAGATGTCTGGGTCTCTGTATTATGGACAACCTGATTGTAATCTGGAAACAATGAGAACTCAGAACATCTGTTGAGAAAAGGAAATCTAATAGATGAGATGGCATATTCTGATTGGAGATTATTTTAGGAACAAATCAGTTTACATGAAACCAACCAAAACGTGTTTAATTGACAAAATGTTAAGTTGTAGGGTCAAAATATAAAAAAATATTAAATGCAGAAATGAGAATACAAATTTATTTATTACTGGGGAAATTATTTTTTAATTTATTTTATTCAGTGGCCCCTAAGGTTTTAAGAAAGTTTTATTGTAGGCATGGTGGGTAACAGTTCTGTGTCATTCAAGGGCACATTTTTAAACATTTTGTCTGGTTGGATTGATAAATCACTGAAAACACACCAAAATTTCAGTATTTTAATATCCATATGAAGACTCTCAAACTGCCTCACATACTCAGATACAGCATGCACACACGTGTGTGCACACATATGCACAAACAAATCCTTTGTTAGTTGATATGCCTTGGTTGTGGTTGGAAAATATGGTTATTATTACTGAGGCATGCAAGAGAAATATAAAACACAGTCTGTTCCCCTAAAGAGCTTACAAGTTATGAAGCAGTCAATATTCACACATAGAGAACAATTAGAAAATAATATAAGGCAGAACCTAAGAAACTGCTAAATTGAGCACAAGAACAGTAAGAGTTGTGAGAAGGAAATGATCCTTGGAAGCTAAGTGCTGTGGCCAAAACTATAGCACAGTGCTGGGCACTCTATCAATCTATCTATGTGTCTGTCTGTCTGTCTATCTATCTGTCTCTCTGTCATCAACTATATTAAACTTTTAAAATTACATAACACAAGTTCATTGTAGAAATTTAGAAATTACAGATAAGCAAAAATAAATTAATCCACCCCTAATCCTACTATCCAGAGATAACCACTGTTTGGGCACATACTTACTTAAAATGGTAAATGTTAACTGCTCTTAAACAGACAAAATCTCCTCTATTGTGAAAAGTAATCATTATCACTCATATACTGCCCTGGCAGAATATCCCAAAGTGCGTTCCACAGAATTTTTATTGCTGTGATTTTTTTTTAGTTGAGGTCATAATAGTTTATAACATTGTGAAATTTCTGTTGTACATTATTATTTGTCAGTCACCATATAAATGCTCCCCTTCATCCCTTGTGCCCACCCCCAACCCCCATCCCCCTGGTAACCACCAGCCTATTCTCTCTGTCTGTGTGTTAGTTTATCTTCCACATATGAATGAAATCATACAGTGTTTATCTTTCTCTGTCCGGCTTATTTCGCTTAACATAATACCCTCAAGGTCCACCCATGTTGTTGCAAATGGGACGATTTTGTCTTTTTTTTATGGCTGACTAGTATTCCATTGTATATATATATACTACATCTGCTTTATCCAGTCATCAGTCGATGGACACTGGGTTGCTTCCATGTCTTGACTATAGTGAATAATGCTGCAATGAACATAGGGGTGCATGAATCTCTTTGGATTGTTGATTTCAAGTCCTTTGGATAAATACTCAGTAGTGGGATAGGTGGGTCATATGGTATTTCTATTTTTAATTTTTTGAGGAATCACCATACTGTTTTCCATAGTGGCTGCACCAGTTTACATTCCCACCAGCAGTGTATGAGGGTTCTCTTTTCTCCACAACCTCTCCAACATTTGTTATTTTTTGTCTTGGTGATTATAGCCATTCTAACAGGTATAAGGTGATATCTTAGTGTAGTTTTGATTTGCATTTCCCTGATGATTAGTGATGTTGAACATCTTTTCATGTGCCTATTGGCCATCTGTATATATTATTTGGAAAAGTATCTGTTCATATGCTGTGATTCTTTTTAAAAAAACGTTCCTCCAACAAGCATATGAAAAGATGCTCCACATCACTAATCATTAGGGGAATGCAAATCAAAACCAAAATGAGATATCACTTCACACCTATTTAGATGGCTACTATAAAAAAAAAACTTAAAATAGCAAGTGTTGGTGAGAATGTGGATAAAATGGAAGCCTTGTGCACTGTTGGTGGGAATGTAAAATGGTGCAACCACTACGGAAAACAGTGTGATGGTTCCTCAAAAAATTAAAAATAGAATTACCATATGATACAGCAATTCCATTTCTGGATATATATCCAAAAGAATTGTAAGCAGAGTCTCAAAGAAATATTTGTACACCCATGTTCATAGCAGCATTATTCATAATAGCCAAAAGATGGAAGCAATCCAAGTGTCCATCAATGGATGAATGGATAAACAAAATGTGGTATATACATGCAATGGAATATTATTCAGCCTAGAAGGAAATTCTGACACATGCTGCAATATGGATGAACCTTGAAGACATTGTGCTAAGTGAGATAAGCCAGTCATAAAAGGACAAATACTGTATGATTCCACTTAAATGAGGTCCCTAGAGTAGTCAAAATCATAGAGACAGAAAGTAAAATGGTGGTTTCCAGGGGCTGTGGGGAGGGGGAAATGGGAAGTTGTTGTTTAATGGGTACAGAGGTTCAGTTCCACAGGATGAAAACGGTCTGGAGATTGGTTGCACAACAGTGTGAACATACATAACATTACTGTACTATACATTTAAAGATGATAAAATGGTAAATTTTATGTGTATTTTCCCACAATTGAAAACTTTTTTTAAAAGCATCTCATGTGCTCACATAAGGAAACGTATAAACAAAATTAATTTGGTTTGTTTACAGCAGAACTTCTCAGAACCTTTAATATGCTAATGTGTATTATGACTCTCCAAGAAGAGATGTAGCGTCATGTGTTTTCCTTGCTTCTCTGACCATGGATCTCTTTTTTCCAATGTCTTATGGAACTAAGGAAGTATATTAAGGAATACATACACCTTAGGAAATATTACTGTAAAGTGTTGGTGATTTAACATCTTACATCTCATTCTCCAACACATATTTTATTTCAAGAAGACATCTGGGGTGATCAATGTTTATCCCAAAAGAATGTGTCTCTAGAGATAGAATATCAAGCCCTGCAAGTGCCTAAGAAGAAAAAAGATTTGGGGGCACAGAGCCACCCAGCACCTCTCAGATCTCTGCTTGTCAACAGCCAACTCTTCTGCCTACTTGCAAGGTCAGCCCTGCATTTTGGCAATTGAGAGAGGAGGCCATCACACTTAGAAACTATTGTTAGGGGAGAACAATCTTCAGTATCTGATTATAAAGTTTCGTGATTTCTTTAAGACATCCAGTCATTCCAGTACAGATAGCATGCATTTCCAAGCAGGAACTTTAATGCAGTACAGGAAACTTTGGATGGACAGAATTCAGGTCAAGGGAAAGATAATTCTCTGGGTTGAATATCTTTGTGTGTAATTCAAAACGAGAGGTTGCTAGTAGGTATAAATGTACTGTAGTTGAGTTAAAGGAGGATGTCATGGTTAAAAGCCAAGAATTTCCTCTAGAAGCAGGTGAAAAAACAGCTGACATTCCTGATTGTTTTTCTAAGTGTTTAAAATGACTTTTCCAGACCTAAAGCCTGTAAGCATTTTATTAACATTTGATTAGCAGTTATTCTTTACTGTGTTGAAGCTGAAATTAGATCAAGTTTCCTTACATTGCCACCAAAAAAAAAACAAAACCTAAGCCCCAAGTAACTTAACTCTCTTTCACAAAGAATCATTCCAAAATAATTTTCCCTTTTCCTGTCCTTAGCAATCTCAAAAAGTCATGGACTGTCAGAGCTGGGAAAGACTTAGAGCTCATGCAGTCCAACTGCCTCCTCGTATATATGGGGAAACTAAGGCCCAGAGAGGGGAAGAGATTTTCCCCAAGACCCAAAGAGTAGCAGAGCTGAGAACACCTGACTGCTTCTCTAGTGCTCTTGCCAATACATTGTGCTACCCCATTAGAAGATAATGTGTGGGGGCCCAATATAGCTATGACTCCAGGTCAAATTTGTTTATAATTTATTAGACAAGCAAATAACAGGGGTTTTATTTGAACACCAGAATGCAATTTCTCTTGGGTAATACAATTTGTAGGCTAAGCATGAAACTTAAAACCTGAAATAAATCAGTGTTCACAGCATGTAAGAATGTACGGTCAACTATAATGTGACATTTTGTTTTATGTGTAAACATATAGCAATTAGGTCAAATATATCCACTGGAATTACGTGGTGGCTTTGATTTGTGTAAATGCCCATAGCAGATTTATTCAGATTCTGAAGGGAATTGTTAGTATGAATTATCTGGCTTTATAGGAGCTCTGTATGATATACTCTATTTGTAAATGATACACAGACTGTGTAGCTAAATTAAAACCAGGAAATAGTTGATTTGATACAAAAGGTTGGCTAGAATATAACGGAGATAAAATGTTTGTAGCCTAAAAAAAAAAGAGGACTTTTTGGTAATGTTCATGTTCACTTGCTAATTAAGATATTGGTGTGTATGTATTTGAGGCCATATGCCATTAACCAGTTTAAAAGCCATCAACAATCAACCAATTAGGATGACAGTTCTGATGTCAACCTAGTGGTTTATTTCATGGTTCTCTTCAAGGATTCTTAGTACATTAAAATAATTAGAATTGGGACATGCTGTTTCTGATAGTCACTTGGGAGAAGCCAACTAAATAAACAACCCCATTGGTTTGTGAATGCAAATATTGAGATAAGCACAGTCTAGTTATTTTAGGATAGCTAAACTTTCTCCATATAACTGCCTCCAGATGGAAAGGTTATAAACAACAATAACAACAACAAAAATAAGAGTGGATTTAAGGATTGTTAAAACACCTAAACAATCAACACTAAAAGTCAAACTGGTTAAGCCATATATTCCCTCTGTGCTGGACTCCAGGCTCCTGATGTGATCCACTGATGTCAAAAAGGTGCAATAGTTCAAACAGGAAGCCTAGTAGGCAACTCTTTCTTAAAAGGAATTAATGGCTTTGTAACTTACAGTAAGCATTGTACTCCTATGGCCACTGCCCACAGGACACTGCATTTACTCAGAGCCCAGGGAGGCAGTCTCCATTTTGCCGTAGAGGGATTGCCCACAGAATCACTTGTTTTCCCTATATATTTGGAATGTGTTTGGAATTTGCCTTTTTTCTGTTTTTGTAAAAATAAGCTCCAAAATGTTACAAGTGGTGTCCTAAGAGACCTTGGATTGGAATAGATTAAACTTAGAACCACCTAACCAGGTTTAGAAGTGGGCCTGTGTTGAATTTGTACGTATCAGACAGAAAGCCAGCACCATTAGTTTAAAGGAAAGAGTGTAGCTATGTTCCCAAATAATATTTCTTTTGTAAGATGTAGCTGGAAATATGATGGAAATTTCAGAAATCTAACAACCTCGTATGCCAAGTTTCCCACTTGGTATCCAGAGAGTCATTCACACAGCCCCTATTACTATTAACAGTAGGAGTGAATTTAACTCCCCCAGGAAACCGTAACCTTCCAATGTATTATTCATGGCTTAGGAATCATTTTGATTTTCTACCTCAAGAATTTAGCCAAATGAGAACTATTTACTGAACTCTTTTTTCCAGTGCTTCTTCATATGCTAAAACTCTACAGGCCCTTATCATATCAGAACTAGCTACATTTCTTCTCTTTGATGGCCCTTCTCTTTGTGTGACTCACTTTCCATGGTCTGAATGAGTACTGAAAGCAAATCTGTGAAAGATTCTTGTGGAAGATTAAGACCACTGAGACTGTGCTGTAATAAGGTCATTGATGTGCTGGCATAATAGTTTTCAGGCAAATTTAAATAGAAAAATAAAATAAAAGGTTCTTCCTTAAAATTATTCCAAGAAAATATCTTTTCACAAGAGGGTACACCAAGTCATACATACAAAGTGTATAAAGTGTAGAATTTTTCAATGACCTATTTAATGCCAAACAATAGGAAGTTTAGTTCTAAATTTGGGGTTGTAAATTCTTCCCAAATGGTTGGTTCTCTTTTTTCCCGTCTTTTTATTGAGATAAAATACACACACCACAAAATTCACCCTATTAAAATGTATAATTTAGTGGTTATTAGCATATTGACCAAGTTATGCAACTATCACCACTATCTAATTCCAGAACATTTTCATCACCCCAGAAAGAAACCTCACACCCATTAGCAGTCATTCCCCATTCTCCCCTCCCCCCAACCCCTTGCAACCAGTAATCTACTTTCTATTTCTATGGATTTGCCTATTCTAAATATTTTATGTGAATGACATCATATAATATGTGGTCCATGTGACTGGCTTCTTTCCCTTAGCATAATGTTTTCAAGGTTCATCCATGTTGTAGCATCCATCAGTACTTCATTCCTTTTTATGGCTGAATAATATCCCATTATGTGAATATACAACATTTTCTTTATTCATTTATCCGTTGATGGGCAAATGCCCGTGGGTTGTTTCTACCTTTTGGCTATTGTGAAAAATAATACTGTGAACATTGGTGAACAAGTTTAAGTCTTTGATTCCAGTTCTTTTGGGTATATACCTAGGAATGAAATTGCTGGGTCATATAGTAATTTTATGTATATAATGTATATAATTTTATATGTATAGTATGTACACAATTTTATTAAGTTATATGTAATAATTTAACTTACTGAAGAACCACCAAGCTGATCCCACAATGGCTGTACCACTTTACATCCCCACCAGAATGTATGAGGATTCTACTTTTTCCATGTCCTCTCTAACATTTATTTTTATGTTTGTTATTATTATTATTATTATTATTATAGCCATCCTAGTGGGTGTGAAGTTATGTCTCATTGTGGTTTTGATTTGCATTTCACTAATGATTCATGATGTTGAGTATCTTTTCATTGACCTTCTCTATATCTTCTTTGGATAAATGCTTATTCAGATCCTCTGTGCATTTTTTAAATTGAATTGTCTTTTCATTTTTGACTTATAAGAATTCTTTAGATATTCTGGATATAAGACCCTTATCATATATGTGGTTTGCAAAATTTTTTTCCCAATATGTGGGTTGTCTTTTTACTTTTTTGATGGCGTTTTTTGATGTACAAAAGTTTTTCATTTTGATGTAGTCCAATTCAGTTTTTTTCTGTAGTCACTTATGCTTTTGCCTCACTCATGTTCACAAAGATTTACCACTATGTTTTCTTCTAAGAGTTTTATAGTTTTAGCTCTTACATTTTGGCCTTTTGTCCTCTTTGAGTTAATTTTTGTGTATGATGTGAGGTACGGGTCCAAAATTATTATTTTGCATGTGGATATCCAGTTTCCCCAGCACCAGTTAGTTTATAGTGTTAAATCTTTTCTTTCCTGTTGATCTTCTGTCTAGTTGTTCTACCCATTATTGAAAATGGGATATTGAAGTCTCTAGTTATTATTTTTAAATTACTTATTTTTTCTTTCAATTTGGTTAGTTTTTGCTTCAAGTCTTTTTAAGACTTCTGTTAGGTGCATATACATTTATAACTGTAAATTATTCATGTATTGACCTTTAATTGTTAAAAAATGGCCTTCTTTGTCTATAGTATCAATTTTTGTCTTAAAATATATTTTGTCTAATATTAGCATAGCCACTCTAGCTCTTTTTTAGTTACTGTTTGCATGGTATATTTTTTCCGTCTTTTTACTTTCAACCTATTTTGTCCTTGAATGTGAAGTGTATCTGTTATAGGCAGCATATAATTAGATCCCTGACTTTATATTGGAGAATTTAATCCATTTACACTTAATGTCATTACTGATATGATAAGCTTTACATCTGTCATTTTGCTATTTGTTTTATATATGTCTTATGTCTCTTTTTCCCCTCTATTGCTCCATTACTGCCCTTCTTGGTGTTAAATAGTTTTTTCCCAGTTTATCATTTAATTCCTTTGTCATTTATTTTATTATATTCTTAAGTTATTTTCTTAGTGGTTGCTCCATGGATTACAATTGACATCTTAATTTATAACAGTCTTGTTTGAATTAATACCAACTTAATTTCAGTAGTATATAAAACATCACTACTATACAGCTTTGTTCCTTTTCCCTTCCTCTGTGCTGTTATTGTCATACAATTTACCTCTTTATACATTATAAGCCCATCCACACATATGTATAATTATTGTTTTATGCAATTGTCCTTTAAAACCAATAGGAGAAAATATTTACTGAGCAAAAATACAATAATAATAATTACCTATGTAGTTACCTTTACTGGTGTTCTTCGTTTCTTCCTATGGCTTTAGATTACTGCCTAGTGTCCTTTCATTTCAACCTAAAGGGCTCCCTTTAACATTTCTCATATGTATAATAGTGACAAACTCCTTTAGTTTTTGTTTATCTGGGAATGTCTCAATTTCCTTTTTCTTTTTTTTTTGGTGGGTAAGGTTGGCCCTGAGCTAAAATCTTTTGCCAATCTTCCTCTTTTAGCTTGAGGAAGAGTGGCCCTGAGCTAAAATCTGTACCAGTCTTCCTCTACTTCGCATATGGGACATCGCCACAGCACGGTTTGATGAGCGGTGCATAGGTCTGCACCCGGGATCCGAACCTGCGAACCCCAGGCCACCAAAGTGGAGTACGCAAACTTAACCACTATGCCACTGGGCCAGCCCCGGAATGTCTTAATTTCTCCTTCATTTTTGAAGAACGGTTTTGCCAGATATAGAATTCTTAGTTGACAGTTTCTCCCTTTCAGTGTTTTGAATATGTTATCCCACGCCTTCCGGGCTTCTTGATTTCTGACGACAAGTTGGCTGTTAATCTTACTGAGTATTAGGTGTACATGATGAGTTGCTTCTCTCACTGCTTTCATGATTCTCTCCTTGTCTTTGACTTTCAACACAGAGCTGTGAGAAATAATAGACTTGGATAATTACTTAACATAGCTAGAAAGTGAAATTTCATGAAGCAATAAGTGAATGAGTGTGTGTTTCTAAAAACAAAGTGATGTCTCTAAGTATACAGATGTGGCCTGTATAAAGGAGGTATTGTTTTAATGACAAAAGTGAAGGAACTATTTTCCCAGTTAAGTTAATGGAAAATAAATCTTATTTCTGGCTGGTATATCTAGAATAAGAAACAGAAGTCAAGCTGGGGTGGGGTAGAGTAGGGACATGTTTTGGGAAGGAGATGGACTTGGTTAGCAGTAATAGCAACCTCCTGCATACCCCTGCGGCCCTTCAGGTTTTATATTACTTATTAAGGCAGTTATATATTTGCTTTTCATTAATTAAGATATCTGCATAAGTGTGAGTACCTAAGTGTGTGAATTTATTGGATACTCAGTCCCTCATGTTGTGGGTGGTACATTTATACCAGAAAGTCTCTGCACTGTCAGCTCACAGATGGTGATGCTGGAATTTAGTTCAAACTTGTGGAATCACTACATACAACTTCACTGATGATTACACTGTATACGTTCCTGCCTCTTTCTGGAAACATGAAAACACAAGATGTCGACCATCTGAAATGTCAGGGTAGTCCTTAGATATAGTTACTATTTAAAGATGTATAAATTACAACCAGCCCACCAACTTTAATCTTTGGGGCAGCAACATATTTGAAGTTTCGATTTAGTTGAAAGCCACCATAACTTAGGAGTTCACCATTTGTTTTCACAAAATTGATCAAGTGCTTAAATGTGTATAAGTAAAAAGAGTAGGAAACAAAATGGAATTATGTTTAATTGAATGCAAATGCAAGGATTTCAGTATGGTTAAGCCTCTCTAGATGTTTTCAACTAGAATTACTTGGGAATAAACAGGAAGAGGTGAATGGGAGAAAATAAGGAAAAACCTATACTTTGGCAGGTTGATTTATCCACCTAATCAGGCGTGGATAAGATGAGGACTTTGGAAGGTTTTATTCCACTACTTCTCCACACTTTCTAGAGAGGAACTCCTTGTGGACTATGTATTTCTTGAGAGCAGGCTCCATGTTCTCTCGCTACCACTTACCCATGCCAACTTGGAAGTTGGCTGCCACATGCTCCCAGGGGCCATGTTGTCCTCTTCTGAGCCTGTGATTTCACCAAGTTTGGCTAAGGATCTAGGAAGAAGAATCTCATTGCTCTCCTCCTGAACCTAAAGGCATTTTGGAACTCTCAAATGCCTTTGCCTTTCTCTTACCTGCCCTCAACTGATTCTCCTGTGATATCCCCAAGGATTAGGCAGAAAGCTAGCATTATTTGCAGTACTGGTGTGGTTAAAAAGCTCTACTAACTATTGTTTGTGTGGGCTTGCTGTACTCATTTGTAAAACAGCGGGATTGGACCATATGATCTCTCAGGTCCTTTATAACTCACTTACCATTCCAACTCTATGACCTAATTCCTTTAGTAACATGTAGAATATAATGCTGAGCACTTCTGGGTGCTCAATACATCTAATATCTCCATTTCTCATACTGGACGCCATCCTCTGGGAGATAAATTCTCTGCTTCCCAACCATCTCCTTCCCTGTTGCATCTAGCTAGGACATGCAAGTTGATTTCTTCAAAGATGAAAAATTACCAGGGCTGTATCCAGAAGTACGTTGAACAAACATGATAGTTAGAATGTGTGTATATTACCTGGAATATCAAAAAGGGTTAAATGTGGAGGAGGGAAACAGGTGTTTATTTAACAAAATTTTAATTGAATATGACTAAACGGAATCTCAGAGGATGGTGGAGAAGCCCATGTTAGAACTGGTCAAGACATTCTTACCTACTGAGCTCAGTGAAAACAAACAAAGAAAGGTGGAACTATAAATATATGTTGGCTGAAGCCTGTTATAAGCTGTCCTTTATCACTCCCACACTTATATTCTCCTGTTCTTGCCACTCTATCGCTACCATCATCACCAAATAGTTTTGTGGGATAGGGAAGGAGTCCAGGTAAGACAGCCAGCCAAGCACTTCAGTCCCAGGAGGAAGCAAAATGTGCACACCCATCTATCAAGGAAAGCCAACAAAGAAAATAATTAACCATAATCTCTACCAACATATACCTTGCCAAAATAGCACAGCATCAAGCTCTGCCCAACACTAGGTACAAATTAGCTGGACTTGGTTACATGATGCTCTTTCTAGACCTTGTGGTTAAATTCTAATAAGCTTCTTAGGAAAAACAAGGGGCCTGTCTTGAGGAATGGATTCCTAGGCAGAGCCAATAGGAGAAATGCTTGATGAGGTTTGAAATTCAAAATAAGAAGCCATGATGCCTAGATGGGAATGGAAATTGTCATATCTGTACTAGGCTCCAACTTAATGCTTATTTCAGAAAAGTGAAACTAATCTCAAATAGGCTACCAATTGGCAAGTATATAGATAGACTAAATTAGTGAGTGTTTTATTTAGGGGATGAAAGGTGACTGTGAAGGATAGTTTAGCCAAATGCTAAGTAGAAATTATTTTGTTAGCATATACAATCAACCCAGCAGAAAATTCTGCAACTAGAATTTCTGAAACTAAAATTGGCTAAGCTAAAATTGGACGAATGATCGCCAGTATCAATAATAAGTAGATGTAAAATGACTGTGAATTTTGTTAAAAGACCATCTGACCAAATATGGGATTCCAACAAGGTCGTGACTGTATTCCAAGTGTTAATGGCCAAGCTTGAGTTGAACTGTGGTGTTCAGTGATTTCCTTTAAAACAGCGTCCTAAAAGGTTAACAAAAGTCAGGGCTTGAATTCCTTTGCTATTGGAGAATACCAGCAGTTCCATTTCACATTTCTTCATCTACTGTTTTACCACTCCATTCAGACCACTCAACGTGTAGGAAGGAAAACTACAGCACAATAATAAAGTACTTGATCATTTGGTAGCTGCAGAATGTAACTACGGTTATCAATGGCCCTCATAAAATTCCAGTGCTCTAGTAGTCTTCTGTGACCAAAGTGTTACAAAACCTACATGTGGTGGATATGACTCCGAAGGAGCCAATTGTTCTAGCATCTTTAATGCTGCGTTTACCAAACAAAATACTGTTTTAGGACACATCCCAGTTTTTCATATTTAAAGGTATTACCTGAGCATTTCTTAAGTTAATCTTCACTCAAAGAATGAGGCTAAAAAATATTCAAGAGCACCATTCTTTTGCTTCTTCTATTTTAACCTTTAAAAGTATGTGATCACATATGAATATTATAATTTACTCATGTTTCCTGGGGGAGCCCATTTTCCTCTTAGGATTCTATAGCCTAAAAAAAAGGGAAAGGTTTGAAGCTTTCTGACCTCTAAGGAAATAATAACTAGAAACTCAGAATCTAGTTTTTCATCAAGTCCCAGATAGTTTATTTATACCGGATGCACAATGTCATTTATTATACTTCAGAATAATACTAGGCAGCCTTAATTATTTGAAATATATTTTAAAATGCATATTTTTCAAGTAATATACCAGAGAAGGAAAACTGTTTTCACTGAAAACCTATTTATAAATCCTGATCTATACCTAGTCTTTAAAGGAAGGAAGCTTTGACAGGGAGACTAGAGGCATCTCACTAATCCTTGGTGGGCCACAGGCCTTCTGGAAGATAGTGAACCATCGTCCTCCAGTCATTGAGGTTGACTCTTCAAGCCCTGTGCTTGATGACATGGCTGCTGTGGTTCATACACAGAGGTTATTTTTAGAGGGAAGATTTCTCATTTCCCAAAAGTATAACCACAAGATGTCTATTTGGAATGAATCAGATTTATAGACTGGGATAATAGTAAATGCTCAGATCATGTCTGTGTAACCTCAGTTCCCTGAGGAAATATGTAATATCTTGGTACACTCTCACCCTGGAACCCTTGCCCTCTGCCAGTGGCCCTCATCTAATGGAGGCAATTCCTTTGGAAACCGAGTGGTGCTGTGGGGTTTCACAGATGTCTTCAATGTAAGTTTCCTTCCAGAAAAAGTTATATTTTTTCCTTGTGGCTTTTCACAATAATTTAAAACTGACATAGGGACAAAAAGTCACTAATATTCAACAATGGTGGTAGCCAGAGTCAGACGCCTTCAGAGGGAAATTGGACGTGGTGTTCTGCAAGGGTATCTTGCTGTGTTTGCGTTTTGCTGCCACACCTGGCAAATCAGTCTGATCTGGCCGGCTTCTTGAGGTTAGGCCAACCTTGGCTCCAGCCTTATAACTGGAACTGTACTTTGTGGGGCTTTTGGCCCCTTAAACTGAGATTGAGTCTAGTAATGCTGGAGACCCTAAAGGAGGGCATCACAGAGCCAAGAATTAACACACACAGGCTGACTAATCTAACAAACAGAGGACTCATCAGGGATTGGAAGTGGCTCACTGGGTGGCCTTGGGAACTTCATTCAGCCACTTAGTGCTTTGGTTGGCCACATCCCTTTGGATTAGTTGGTTCATTTGCTTAGAAAGATCAATTTTCTGGCTTCCTCTTTGACTTTCCCCCACTTTATCAGAGGAGGAAACTCCCTCAACTGGAGGAGAATATAAGACCTGCCTCTCAGGGCAGCCCTAATAAAGGGAGTGCTGGCAGTCAGTCACTCAGTCTATCTGTACATCTGCCTAGGTGTCTAGCCTCAGTGAATCCAGGGCTCCCTGGCAGGAGTCAGCCATTACCACACCAGAGCAATAGCAATAGAAGATCAGACCAGGCTTGAAGAGAGAGATTGGGAGAAATCAAAGTCGGTGAATAAATTGCTTATTTATTTTGTTAACCCGTTGGTTCATTCATTCTTTCAGTTAACAAGCATTTCCTGAGCACCTACACTGTGTCGGGCACTGTGCTCGTTCCAGGGCCATGCCCTTTCCAAGTTAATGCTGGAATACAGAAGCCCTCCTGCCTGGTCCCATTCCAAATCCTAACAACCTTGCAGTAGCTACCCTTAAACAGTTTTCAAGCTAAAAATGGGCATGTTGCCTCACATCTCTCTCAGCTCCAATTTCCTTATTTGTAAAATGAAGCTAATAATACTTGCCCTGCTGCCTCGCAGGGGTCCTGGATGGATCAACTGAGAAAAGAGATGTGGCAGTACTTTTAATTATAAGAATAATGAAATGCTGATAGTAATGACACAATAACTAAGATTTATTGAGGGCCTACAGTGTTCTGCAGAATGCCCTACCCAGGCCATAGCTATATGTTAACTGGTACCAAAAGTTCACAGTTCATCCCCTTCAGAGATTCAGATTTTATTAATATGTAGTTTTGAATAGATAATATATTATATATTAATATAATATTAATATATTATATATAGCACTTACTGTGTGCCAGATACTAAGCTCAGTGCTTTACATGTATTACCTCATTTAATCCCCCACAGTAACGCAACGTGGGAGATAGGTACTGGTATTGTACCCGTTTTAGAGATAAGAAACATATCTTTCTTTCAGAGAGGTTAAAGAATAAGTTGTTTATAGCAACAAAGCTAGTAAATGATAGAGTCTAGATTTGAATGCAAGTTTTCTGACTCTAGAATATGAGCTTTTAACCACCATGCTATGCTTCCTCTTGGAAAAGAATAAAACTCTATACAGTTCTAAGCTGTTGGTAATATTATTGTGAATGTTTTACTTTAAGGCAGTGGACAGCTTCCTAAAACAGCAGAGAACCATTTCTACCACTGGGAGGAAGCCCCACCAAAATAGTTTTCATTTCATCCCGAGTTTGCTTCTTTCACATCCTGGTGTGTATTACTCTCCAGACATTTATTTCATTGGGAGGACTTATTTTCAGAAGTTTCAGCACTACATTAACAAACATAAAGTAAGAAGCGGGGAAGCTGGAAGTGGCAGAGAAAGTGTGTGCTGCGGGTAAGAGGCGGCCATGGAAGCAATGTCCAGACAGGAGTGTATCTGGTTGTGGGTGGCCTTCTTGCTGATACTGTATGGAAGCACAGCCTCTAGCAGGTCCCTTTGCTCTTCATTACCAAACATCTCTGCATGCATCCTCAGTGCACAGACCCTTATCGTACTGGGAGCATCCAGAAGGGTTTCCTCAGACTCATAACAAAAATTCCACCCAGCCTTCTTTCTGGTGCCTCCGTGTTTGGCCATTTGTTATTTGTTTTGCCTTACAAGACATTTGTAATAAGCTCTTCATGTCTGCTACTGCTCCTCCTCCTCCTCCTCCTCTTCCCCTTCTTCCTCTTCAAGATCATCATCATATTATCCTCAGCAGCAGAATTAGCATGTTCCAGAACTTATTATCTTGCCAAGCACTTGACATGCATTATTCTATTTATTTGTCCATTCATCCATTTAATGAATATTCATTGAACATTTACTTTGTACTAAACATTGCTACACACTGGTAATCGAAACGGACCACAATCTCTTCTGTTACTCTAGTGGGAGTGCAATAGGGGAATATATAGTAATTACAAACTGTGTAAAGTTCTATGGAAGAAGGATACATGGGACTATATGAAAGGTGAATGGTGCTATTTAATACAATTCTTCCACAACCCTGTGAAGTTAATGAATAGTATAATCCTCCATTTTACAGGTGAGGAAACTGAAGCTCAGAGAAGTTAAGTGACTCGCCCAAAGTAACACAGCTAGTAAGTAGGCTGAGTAGAGATTCAAATCCATGCTGGTCAGGTTCCAAAGCTCATAGTCTTAACTGCTACACTTTATTGCCTCTTCAATGTGTGAAGTGCATATATAGCCATTAATTCTAGCCCTATACATTTGGATTCTGGCTTCATCTCAAATGTGTGGAGTTGCAATTGTTTCCAATTAGTTGTGGCTGTGGTTTGGTGGACTCGTTCAAAGAAAGTGTGCACGCAAAGCAGAGGTCACGTGCCCTAGGCCTTGTGGATGTGCACAACGTATAAATAATAATGGCATTCCAAAAAAGCTGGGATTCATTGGAGTCACCACATTTGTTTCCCATTAGCTTATGCTACTCAAATACAAACAGTCAAGCGTGTGTTTACATTGCTGTGGACATGGAAAGCCGGGCCCCCAAAGCATTCCTTGCAGGTTGTATAAAGCTGAGCATCCAAATAGTTCAAAACCAGTTTTGTAAGCCCAGCTTAATAGCTTTAAAATGTAACCTGGATTCCAGATATTAAAAAAAAAATGCAAGTAGCCAAAAGAGACAAAACCAGCTAAATCCTCAAAATATGTACCAAGCCCCATATTTGCAGTATCTATTTTGTTACTTATCTTTTATTTTAAAAATGCTAAAGAGCTTAAAGTCAAGAAAACTCTTAGCCATGTAGCACCAGTAATGGAATTTTTCATTCTCTTCTAACCAGCTGTCTGAGCTTTTCAAAACAAACCTGTTTATGACGAGATAGTTTGGTTATTTAAGACACAGTAGATGGCAAGGCTGCGGAAAACAAGCAGGAGGCATCCAGTGTCATAATCTCCCCTCTCTCAGCTCTCCTACCCAATAACAAAAGGCTTTCCCAACAAGGTAAAGTTCATGGCTAACATCTGAGAAAATGAGATTGAACTGGAAATTATCTCAGGTAAACACAGTCAAGATGGCAAAAATGTGAAACGAAGTCCCCATTAGTTGATCTCTTTACCTAAGACGGTACATTTTTCTTGAAGGGCTCTGGACTTGAGAGCAGGTGAGGTCTCTGTCACTTACTCGGTGACTTGGTCAAGTCATGTGCCCTCGCTGAGCCTCAGTGTCTTCCCTTGACATGGGAAATAGGGATGGCTGTCTTCCCTGTTACACAAATTGGTGGTGAGGATTCAAAGATTACATGAGAGAACATATGTTAAGTCCTAGCACAGTGTGTGGCCAATAAGGTTCATATCTTTGCAATCAAGGTAATTCCAAGAGGCACATTATTTATACCATATAGACAGATCAAGAGTTGCTTCTCTCTCTGGGCTAATTTCAGCATATTTGATCCTCCTTAGAACAACATGTATGTCCTTTGATCTTTGTTCTCCTGTCGACCAAGCACAAAAAGAACTTTGGCCAAATCACATTATCCCATGCTACAGTCCTTTTTTGTCATCTGGGTTATAGTTTTAAGAACATGAAATTGCTATATTCTAGAAGCCTTTTTTTCTCATACACTGTGGTTCTAATTTTCTTAAGTAATTATTCCAGGCTTTTTGTTTCCTTTTATCACACAAGCCTGAATACCTGTTCCAAGGCTAACTTTGAATATTTCCCTTTCTAATCAAACGAAGTCAATCACCTTACATAAGTGTATTTTCATCAACTACAAAGACAAAAGGTCACGATGTCCATACATAAGTGAAAAGGAAGTTATCAGATTGCATTTACTTTTTTAAAAAAATGGTTTGAAGAGCATATATTAAGGATTTAAACACACATGAGGCTAAGGTGACTCTTGTCCAAAGATGGTTAAAAATGCAGATCTGTGCTTCACCCCAGATCTGCTAAGTCAGAAGCTCTGTGGGTGGGGCCTGGGAGCCTGAGATTTTAACAAGCATCCTAGGTGATTCTCATGGAAATTGGAGACTCCCATGATGTGTAAAAACGTACATACCCTTTGACCCACTAGTCCCACTAATGGGAAACTAAGGAAATAATTCAAAAATGGAAAGAGTTATGTGTGGTCCTGATACTACATCTTTATTTATAGAAGCAAAAGAACTAGAAAGGATGTAAATACTCAATGTTAGGAGAATGGTTAAGTAAATTTCAGTAGATCCTTTAAGGTTTCTGTACTAGGTGTTTTATCACATTTAAAGCATTACATTTATCACATTTATTCATTACAACAATTCTATGAGGCAGGCATCATTTTCCTTATTCTACGGATGAGGACACTGAGGTTTAGGGAGATGAAGCGACAGAGTTAATAAGTGGGAAAAAAGTTAATAAGGGGAAAAACCAGGATTTGAACCCAAGTCAGTCTGATTCTAAAATCCAAGCTCAACTATGTAAAAATATAGGCATTTAAAAAAAGCCTACCTTTGAAAACACAGATATTGTTTATTCGAGTTTGGGAATTGGGGCTTTTTTTCCCTTATTTCTCTTTCCTTTCACCTTTCTATATTATAGTGATACTTATGGAATTTAAATATTAGATTATAAAATAAAAATTGGTTGTATATTTAAGCAACTGTGATAGTCTCATGTGGCTCAAACAGAGTTGCAAGGAGGGTAGCAGCTGTAGAAAAAGCTGAGCTGTGAAAGGCCTTGTGCACTTCCCCCTAAGGCGTGCCAAGCAATGCATGGCAGAAATGTCAAGTTTATAGAATGGTTATGGGGGTAATGGAGTGAAATAATCAGACCTGTGTTTTAATAAGATAGTTTACATTGATAATCATTATTCTAAAACTTGGCTTTTAAAAGCTAACAGGACAGCCTCCTTTGAAAATGGCAAACAGTTAGTCAAAAGCATTAGACACCTTAAGTTACTTGATTTTGTGTGCGAGGCCCTCATAACTTTCTTTTTATAAAGTGAGTGTTCAGTCTGGAAGACATTGTCAAGAGTGAGAGAGGCAACAAAAAGGTCAGTATCGTGAATTGCAATTCGCTGATTTGATTTCTGTGCCAAATTCCAAGCTGTGCTAAATCCACAGTCCTCGCTGGCAATTCGTCATCTCTGACACGTTACCCTTCTTTCAACACTGTGGAGCTTCAGACTCCTCTCGAAGACTTTTGCATTAACAATAGCTTTCTAGGTTTGGATTTGTTTTGTTAATGTGTGAGGGTTAGGATCATCGGCAGATGTCTGTGTAAATGGTTTGAAAGTATACTATAATCCTTCTTCAATGCTCAAGTCGTCTCCAAAATGGGAGTGATTTAAGAACTAAAGAAATAATCTCACTGGCAAAGTTTTAAAGCCTTTTTTTTCTTAATTGCACTTAAAAAAAGAACTGAACTACCAGAGAATACTGGGGGCATTGTATACAAGATTGGAAAATGGCCTCTCAAAGATCAGCTACAGGTCTTAGCCAGGGTCATCCAAAAGGGTTTAGCTATTTATTCACAAGTTCTTCTATAATTAATCTGTGCTTGGCTCTTCCTTTTTTGTGAGGTTGTGGAAGTAGCTTTTAAAGAATAAAAGATACCATGCACTTCATTTTGCTTCAGTTCAATAGCACATTTATTGAGTGCCTACTATGTCCAGGCACTGCCTTAAATGCTATGGGGTTCAACGATAAATAAGACACAGCCCCTGGGCAGCTCACATCTGGTGGTGGAGCAAAGTCACGTGTACAAATAAATAATGCCAGGTTGCATACATAAAGTGCTATTTAAGAGATACAGATAAAGGAAGCAGTGGCGCAAGAGGGTAAGGGAGACCTGTAATGACCATCTGTGGTAGCCAGGAAGGCTTTATCAAAGAAGTGACATTTGAACTTGGCTTGAAAGGATGGAGTACTTTCAATAGACAGAAATGAAAACAGCTCACATTAGGTGCTCAATTAATGTTTACTGAAGGGATTAATGAAAGGCACAGATGTGAGATGTGCTTGAGAAATAGCAAGTTCACTAATCTATATTGAACCACAAATTCCCCTTTTGTGTACAATTCTAATTCAGGTAATCCATGACATATATGAAGGATGTATTTTTGAAAATTAACCTAAAAATGCTCAAGTCAAAGGCAATTTTCCCATAAGAAATAATGGTAAAGGACATTAGGGTGTTTTGGTCAAACTGAAGTGACGTAGTAAGTCTAGATTAGCAGTACTCGAAGAATGGTTTATGGACCCTGGTAATCCATGAAACCCGGGGATCCATAAGGTCAAACTTACTTGCACAATAATACTAAGATGTTATTTACCTGTTTCACTGTGTTGATATTTGCACTGATGATGCAAAAGCAATGGTGAGTACAGCTGTTGGTGCCACAACATGAATCAAGGCAGTGGCACTAATCTGTACTAGTAGTCAATGTATTCTTCACTGGCATGCACTTGCAGGAATATGAAAGGCAGTTTCACTTAAGCATGTTATTGCTGAAGCAGTAAAAGTGATTAATTTATTAAACCTTAACCTTTGAGTATACTTTTAAAAATATTCTGTGTTATGAAATGTGAAGTACATTTAAGGTATTTCTGCTGCAAACTGGGTTGATGTGTGTCTCAAAGAAAAGCACTTGAGAGATTATTTAAACTATGAGCTAAACCAGCCTCTTTTTTCATGCAGCATCATTTTTATTTGAGATAATGACTGAAAAACTATGGTTATACAGACGAGTATTTGCTAGAGATTTCTTTGAAAGGAGCAAAGAGCGTCTGTCAGTTAAAGGAAAAACTGACAGTATTTGTTGCCAATGATAAAATTTGAATTTCAAGTGAAAATTAAAATTTTGGAAAACTTGTATCTGCTGCCGTGAGCTTGAAAACTTCCCAGTACTTACAGACTTTTCTAATGAGATTGGAGGTGATGTTAATGAATGTGATTTTTTTGATATTATATAATGAAAGATGTCAACATTTGGAAGACCTGCATAGCTCAGTGAACCAGTATTTTCTGGATGACCCATATGTGATGATACAAAATGAGTAAAAGGCCCATTCAAAGTTCAAAATACATCAATGGGGGGCTGGCCTGGTGGCATAGTGGTTAAGTTTGCATGCTCCACTTCAGCGGCCCGGGGTTCGCGGGTTCAGATCCCAGGTGCAGACCTACATACTGCTCATCAAGCCATGCTGTGGCAGCATCCCACATACAAAGTAGAGGAAGATTGACACAGCTGTTAGCTCAGGGACAATCTTCTTCAAGCAAAAAGAGGAAGATTGACAACAGATGTTAGCTCAGAGCCAATCTTCCTCACCAAAAGAAGTATATATACACCAATGGATTTTAATGTAACAGAACATGAAAACTTCGTTTATACAGTTTCATATTCCATATTGCAAATAACCTTTCCCACTTGAGTTTTTATATAGTATCACTGAAAAATATCCACAATTATCTGAAAGGCTGCTGAAATACTTCTCTCTTTTCCCACTACATATCTGTGAGAGACTGGATTTTCTACAAATGTTTCAATCAAAGCAACATATCACAACAGATTGAAGGGAGAAGCAGATATGTTAATCCAGCTATTACATTAAGCTGGACATTAAAGAGTTTTGGAAAAATGTAAAACAATGCCACCCTTCTTTCTAACAGTTTTATGTCAGGGAAAATATATTCATTTTTCATTTAAAATTGTTATTTATGTTAACAACTCATGTGTTTATTATTTGTTTAAATTAGTTATTAAATGAATATTTTTAAAAGTTCTCAGTTATAATTTCTAAGATGGTAAATGTCAATAGATATAACATATAAACAAAAGCTCTCTGGGACTCCCAATAAGAGTATAAAGGGGTCCTGAAACCAAAAAGTTTGAGAGTCACTGGTCTAGCTTATCCTAGCCTATGTATCTCTATTGTACATTTAGCTGTATAGCCATTAGATGTGTAGGATAAGTGGTAGAGGAGCGGGGAGGGTTAGAGAGTGGATGCATTAGAGCGGCAATGTAGAGATGGTGCTGAAGTGGGGGATGATAGGAGGTTAGAGGTTGTTGGTCAGGAAAGAACTCTTTTGGACTTTTCTTTCTTTGCTTAAAAAAAAGACCTGCAGAGTTACGTTTCTCTATGGTATGCAGCTTGTTCCAGCTAGATCTTGGAGTAGCAGCTAAATCACAGGTGGAGAACATAAAAGGATACTTTGCGCTGACAATGAACACAGACAATGTAAACCACAAAAACCACGATGTGCCTGTATATGCAGCATTTTTTTCTATATACCTCTTCTACAATCTCAAAAATCGCATTTTCTGTATATGGCATCTTTTGTTGCCATTATTTAAAAATAGGAGGTGGGACTGGGACTTAGGACTAAAAATGGGTGGTGAGGCAGAAGCTAGAGCAGGAATAGAGGATAGTGGAATACAGTAAAATGGAGTCTGAGAACTGCCCTCAGAGACCACTTATGCTGTGAGCTGGGCCTCTGGGTGGGTGGAGAGACTTTTGGGAGGTGGAAGTCACCATAAAATTAGAAAGACATTGACTATGTGACTGAAAAGCCAGACACTGAAGAGCAAAACAAACATGCCTCTTAGTTGGCATATTATCTACAATAAAGCAAAATGAATTTCCAAGCATCTTACTGAAACTGTGGAAGAGGGAGATATTTTAAAAGTTTTTCTAGTGGTCACAGCATGGTACATGGCAATTAACTATAAGTATTCATTTAAAATGTGTTTAAAATGCCACTGCTATTCTCTTCATTTGGGAGGAAGCATTTGTAGTTTTAATTTAGTGAATGTAAATATAGTTATGGGGGCTTCCATAAGGATCTTTTCTGATCTTGGTGTCCTCTCAACCCATTAATATGCTTTGCCAGTTATGTCTTAAGTTCCTCATCAGTGAGTTCTCCTACCATGGAGGCTTCCAGGAACTTAAATACTTAAATCTGATGCAATACAGGTCTTCCTGGACCTATGATGGGGTTACATCCCGATAAACCCATTGTAAGTTGAAAATATCGTTAAGTCGAAAATGCATGTAATACACCTAACCTACGGAACACCATAGCTTAGCCTAGCCTACCATAAATGTGCTCAGAACACTTACATTAGCCTACAGTTGGGCAAAATCATCTAACACAAAGCCTATTTTATAATAAAGTATTGAATATCTCATATAATTTATTGGATACTGTACTGAAAGTGAAAAACAGAATGGTTGTGTGGGTCCAGAATTGTTGTCAGTGCATCGATTGTTTACCCTCATGATCACGTGGCTGACTGGGAGCTGCAGCTCACTGCCACTGCCCAGCATCATGAGACAGTATCTACTGCATATTGCTAGCCCGGGACAAGATCAAAGTTCAAAGTATGGTTTCTACTGAATGCGTATCGCTTTTGCACCATCGTAGCGTCAAAAAATCCTAAGTCAAACCATTGTATGTCGGGGACTATCTGTATACACTCTGGCTCCTGTGTGGTGTAAGTAGAAGGAAGGAGTGGAGAATCATGTCAAATGCTATGGAAAGGTCCAGAAGTATGAAACTCTAAAGACTATAAGCAGTTTACACCTATTTAAATTTGAAAATGATTTTTGAAAGCTTCTGTGTAACTCACTCAACATTTTTTAATGCCTCCTGTTAGTAACACACTGTTTAAACCTACCTGAGAAATATGAAGAGCTGCTGCATTCCTGGTTGTTTTCTTTCAGCTCCTGAGAACCATGTCTGTGCCCAAAGGTAGAGTTCTGGATAAAAACCTTGATGAGGAAGGGCTTGAAAGTGGAGACTGTGGTGACGATGAAGACGAGTGTATCGGAGGCTCTGGTGATGGAATGATGAAAGTGAAGAATCAGCTCCGCTTCCTTGCAGGTAACTGATTAGCGCTGGCTCAAATCTGAGCTAAAATGGTGATGCTTGGGAATTAAAAACCAATTGAATCTGCTCTCTATAACTCCCCTGAAGTCCTTGCAGCACACAATACCATCAACTCTTCAAGGGAAGACTATACTCTAGAAAAATGAAGTTTTCAGGTAGCCTTTTTAAAAATCTCTAGACCTGGGAGATTAAAAGAGTTACTTCGTTTTTCATTGTCTAAAATGAACTGACCTAATCAGTTCACTGTTTCCCATTGGAGATTTCCTTGGTCCTTCTCAGTTATAAAAAGAAATGCAATCTTGGGAGTCTAGTGAAAACCAATGATGGGGTAACTTTCGAAGGAAGAGACATTAGCTGACCCTCTCTTCTTAGAACGTCATATTTGTTCTGTTTTCTCACAAGTAGTCTCACATAGGTAGGTTATGAAACATAACTGCAGAGCTACATAAAAACAACAGCAATAGAAAAAATAATAATACACAACTGCTGGGGTCAAGAAGGCAAAACAACAACAACAAATCCCCTCATATTTGTATTGATTTTCACAGTTTACAAAGTACTTTCATATGGATAGGTGTTCTTGTTTCCACTTTACAGATTAGAAAACTGGAGCTCAGAGAAGAAATGAGATTTCTCTAAATGGAAGAACTGAAAATCTAACCTGGGTCTTGAGACTTCCATGGCCATCCTCTTCCCTCTGCAGTGTGCAGCCTGCTCC